>NC_092055.1:21999877-22599877 GCF_003086295.3 Arachis hypogaea | reverse complement strand
TATGGTGGTCCAGAGTTGTGTTGAGGAGGTGGTTCATAAGCATATGGTGGGACTTGTTAGTAAGGGGGTCCACCATATTCATTATCTTGGTATGCTCCCTGGAATGACTCTTGACCATAGTAATTTGGTGGAGGTTGGTTGTCACGAAAAGGTCCACCATAACTATTGTCTTGGTATGCATAACAGAATGGTTGTTAGTTATAGTGCATTGGAGGGGGTTGTTGCCAAGAGGGTTGATCAAATCCTTGTGACTCATTCCATCTGTGATTGTTTTGACCTTGATGCATGTTCCTGTTATAGCTTCCATTCCTTTCAACAATATTCGAACCAAACTCAAAGCGACGGGGTGAGAACTCATAGTAACTAATAAAAATTAAAAAGCAAAAATAAAAGCAAATAAAAAAAGCAAAATAAAATATTTACAATAACCAATAATAAGGCACACGTTTGCAATTTTCCGGCAACAGCGCCATTTTGACGAACTGGATTTCTGCTAATTTAGAATTTTATAAGAATAATCACGTTGTAAGTATAGTTTTTAAACCAGCAAAGAATCCTTTCGTACAAAAACTTTGGTTGTCACAAGTAACAAAACCCAATAAAATTTATAATCGAAGTATTCAAAGCTCAGGTCGTCTCTCAAGGAATTGCAGGGAGGTGTATTTATTATTGGTTATGGGTTTTTCTGAGAAGATTTTGAGTTTGTGAACAGAAAAATAAATACTTGTAATTTAAAGCAGTGGAAATTTAAAAAGAGAATTTATATAATTAATTAAAAAGCCTTGACCGGTGGTGTGATTAATTGGAAGTTCTATCCTTGTTGGAATCTTCTCAAGTATAGTGTAAAGAGGTTGTTATTTTCACTTAGTTAACCCTTGCTGAGTAAAGGAAAGTCAAGTGATTGAACTGACTCTTATCCACAAATCCTAGTCCTTTCCCTTGGGAAGGTCTAGCGTTAGTAGATACAGAATTAGCCAACAATGTCCAATTTAACTAAGCACTTGAGCATTCCAACTCAAGTGTCTCCTCTTAATCAACCCCCATGTCAAGTGGAAAATCTACTCTATTGACATGGATGCCAATTTCACATAATAAATGACTAAATAAATACTTGAAGATAATCAAACAAATAATGAGGTAAATAGAAAAATACTCTTTGCATCAATAATGTCATAAAAGCTTTCCAATTGTAACTCTGAATAAGGATTAAAGATATAAAAGAATAGAGAAGATAATTGAAATAAAATTGGAAGCAATAAAATAAACAATAAAATTTAAATGAAAAAATACTATGGAATAAATGAAAATATAAGAATCCTAATTTAAAGGAACATTGAACCTGGAATCTGAGAAGAAGTTGAAATCCTAATCCTAAAACTTAAGAGAAAGGAGAGAGCTTCTCTCTCTAAAAACTACATCTAAAACCTAAAATTATGTATATTGAATATTGTATTCATGAATGGATGCATTCCCCCACTTTATAGCCTCTAATCTGTGTTTTCTGGGACAAAAACTGGGCCAGAAACAGTCCAGAAATCGCTGATTGCGAATTCTGTCACGCTGATTTTCGTCACTGCGACGCGTCCACGTGGAGTACGCATTTGCGTCACCTATCTGTACGGCTACTATAGCAAATTATATATCATTTCGAAGCCCCGGATGTTATCTTTCCAACGCAACTAGAACCGCATCATTTGGACCTCTGTAGCTCAAGTTATGACCGTTTGAGTGCGAGGAGGTCAGGCTGGACAGCTTAGCAATTTCTTCAACTTCTTGTATTCCTTCCATTTTTGCATGCTTCCTTTCCATCCTCTGAGCCATTCCTGCCCTGTAAACTCTGAAATAACTTAACACACATATCATGGTATCGAATGGTAATAAGAGAGGATTAAACATAGAAAATTTAAAGCCCAAAGAAGCATGTTTTTAATCATAGCACAAAATCAGGAAGAAAAATGTACAACATGCGATTTCTATGAATAAGTGTGAGAATAGTGGATAAAATTCACTCAATTAAGCACAAGATGTACCACAAGATAGTGGTGCATCAACCATCACTTATTCATCATCTTTTAGATATATTTAGTATTGTGTTACCACTTCTGCCTATGCAACTCTTTCTAGATATACCTCTACATCGATATATTTTTTTCTTTATTCACTTATTGCTGTTGATGTTGGTGATGGTGTTAAAAGGCGGGGTAGTGTTGTAGTAGATTCTATAAAATTGGATTAACAAGGTATTAAGACTGAGGTAGACAAGACTCACCAAGCCAGGGGTTAATGGTGGTAAAAAAGTTAGAATATGAGTTGGTGGTGGTGAGAATAAGGGTGATGATGCGTGTTAAAGAGTTAGGATTAGGATGAAAATTATGATTAAAATTTGGGGTTGAAGTTGGACTAAGGTTAGGATTATGAATGGAACTGGAATTAAAAAAAAAAAGATTAAAATAATAATTCGACAAATTATTAACAATCAAAAAGTTAACGATAGCTGCAGAATCAAAACTATTTCAAATGTTAAAAATAAAATTAAAACAAATTAAACATTAGAATATTTTTAAAATGCTCAAAAAATATTAAAGACAAATAAAAGTATTTTAATATTTTTTAAAAAAAAAAAATACATAGCATTCTTTTTTCATATTTTTTTATTAAAAATATATATGTCATGTAATTTAAATTATAAATTAGATTTTCAAATTATATAGTCTAACTATTATTAAATAAAAATTTGAAATATAAAATAGTGATATTTTAAACATTATAAAAATAACTATTTACGTAAGTATATTTAGAAATATAATAAATAAAAAAAATTATTATTGTGATAAGGCTAAATGCCCGTTTAATTCACCTTTTCAATTCACTTTTCAATAGTAAGAATTCAGTTTTTCAAAGAAGCCTAAAATTAATGAAAGTTAAAAATATAACTTTTGCACGTACATAAATAATCATAGGCCGAGATAAATGATACATACACAATACTAATATAAAACACTTCTCTCTATATATATAGATATATACGCTGCAACATATAATAGCAGTGAATATATATGAATCATCTAAGTTAAATTAAGATAATAATATTAGTGAATATTAATACTAGAATTCTCTATTTACACTTCTTTATTTTATATTTATTTTCTCTTTCTTATTTATTATTTTACGATACATTATCAAAGATTCTGATTAAAATTTAGGAAGACTTAAGTAATAAATTTTCATTATGACAAATCTCTCTTATCTTGAATTTAATATTCTTGATATATCTAGAAACAACTACTTATCATGAATATTAGATGCCAAGATTTATCTTAATTCAATGGATCTTAAAGATACCATTAAAGATGAAAATAAAGCATTCCAGAAAGATAAAGCTTAAGCTATGATCTTCTTTCGTTGTCATCTTGACGAAGGATTGAAAAATGAATATCTCACACTAAAAGATCATGTAGATTTGTGGAAGAACCTTGAAAAAATGTATAATTATCAAAAGACAGTAATACTTTCTCAAGCCCGATATGAGTGGACACACTTGTGTCTACAGGATTTTAAATCTATAAATAAATACAATTCAACAATATTTTAAATTATCTCACGAATGAAATTATGTGAAAAAAGATAATTGATAATGACATGTTAGAAAAAATTTTCTAGACATTCCATGCCTCGAATATGCTCCTGTAGCAGCAGTATCGAGAAAAAAATTTAAAAAATATTCTAAACTAATTTCTTACCTTTTTGTTGCTGAACGAAACAATGAATTGCTTTTAATAAATCATGAAGTGCACTCAGCTGGTGCCGCCTCATTTTTTGAAGCAAATACAGCAAATTATAACTACAGAAGAGGTAAATGGCAAGACTTTGATAAGAAAAAAATTATGGAAGGAAGAAAAATTATGTTCACAAGAAAGGATTTTACCAGAAGTCGGATAAAGAAATAAATAATGGGCAAAATAAATCAATAGAGGATAAATGTTTCCGTTCTGGTGGAAAGGGACATTGGTCACGTACCTGTCGTACTCCAAGACACTTAGTTGATCTTTATCAAACATTCTTGAAAAAGGATAACAAAGAAAAGGGGACAAATTTCGTTTCAAAGGATGTTGCTGAAAATTACACCACTCATTATGAAGTATTTGATTTCTTTGAAGATATTGAAGAAAATATTGGTCATTTATTCAATGATATAAAAATTTAATATTTGGGTTCGTTAATTATTTATGTAAATAAATAATGTAAAAAATTTCTTGAGTTTTATTTCCTATGCATTTGAATTTCAAATATGCTGTATATAAATAATGTTTAATAAAATATTAATATTTATATTTAAAAATTTTAAAATTACTAGATGTGTCTATTATAATAATAATAATAATAATAATAATAATAATAATAATAATAATAAAATTTTTAGTGTATGGTACTATGTTTATATATTGTCCTTTTTAAAAAAATATATTCCAATCAGGAATACAATTTTAATTTACTGCGCATGTACTTTTACTCATTTTATTATTATTATTATTATCATTTGTCTTTGAAGAAAATAGCAGGGACATATAATAAAAATGTTTGTCTTGCGAATAGTGCAAGTTCGCATACTGTTCACACCCTGGTTCGAGCTATCCGATCCGGGATGTTCAGTAATAAAGCGACCGACCTCTTCAGGTCAGGCTATCCGACCTCTTCTCAAAAGAGGTCGGACGAATCGACAGAAAAGTCCAATAAAGGGCCCAAATAGAGGAACACGACCCAAATCCAAAGGCAGTCTAAGCCTATAGAGATAAGGGCGGTTCCCTTGAAGATAAGCTGATCTCAACTCAAAGATAAAGATAAGATAAGATATGATAACTAACTTATCTTATCTAAAAACAGTTACTCTACAACCATTATAAATACACTGGAGCACCCAGGTATAACTCATACTCTGATTCTACTAAAAACCTGTTTAATACCCGTGCTAACTTAAGCATCGGAGTCTCTTGCAGGTACTCCCACCCTCCGGTGACCAAGGATCAGAGGTGCAGCCAGTCCAACAAGTCGGACACGACAGCTCCGGCCGCCACCCACCAGCCTGACCCGTCATCTCCGACCAGTACAGAAGATCTCATCCGAGATCGACCTACAGTTTCAGGTAACCCTCGGAACATTGGTGCCGTTGCCGGGGAACCTGAAAGTCATCCCATCACCATGGCGGACGACCATGACAACGACCACGATTCAGATCTAGAGGATAGAACACTGCACAAAAACACAGACACTACGCCGAAAGATACCCCGGAATCTAACGGAGACAAAAACTCATCAAATCCGGGAGTAATAGAAGCGCTTCAAGATCGTTTAAAGCAACTTGAAAAAGAAAGCCAGCATCAACGAGAAGTTGGCAAGGATCTACAAAGAGAGATAAGGCGACATCGAGAATTAGAAGATAAACTCCTACAACTCGAAGCCGATCTCAAAGCAAAAGCTACCCGGACCACCCCTGAAGACAATTCACGCAAAGATCAAGATCCATTCACTAGGAAAATCATGAAAACTAAAATTCCTAAGGACTTCAAACTCCCGGATATAACTTTGTATGATGACACTACAGATCCCAACCATCACCTCAGCAACTTCAGAAGTAGAATATACCTCACTGACGCCTCAGACGCCGTTCGCTGCAAAACTTTTCCAACGACTCTCACGAAGACAGCAATCAGATGGTTCGACAACCTACCTCCAAAGTCCATCTCAAGCTTTGACGACCTAGCCAAAAAATTCCTGGCCAGATTCTCCATCCAAAAAGACAAGGCTAAGCACGCCCCCAGTCTACTAGGGATCAAGCAAGGAGATCGGAAAAGCCTTCGCAACTACATGGAAAGATTCAACAAAACATGCCTAGATATACAAAGCTTGCCAACAGAGACAGCTATCATGGGTCTCATTAATGGCCTGCGAGAAGGACCTTTCAACCACTCAATATCCAAGAAGCACCCAACATCTCTAAACGAAGTTCAAGATAGGGCAAAAAAAAATATCAATATGGAGGAGAACTCCCGATTGGGAGACAGCTCAAAAACCAAATTCTCCTAACCCACTACGGGACAAGGATAAAGAGTCCAGGAAGAAAGAAGACCAACCCACTGAGAAACCTATCTCTTGTGGATGTTTAACGAAAAATACGCAACACTGAGAAGATCTCACCACCTCGCCCAATCAAAAGCAAAAGGGAGAAAGAGGTCGGACGAGTTGAAGATCCACCTCACAACAAAAAGGTCGGACGAGTTTAAGGTCCACCTCACAACAAAGAGGTCGGACGAGTTGAAGGTCTACCTCACACCAAAAAGGTTGGGCGAGTTGAAGGTCCACCACACACCGAAGAGGTCGAACGAGTGGAACATCCACCTCACACCAAAGAGGTCGGACAAGTTGAACGTCTACCTCACCCCCTTAAGAGACGTGTTCATATGATAAATGGAGGATTCACAGGAGGTTTGATCTCCAAATCATCTTGCAAAAGACACCTCAAAGAGGTATATTAAGGAAGAGAGAGAGGTTTGAAAAGGACAACGGAATGCGAACAAGCCTTCTGAGATTTCAAAAATTCTTGGGGCAACCACCCATTCTCACCAGACCCCGGGAAAGTGAAGAACTCATATTATACCTCGCAGTGGGAAGTCGGACAATAGCCTCAGCACTAGTCAGAGAAGACGAAAGTGGGCAACAACCCATCTACTTCATCAGCAAAGCTCTACAAGTGGCTGAACTAAACTATCAAAAGATAGAAAAAGTTCGCCTACGCCCTCGTACTCACCTCTCAACGACTCCACCCATACTTTCAAGCTCACACTATCAGAGTTCGAACCAACCAGCCCATAAAAGGCATCCTACAGAAAATAAACTTAGCTGGAAGAATCCTACAGAGGACAGCTCAGATAACTCGGGGGACCCTGGACAAAACCAGAGAACATCTCGGACAATTCGGGGGACCCTGGACAAAAACAGAAAATAGCTCGGACAAATCGGGGAAAATAAAGTCTGACACATAGAATGCCCGAGCTGATGCATTTTCAAAACCAGCCAGCACCAACAACTCGGACAAAATTAGGGAAAATGAAGTCCGACAAATAGAATGCCCGAGCTGATACATTTTCAAAACTAGCCAACACCAAACCAGGGGGCAATAACAGAAGCCTCATCCAGGCTACATTACAAGACCACAACAAGTCGATCTCGAAGGCGGTATAAGGAATGTACTCAGGGTCAGCCACAGTAATACGCATTAAAACTATGAAATCCAGCCAATCAGACATGCTGTCCAGGATCTTAGTAGACATCTCAAAGACATAGGTCGACTATGGGGTTACTACCAAACAACTCGGGCAAATAAGAAAATAACTCGGACAATAATAGCAAAATATCAAGTGACAGACGTTGCAGTAAAAGGGAAACCCCAGGACTCACACGAAAGTCCAGGGGCACCCTTTGGAGGCAACAACAGGGCAAGAACACAGAAAAAAGAAGTCGACAATCTATACCCAAACAGTCCGAACACCTCTCAAACAAAAGGTCAAAACAAAAGCTAGAACTTTTGTACAAAAGGAGTCAGGCAACGATGAAAAGAAACAGGAACAGCAACCAAACTTTAAGTAAAGCACACATTCTTCTCAAAGGCGAATGACAAAAGAAAAGTGACAACAAACGATCAAAGATGCAAACTTTTTTCAGAAAGAACCAAAGTTTTTCAGAGCAAATACAAAGTCAAAGCCTTATATCAAAAGCATGGCAACTTCCCTATAGCCCCACCTGAAGAGCTCCCACAAGTCCTATGGGCATATCGGACAACCCCACACTCCACTACAAAGGAATCACCCTTCTGATTAGCTTACGGAATGGAGGCAATGATCCCAGTGGAGGTCAAAGAAGGATCGCCCAGAGTGATCCACTACAGTGAAGAGGCCAACTCCCAACTTCAAAAGGAAGAACTCGACCTACTTCCAGAAACCCGAGAAAGAGCTCGGATCAATGAAGAGGCGTTAAAATGTCAAATGGCCTCAAGATACAATCAGAAGGTAATCTAGCAACAACGATCTCATCCTAATCCGAAATGACATCAGAATAGGTCAGTCAGGAGAAGAGAAGCTAGCAGCAAACTGGAAAGGACCCTACCGAGTCATAGAAGTACTTGGGAAGGGCTACTACAGACTATCCGAACTCGACGGACGAGAGCTTCTCAGATCATGGCACGCCTGCAACCTAAGAAGGTACTATAGCTAGAGAAGGTAAAAGATCTCATCATAGGATGCACCCTTTTTCCTGAAAAGGTTTTTTAATGAGGCACCAAGTTGAGATCCAAAAATTGTCCGACTCAAAAGGATAAAAACTCTATATGTACATATTTTCATTTTCTCTTAAATAAAATAGATTAGACGTTCTACAAAGTTTTCAAGACGCATTAATCTGAAACATTCATCGTCCGATTATAAAGCGACAGATTGGCAAAAAGTGAAAAACAAATTCACTGCACGATCACGATAAAGACCAACAGAGATGAAAACTAGATTCATCTAAAGGTCGACTAAACGAGGATTTAACCCACCTTCTATAAATCAGCAAAGATGAAAACAGAATAATGCAAGAAGTTATCGAAAGTGATCCGGAGAAAGGACCTGACGAGGTCCTGATGGATTGCTAAATAATAACTTAAATGACTGGCCGACGTTAAAAAGTCAGGCCAAGTCAAATCAAGTTATAAGTAAACCCTGGAAAGAGGTCTGACAAACCCTATAAAAGAGGATTACTTTAACTTAGAAGGGCCCGACATGACAAAGTCGACCCAAAACATAAAGTTATAGAAGTAATCCCTGAAAGAGACCTGAACAAGGTCCAAGAAAAAGGATTACAAAAATAACTTAGAAGGGCCCGACATGACGAAGTCGGCCCAAAACATAAAGTTATAGAAGTAATCCCTGAAAGAGACCTGAACAAGTTCCAAGAAAGAGGATTACAAAAATAACTTAGAAGGGCCCGACATGGCAAAGTCGGCCCAAAACATAAAGTTATAGAAGTAATCCCTGAAAGAGACCTGAACAAGGTCCAAGAAAGAGGATTATAAAAATAACTTAGAATGGCCCGACATGACGAAGTCAGCCCGCAAATTATAAGTAATCCCTGAAAGAGACTTAAACAAAGTTCAAGAAAGAGGATTACAAAATAATTTGACCCAACATGGTGAAGTCGGTTAACATGAGGAAAGGCCCGACATGACAAAGTCGGCCCAAAACATAAAGTTATAAAGTAATCCCTGAAAGAGACATGTACAAGGTCCAAAAAAGAGGATTACAAAAATAACTTAGAAGACGCTAACATTCTCAAAAACCTAGAAAGGTGCCAAGTCAAGCGCAAACAAGCATAATATTATAACCAGCTTCAGAGGCCATCAAAGTCAGCCCCAAAAGCTCGAAAGCTACTTTTTGTTTTTCAAAATAAAAGTTGCTAAACAAGCAACTAAGAAAAGTATCAATAGTCACCAAAACATCATTTACATAATAAAAGAGTTTAAAAGCCCACAAGCCGGGCTATCTGCACAATCAAGATAAAGAGTTCAGTTAAACATCAGAAGCCTTCTCAGTAGCATCAATACGGGGTGAAGGAGGCCGAGTCCAAATGGGCACAGCATCCACGGCCCCATCATCTTGATTCAGGATTTGACAATCCGGATCGGATACGGGATAACTGACCTCAGCCAAAGGAACTGTAGAAGTTGACACTTTGACAGCAGGCGCAGGGGGAGGTTCGACATCATCATCCGGGTCGTCAGGAACAATCTTACCATCCCTCACAATATTGTCCAGGCTGAAGAGAGAAAGGTCGACCTCGGGAGCCAGAATTCGAACCTGCTCCTTCAGGTTCTCATAAGCAGCATTCACGCTGCCGACAAGATGACCTTGGAACTCGGAGTAATAAGCTCGAGCAGACTCCAATTCCACCCTCAGACGCATCACCTCCCGATAGGATGTAACATAGCTGTCTTTATGCCTCAATGCCGTGTCCTCGGCCAACCTCACAGAAGCCTCTAAAGCAAGGGAGCTAGCCTTCTCATTCTTCAGCTCCTTCTCCAGTTTGGACAATTTCACCTCAAGCTCCTCCTTCAAGCCTTTCATCCGATCAAACTCCTGTTTAGCCTCCTCCATGAAGGCTTTGGTGGCATGAAGAGGAAGATTTTTAGTAGTTCGGTACAAGGCAGCTCCCATATGTGCCATTTTAACACTACTTCAAGTTATAAAGTCCAAATGGCGAAGGAGCGATACATCATCCATAGGGAGGGCACCATAAGGACCGATTTGCTGATCAACAAATTCCACCGCATCGAAGTCAGGAGCATCAAGGTTGAAAGGCTCAATTGTTTTTTGTTTCTTATTGGGAGGAGCACCAGAAATAGCGGCAGAAGTCTGTGGAAGGTCAGCCAGACGAACCCGAGGAGTGGGGATCACCTTCCTCGGCCCAGGAGAACTCGGCACGGGCGGCTTCACCAGAACTTGAGAAGATCCCTCTCCTGTCACCTTGGCCGATATATTTTGAGTAGCAGCAGCCTTCCTTGACTTTTTGAAGGCCTTCATGGAATCATTGTTCTTAGACATATCTGAAAATACAGAATCAACCACAATAAGGGGTTACAATCACAAAAAGAGGAAGCAAAGCTAAGAAACAAGTATAAAAACAAGTCAGACAGTACCTAAAGCAGTTCGAACCAGGGACGGGTCACTTAAAAACTTTTTTGTATCAAGATGGGGTGGTTCCCCCCATAAATCTTCAAGAACAATTACAAAAGCCCGCTCAACCTCGTCAAGCATCTCCCATGTATAACGAGATACTCTCACATCTTTTTGCCATTCTAGAGGGAAAGCAGGCTCGTCATTCTCATCAAGAAAAAAGGGGTGGACCCCCTCAACAGCACGGACTCTAAAGAAATAATTCTTAAAATCCTTAAAAGATTCATCATACATGGCGGAAACTTTATGCCCCTGGGCAGACCTAAAAGAAACCCAGGAAGCCTTCTTTTTGGAAGAAGCTCCAGGCTTGGCAGAAACAAAAAGATAGAGAAAAAGAGTCTGAGAAGGTATTACGCCTAACTCTCGGCAAAGCAGCTGAAAGATCTTAATAAAACTCCAGGAATTCGGATGAAGCTGGGATGGGGCAATGTTACACGACCACAATAAGTCGGTCTCGAAAGCAGTAAAGGGAAAAGTAATGTCCAACTGGCTGAAGAAATATTCATAGGCATAGAAGAAGGGACGCTCCCCCTCGACCGAAGTAGGAAAACAAACCCTCTCATCAGAGTCGGGCGCTACAGGCTCATTGTCCCTCTCCTGGGCACCACCACCACAAACTCTATGACATTTTCTCAGCTCTACACAAAACCCAGTATCCACCACAGAGACACACATCAAGACAAGGGAGTCCAGCCAATCGGACATCCCTTCGGAAACTTTAGAAGACATCTCTACAATGTTATTGCGAGAAGACATGGCCAAACTAGTCCTACAAATAAGAAAAGAAGATTGGATTACTAAAAAAGATCCTGGACGAAATCAGAATAACTTGGCTAACATAACCCAGTACAGAACAAGCAACAAAAGGAAACCCCAGGACCCATACCAAAAAGATCCAGGGGCATCCTTTGGAGGCAGTTAACAGGACAAGAATTCAGGAAAACAGGCATACGTCTCAACACAAGAAAACAACAAAACCTCTCTGTTCTACAACCAAAACGACCCCTCGAAGGCAACGAGCCACAAATCAAACACGGCCACCCAAACGAGCTACCTCCTAGACTCACCGTCCCATATCAAAATAAAAAACGAAAGCAGATAGCAGCAAAATGTTCAGGAGAAGTAGTCATCAAAGATTCACCCCAAACAAACAAAGAAAATCTTAAGAAACGACGAGGAAAACTATCAACAGGGCAAAAGTCAAGCTATTATTTTGAAAATTACCATTATTGCAAGATACAGTCTTTTCAAAAGAACAAGCCAGAAGCAACAGTAGAGCATGCAAAATCCTAGGAAGCATCAACAGAAACACTAGGGGTATGCGCAAAAACAAAAAGGCAAAACCAGAAAAAAATACGCCACAGTAACAAGCAAGCACAAGGTTACAAAAAGGATCAAGCTTTTCCAAACGTACATTCAAAATCAAGGCATTATCAGGAAAAAAGGATGAGAACAAGAACCAACCTGAACAAAGGAAGAAGTTTCCAAAGAAGATCAAAGACGTAGGACAGAATCGCCTCTCGAGCAAAGAAAAATACCAAGAAATCACCAAAGGACGTCACAGGGAAGAAATATGAAAATCGCAAAACTTCAGGAAACATAAAGGGAGAAGGAAAAGGGAAGTTACAAGTAGAAATGGAGAAGAGAAACCGTTTCTGTGCGTAAAGTTCAAAATAAAAAGGGGAACAGGGCATTAAAAGCTAATTAATGAGGGTATTAAACCCTTGCGCCTTCCCAAGAACATAGCGCTAATGCAAAGCGCGCGCTTTTAGAGGAAAACGTTCCACATTCAAAAAGGTTCTACAAAGAAAGAAGTCGGCAAAATGCTCGAGTTCGGCTTCACTATAGAAAGTTCGAAGTCAAAGACTCGACCTCAAAGTAGAAGACCGAGCTCAAGCAGGGGCACTGTTCACACCCTGGTTTGAGCTATCCGATCCGGGATGTTCAGTAATAAAGCGACCGACCTCTTCAGGTCAGGCTATCCGACCTCTTCTCAAAAGAGGTCGGACGAATCGACAGAAAAGCCCAGTAAAGGGCCCAAATAGAGGAACACGACCCAAATCCAAAGGCAGTCCAAGCCTATAGAGATAAGGGCAGTTCCTTTGAAGATAAGCTGACCTCAACTCAAAGATAAAGATAAGATAAGATAACTAACTTATCTTATCTAAAAACAGTTACTCTACAACCATTATAAATACACTGGAGCACTCAGGTATAACTCATACTCTGATTCTACTAAAAACCTGTTTAATACCCGTGCTAACTTAAGCATCAGAGTCTCTTGCAGGTACCCCCCACCCTCCGGTGACCAAGGATCAGAGGTGCAGCCAGTCCAACAAGTCGGACACGACAGCTCCGGCCGCCACCCACCAGCCAGACCCGTCATCTTCGACCAGTACAGAAGATCTCGTCCGAGATCGACCTACAGTTTCAGGTAACCCTCGGAACACATACCATTCTCAAAAGTAATATATATTTTACTTATCTTGTACCAAAAGAAGAATGTGTTAATACCATTATTGGCTCAGGCAATGTGATAAAAGACTTCGAAAGAGCTATAATTTTATTTTCTAGAGGAGCAAAATTTATAATAAATAATGCACTATTGTCTATTAAGTTTCTAAGAAACTTGTTGAGTTTTAAAGATATTTGCCAAAATAGATATCATATTGAAACAATAAATGAGAAAAATCATGAGTGTTTATGTATCATCACTCGTGATTAAATAAAAAGGTTACATTAGAAAAGTTAATCTCACTTTCTTCTGGGTTATTGATGAGCGGATTATTTATACCCTTTTTGGCATTATTTTTACATAGTTTTTAGTATGTTTTAGTTACTTTTTATTATATTTTTATTAGTTTTTATGCAAAAATCACATTTCTGGAATTTACTATGAGTTTGTGTGTTTTTCTGTGATTTCAGATATTTTCTGGCTGAAATTGAGGGATCTGAGCAAAAGTCTGATTCAGAGGCTGAGAAAGGACTGCGGATGCTGTTGGATTCTGACCCTCCTGCACTCGAAGTGGATTTTCTGGAGCTACAGAAGCCCAATTGATGCGCTCTCAATTGCGTTGGAAATTAGACATCTTGGGATTTCCATAAATGTATAATAGTCCATACTTTGCCTGAGATTTGATGGCCCAAACTGGCGTCTAAACGCCCACCAGAGACCCTTTTCTGGTGTAAAATGCCAGAACTGGCACTAGAACTGAAGTTAAATGCCCAAACTGGCACCCAAGCTGGTGTTTAACTCCAAGAATGGCCTATGCACGTGAAAGCTTCAAAGATCAGCCCAAACACTCACCAAGTGGGCCCCGAAAGTGGATTTCTGCACTATCTGCACTTAGTTACTTATTTTCTGTAATCCCTAGTAAATAGTTTAGTATAAATAGCACTTTTTTCTACTGTATTTGGATATCTCTGGATGTTTAGTCCTTAGACTTTGAGACTTGGAACATTTTAAGGAGACTGGCCACATGGCCATGCCTAGACCTTTTTCTCTTATGTATTTTCTACGGTGGAGTTTCTACACCTCATAGATTAAGGTGCGGAGCTCTGCTGTTCTTCATGAATTAATGCAAGTACTATTGTTCCTTTTTCAATTCACGCCTACTTCTTCTCCAAGATATACTCTCGTACTTAATTCAGTTAAGTCAGAATGAAGGGGTGACCCGTGGCAATCACCACTATCTTCGTTACTCACTTAGCCAAGATCCGCGTGCCTGACAACCACAAAGCGGTCTACATGATGTTCAACATAGTCATTGGACGACAGCCGGAGTATAGTGATGAGCGGATAATTTATACGCTTTTTGGCATTGTTTTTACTTAGTTTTTAGTATGATTTAGTTGGTTTTTAGTATATTTTTATTAGTTTTTAATTAAAAATCACATTTCTGGACTTTACTATGAGTTTCTGTATTTTTTTGTGATTTCAGGTATTTTCTGGCTGAAATTGAGGGAGCTGAGCAAAAATCTGATTCAGGCTGAAAAATGACTGCTGATGTTGTTGGATTCTGACCTCCCTGCACTCAAAGTGGATTTTCTGGAGCTACAGAACTCCAAATGGCGCGCTCTCAATTGCCTTGGAAAGTAGACATCCAGGGCTTTCCAGCAATATATAATAGTCCATACTTTGCTCAAGGATAGACGATGTAAACTGGCGTTCAACGCCAGTTCCATGTTGCAGTTTGGCGTCCAACGCCAGAAACAAGTTACAAGTTGGAGTTCAACGCCAGAAACAGGTTACAACTTGGCGTTGAACGCCCAAAACAGCTCAGGGACGTGAGAAGCTTAAGTCTCAGCCCCAGCACACACCAAGTGGGCCCTAGAAGTGGATTTCTGCACTATCACTCATAGTTTACTCATTTTCTGTAAACCTAGGTTACTAGTTTAGTATTTAAACAACTTTTAGAGATTTATTTTACACCTCATGACATTTTTAGATCTGAACTTTGTACTCTTTGACGGCATGAGTCTCTAAACTCCATTGTTGGGGGTGAAGAGCTCTGCAGCGTCTTGATGAATTAATGCAATTATCTCTGTTTTCCATTCAAACATGCTTGTTCCTATCTAAGATGTTCATTCGCGCTTCACTATGAAGAAGGTGATGATCCGTGACACTCATCACCTTCCTCAATCCATGAACGTGTTCCTGACAACCACCTCCGTTCTACATCAGATTGAATGAGTATCTCTTAGATTTCTTAATCATAATCTTCGTGGTATAAGCTAGAATTGATGGCGGCATTCATGAGAATCCGGAAAGTCTAAACCTTGTCTGTGGTATTCCGAGTAGGATTCAAGGATTGAATGGCTGTGACGAGCTTCAAACTCGCGATTGTTGGGCGTAGTGACAGACGCAAAAGAATCAAGGGATTTTATTCCGACATGATTGAGAACCAACATATGATTATCCGTGCTGTGTGGTGCACAAAATTGTTACTCTCTTACAATTTCGCACACATGACCAGCAAGTGCACTGGGTCGTCTAAGTAATACCTCACGTGAGTAAGGGTCGAATCCCACGGAGATTGTTGGTTTGAAGCAATCTATGGTTATCTTGTAAATCTTAGTCAGGAAGTCAATTATGTTTATCAGTTGAATTGCAAATAAACATCAGAGCATGGATTAAAGGTTACTTGTTATGCAGTAATGGAGAATATGTTGGAGTTTTGGAGATGCTTTGTCTTCTGAATCTCTGCTTTCCTCTGTCTTCTTGTTCACGCACGAACGTCCTCCTATGGCAAGCTGTGTGTTGGTGGATCACCGTTGTCAATGGCTACCTTCCATCCTTCCAGTGAAAACTACGCTCACGTGCTCTGTCACAGCACGGCTAATCACCGGTTGGTTCTCGATCCGGTTGGAATAGGATTTACTATCCTTTTGCGTCTGTCACTAACGCCCAGCCTTCAGGAGTTTGAAGCTCGTCACAGTCATTCAATCCTTGAATCCTACTCGGAATACCACAGACAAGGTTTAGACTTTCCGGATTCTCATGAATGCCGCCATCAGTTCTAGCTTATACCACGGAGATTCTGATTAGGGAATCTAAAAGATACTCATTCAATCGTATATAGAACGGAGGTGGTTGTCAGGCACACGTTCATGAATTGAGGAAGGTGATGAGTGTCACAGATCATCACCTCCATCACAGTTAAGCGCAAATGAACATCTTAGATAGGAACAAGCGTGTTTGAATGGAAAACAGAAATACTTGCATTAATTCATCGAGACACAGCAGAGCTCCTCACCCCTAACAATGGGGTTTAGAGACTCATGCCGTCAGAGAATACAAAGTTTAGATCTAAAATGTCATCAGATACAGAATAAGTCTCTAAAAGTTGTTTAAATACTAAACTAGTAGCCTAGGGTTACAAAATATGAGTGGACTATGATGGATGATGCAGAGATCCACTTCTGGGGCCCACTTGGTGTGCTGGGGCCCACTTGGTGTGTGCTGGGGCTGAGACTTTAAGCAATTCACGTGCGGAGGCCATTTGTGGAGTTGAACGCCAGTTTTTATGCCAGTTTGGGCGTTCAACTCCAGTTTTTGATCCTTTTCTGGCGCTGGACGCCAGAATTGGGCAGAGAACTGGCGTTGAACGCCAGTTTACGTCGTCTATCCTTGTGCAAAGTATAGACTATTATATATTGCGGGAAAGCCCTGGATGTCTACTTTCCAACGCAATTGGAAGCATGCCATTTCGAGTTCTGTAGCTCCAGAAAATCCACTTTGAGTGCAGGGAGGTCAGAATCCAACAGCATCAGCAGTCCTTTTTCAGCCTGAATCAGAATTTTGCTCAGCTCCTTCAATTTCAACCAGAAAAATACCTGAAATTACAGAAAAACACACAACTCATAGTAAAGTCCAGAAATATGAATTTTTCCTAAAAACTACTAGGAATAGACTAAAAACTAACTAAAACATACTCTAAACTATATGAAATTATCCCCAAAAAGCGTATAAAATATCCGCTCATCACAACACCAAACTTAAACTGTTGCTTGTCCTCAAGCAACTAGACAAATAAAATAGAAGACTAATAGGTTGAGAAGCAATAATATCTCAGAGTTTTTGATTGAAGCTCAGATTCTAATTAGATGAGCGGGACTAGTAGCTTTTTGCTTCTGAACAGTTTTGGCATCTCACTTTATCCATTGAAGCTCAGAGTGATTGGCATCTATAGGAACTCAGAATTCAGATAGTGTTATTGATTCTCTTAGTTCAGTGTGATGATTCTTGAACACAGCTTCTTTATGAGTCTTGGCCGTGGCCCTAAGCACTTTGTTTTCCAGTATTACTACCGGATACATAAATGCCACAGACACATAACTGGGTGAACCTTTTCAGATTGTGACTCAGCTTTGCTAAAGTCCCCAATTAGAGGTGTCCAGAGTTCTTAAGCACACTCTTCTTTTTGCTTTGGACCTTGACTTTAACCGCTCAGTCTCAAGTTTTCACTTGACACCTGCACGCCACAAGCACATGGTTAGGGACAGCTTGGTTTAGCCGCTTAGACCAGGAATTCAGTCCTTTAGGCCCTCCTATCCACTGATGCTCAAAGCCTTGGGATCCTTTTTAATTGCCCTTGCCTTTTGGTTTTAAGGGTTATTGGCTTTTTTCTGCTTGCTTTTTTTTTTTTGCCTTTTTTTTTTGCAAGCTTTGTTCTTTGCTGCTTTTTCTTGCTTCAAGAATCATTTTTATGATTTTTCAGATTATCAATAACATGTCTCATGTTCATCATTCTTTCAAGAGCCAACATATTTAACAGTCTTAAACAACAAATTCAAAAGACATATGCACTGTTCAAGCATTCATTCAGAAGACAGAAAGCATTGCCACCACATTTAACCAATCAGAATTTCTTTTATTAAACTCGAAATTTTATTGCTTCTTATTCAAAAGATCTACTATTTTATTCATGTTTAATGATGATGAGAAAAATAAACTATAGCTTAATTGGAGATAAAATCAAATAGATACTAATTACTATTATATGACTTCTAAGGTAAACTTTTTATAAGGACACTGTCACAGAGTTAAGGCAGAAATTGGAAATTAACCTTTATTCTGGGGGTATGGGGGTTCCTCTGATCCTTGGGAGGCTTGGTATTACAGAAGACTTTTGGCGCTTCAATTCCCTTAAGTCACGTCCCTGCTCCTCTTGTTCTTTAAACATATGGGTCAGCATTTGACTGTGTTCCTTCTGTTGTTTTATTACTTGCTCCATAGCTTCCTGTATCTTGGTGACAGACATCTCAAGATATTCCCAATATTCTGCTTGAGGAATCTCTGGGAGGAATTCCTGTGCTCTCTTCTTGATAGGATCCTCCTGTGCTTGTTGTCTCTCCATTGATGCTTTGGTGATTGACTTTTCAATTAGGATATATTCAGTTATTCCCATCTTGACTCCAGCGTCCTTGCAGAGCAGAGAAATTACGCTTGGATAAGCCAACCTGGCCTCTCTTGAATTTTTATTAGCTATCTTGTAGAGTTCAGTGGAAATCAGCTGATGAACCTCCACTTCCTTCCCAGTCATGATGCAATGAATCATCACTGCTCTTTTAACTGTGACTTCAGAACGGTTGCTAGTGGGCAACAGAGAACGCCCAATGAAGTCCAGCCATCCTCTGGCAACTGGTTTGAGATCCTCTCTCTTGAGCTGATTTAGGACGCCCTTGGTGTTGGTGGTCCACCTGGCTCCAGGGATACATATGTCCTCTAGAATCTTATCCAGGCCAATGTCTGCTCTCATCATCCTCCTGTTGAAGGAGTCTGGATCATCCTTTAACTGAGGTAGCTTTAATATCTCTCTGATCTTGTCAGGGGTGGTATGAACAATCTTTCCCCTGACCATGGTCCGAAATTCGTAGCAGGCAGTTCCAGATAGTCTTTGCTTGTCAGTCTGCCACATGTTAGCATAGAACTCCTGGACCATGTTCCTTCCTACTTTCGTTTCAGGATTAGCTAGGACTTCCCAGTTCCTGATTCGAATTTGCTCCTGGATCTCCGGATATTCATCTTCTTTCAGATCGAATCTCACTTCCGGGATCACTGATCTCAGACCCATTACTTTAAGATAATGGTCTGAATGTTCTTTAGATAAGAACTTCCCTTGATTCCAAAGTGATTTTGGAACGCTCTCTTTCTTGCCTCTTGGAGTGGATTGTTTTCCTTTGGGAGCCATGATTTTAGTAGTGATCTTCGGATAAATACACCAAACTTAGAGGTTTGCTTGTCCTCAAGCAAAAGAAAAGAAAGGAGAGGGATAGAAGGAGATTGAGGTGCACTTGTTGATGGAGGAGGGGGGAGGCCGAACCCAAATTTAAAGGGGTGGGGTGGGGTGGTGGATTGTCGAAAAATTGGAAGAGATAAGATAAAAAGATTTAGTTGAAAAATATAAGATAGAAGATATAGTTTGATTTTGAAAAGATAGGATAGATTTTTGAAAAAGATAAATCTGGATTTTTGAAAAAGATAATATGAAAAAGATATTGAAAAGATTTTAGAGTGAAAAAGATAGATTTGTTTCTGGAAAAGATTTGAAAAGAGTTGGATTGAATTTGCAAAGAGGGTGTGTGCTTATGAATTAAGATACATTTGATATTTTCAAAGTGGGATTTTTAGAAATCAGGATTCTTGACATGTTTAGGTAAATAAAATCATGTATTGAATCATAAAGTTTTAAATTAGAATGGAAATACGTGTGGGATAACTGGATTTGGCTCCTCCCTGTCCTCCTGGCGTTTGAACGCCCAAACACTGCCTGTTTTGGGCGTTCAGCGCCCAAATGCTGATCTCCTGGGCGTTCAGCGCCCAGTTGCTGCCATTCCTGGCGTTCAACGCCCAGTGGGTGCCCATTTCTGGCGTTGAACGCCCAAATGCTGTCATTACTGGCGTTCAGCGCCCAGTGGATGCCCATTTTGGGCGCTGAACGCCCAAAATGCCCCTTTACTGGCGTTTTCTTGCCATTGAGCTCTTTTACTCTGTTTTGTGTGCTGATTCCTTCTGTAACCCTGTAAACTTATACAAATGATTTTGTACCTTAGTGTCAGTGAACTTTATATAAACAAATAAAAATAAAAATAGGGCAAAAATGCTTAGAGGATTGATACCCCATGGCTGGGTTGCCTCCCAGCAAGCGCTTCTTTATTGTCTTTAGCTGGACCTTGCTGAGCTTTTAATCTAGCTTCAGCCTTGAGCATTCTTGCTCAATGTTGCCTTCAAGATAATGCTTGATTCTCTGTCCATTGACAATGAACTTCTTATCAGAATCAATATCTTGAAGCTCCACATAACCATATGGTGATACACTTGTAATCACGTATGGTCCCCTCCACCGGGATTTCAGTTTCCCGGGGAATAGCCTGAGTCTAGAGTTAAACAACAGGACCTTCTGTCCTGGTTCAAAGATTCTAGATGACAGCTTTTTGTCATGCCATTTTTTTTATTTTTCTTTATAAAGCTTGGCATTTTCGATAGCTGTGAATCTGAATTCCTCTAGCTCATTTAGCTGGAGCAATCGTTTTTCTCCTGCTAATTTGGCATCAAAGTTTAGGAATCTGGTTGCCCAGTAGGCCTTATGTTCCAGTTCCACGGGCAGGTGGCATGCCTTACCATACACGAGTTGGTATGGAGAGGTCCCTATAGGGGTCTTGAATGCTGTTCTGTAAGCCCACAGAGCATCATCCAAGCTCCTTGCCCAATTCTTTCTACGGGTATTTACTGTCCGTTCCAGGATTCTCTTTAATTCTCTGTTAGAGACTTCAGCTTGCCCATTGGTTTGTGGATGATATGGTGTGGCCACTTTGTGGCGAATTCCATACCGAACCATGGCAGAGTAAAGCTGTTTATTGCAGAAGTGAGTGCCCCCATTGCTGATTAACACTCTAGGGACACCAAACCTGCTAAAGATATGTTTCTGGAGGAACTTCAGCACTGTTTTAGTATCATTGGTGGGTGTGGCAATAGCCTCAACCCATTTTGATACATAGTCAACTGCCACCAGAATATAAGTGTTTGAATATGATGGTGGAAAAGGTCCCATGAAGTCAATTCCCCATACGTCAAACAACTCAATTTCCAAGATTCCTTGTTGAGGCATGGCGTAACCATGAGGCAGATTACCAGCTCTTTGGCAACTGTCACAATTACGTACAAATTCTCGGGAATCTTTATAGAGTGTGGGCCAATAGAAGCCACATTGGAGGACCTTGGTGGCTGTTCGCTCACCTCCGAAATGGCCTCCATATTGAGATCCGTGGCAATGCCATAGGATTCTCTGTGCTTCCTCTCTGGGGACACACCTACGGATAATTCCGTCTGTACATCTCTTAAAGAGATAGGGTTCATCCCATAAGTAGTACTTTGCATCAGTGACTAATTTCTTCTTTTGTATTCTATTGTACTCCTTGGGTATGAACCGTGCAGCTTTATAGTTTGCAATATCGGCAAACCAAGGTGCTTCCTGAATGGCAAATAGATGCTCATCAGGGAACGTCTCAGAGATCTCAAGAAAGGGGAGGGACGTCCCTTCCACTGGCTCTATTCGGGACAGATGATCAGCCACTTGGTTCTCTGTCCCTTTTCTGTCTCTTATTTCTATATCAAACTCTTGCAGAAGCAATACCCATCTAATGAGCCTGGGTTTTGAATCCTGCTTTGTGAGTAGATATTTAAGAGCAGCATGGTCAGTATACACAATCACTTTTGATCCTACTAAGTATGATCTGAACTTGTCAATGGCGTAAACCACTGCAAGTAGTTCTTTTTCTGTGGTTGTGTAATTTTTCTGGGCATCATTTAAAACGCGACTGGCATAATAAATGGCATGCAGAAGCTTGTCATGCCTCTGTCCCAATACTGCACCAATGGCATGATCACTGGCATCACACATTAACTCAAATGGCAATGTCCAGTCTGGTGCAAAAATGACTGGTGCTGTGACCAGCTTAGCTTTCAGCGTTTCAAACGCCTGTAGGCATGCTGTGTCAAACACAAATGGCGTGTCAGCAGCTAGCAGATTGCTTAGAGGTTTTGCGAGTTTTGAAAAATCCTTTATAAACCTCCTATAGAATCCTGCATGCCCCAGAAAGCTTCTGATTGCCTTAACATTGGCAGGTGGTGGTAATTTTTCAATTACCTCTATTTTTGCTTGATCCACCTCTATTCCCTTGTTTGAGATTTTATGCCCAAGAACAATTCTTTCAGTCACCATGAAGTGACACTTTTCCCAGTTTAAAACTAGGTTGGTTTCTTGGCATCTTTTCAGAACAAGTTTCAGGTGATCAAGACAGGAGCTGAATGAGTCTCCATATACTGAGAAGTCATCCATGAAGACTTCCAGAAATTTTTCCACCATGTCAGAGAAAATAGAGAGCATGCATCTCTGGAAGGTTGCAGGCGCATTACATAGCCCAAATGGCATCCTTCTATAAGCAAACACTCCAGATGGACATGTGAATACTGTTTTCTCTTGATCCTGGGGATCCACTGCAATCTGGTTATAGCCTGAATAGCCATCCAAAAAGCAGTAATAATCATGACCTGCTAGTCTCTCTAGCATCTGGTCTATGAATGGTAAAGGAAAATGATCCTTTCTGGTGGCTGTATTGAGCCTTCTGTAGTCAATACACATGCGCCACCCTGTAACTGTTCTTGTAGGAACCAGTTCATTTTTTTCATTATGAATCACTGTCATGCCTCCCTTTTTTGGGACGACTTGAACAGGGCTCACCCAGGGGCTATCAGAAATGGGATAAATAATCCCAGCCTCTAGTAATTTGGTGACCTCTTTCTGCACCACTTCCTTCATGGCTGGATTTAGCCGCCTCTGTGGTTGAACCACTGGTTTGGCATTATCCTCCAATAGGATTTTGTGCATGCATCTAGCTGGGCTTATGCCCTTAAGGTCACCTATGGACCACCCAAGAGCTGTCTTGTGTGTCCTTAGCACTTGAATAAGTGCTTCCTCTTCCTGTGAATTTAAAGCAGAGCTTATGATCACTGGAAAAGTGTCACCTTCTCCCAGAAATGCATATTTCAAGGACGGTGGTAGTGGCTTGAGCTCGGGTTTAGGAGGTTTTTCCTCTTTCAGAAGAAAGTTCAGAGGCTCTTTCATGTCCTCTGAATCCTCCAAATCAGGCTGAACATCTTTAAAGATGTCTTCCAACTCTGATTCGAGACTCTCAGCCATGTTGATCTCTTCTACCAAAGAGTCAATGAGATCAACTTTCATGCAGTCTGTTGATGTGTCTGGATGCTGCATGGCTTTGACAGCGTTCAACTTAAACTCATCATCATTGACTCTCAGGGTTATTTCCCCCTGTTGGACATCAATGAGGGATCGTCCAGTTGCTAGGAAGGGTCTTCCTAGAATGAGAGTAGCATTCTTGTGCTCCTCCATTTCCAGCACAACAAAGTCAGTGGGAAAGGCGAATGGCCCAACTCTGACAATCATGTCCTCAATCACGCCTGATGGGTATTTAGTGGAACCATCAGCAAGTTGGAGACATATCCGGGTTGGTTTAACTTCTTCAGTTAAGCCAAGCTTCCTGATAGTGGATGCAGGTATCAGGTTGATGCTTGCCCCAAGATCGCATAAAGCTGTCTTGGTGCAATCACCTTCTAATATGCATGGTATCAGAAAACTCCCAGGGTCTTTAAGCTTTTCAGGAAAGCTTTTCAGAATGACTGCACTGCATTCTTCAGTGAGGAGAACTCTTTCTGTTTCTCTCCACTCCTTTTTATGACTCAAGATCTCTTTCATGAACTTGGCATAAGAAGGTATTTGCTCAAGTGCTTCTGCAAATGGAATCTTTATTTCCAGAGTCCTTAGATAATCTGCAAAGCGAGCAAATTGCTTATCCTGCTCCTCTTTCCGGAGTTTTTGAGGATAAGGTATCTTGGCTTTATATTCCTCAACCTTAGTGGTTAAAGAAGCCTTTTTAGAGGGGTTGTTATCAGCACTTGTGTGTGTCTGATCCCTCACTGGCAATTGAGTTCCAGAGTCAGAAGCTGGAGTGACGTTAGACGCCAGCTCACTCTCTGTTCCTGGCGCCTGAACGCCAGAAATGTACCCATTTTGGGCGTTCAACGCTGGAATCTGCCCCATTTGGGCGTTCAACGCCAGATTCTTGCCCATTTCTGGCGTTGAACGCCAATCTAGCCTTGTTTCTGGCGCTGAACGCCAGTTTTGGGCATGGTCTGGGCGTTCAGCGCCAGCCTTCCACCCATTTTCTGGTGTTTTAGTGCCAGAAATATTTTTCCCTGGGCTCTTACTGTCCTCAGGTGAATCTTTGGTGGGTCGCTCATTTCTTGAATTTTTGATGCCTTGAGGTGGGGTATTTAAAGTTTTCCCACTTCTTAATTGAACTGCTTGGCATTCTTCTGCTATTTGCCTTGATAGCTGCTGCTTTGTTTGCTTAAACTGTTCGTCCATATGTATATTAGCTATCCTTGTCTCCTGTAGCCTGTCCTTGAATTCAGCTAGCTGCTTTGTTAGAAAATCCAATTGCTGATTGAATTCAGCAGCTTGTTTTACAGTACTGAATTCAGCAGTTACTGTTTTAACCTCTTCATTCATGGAAGGGTTGCTGCTTAGATACAGATGCTGATTCCTGGCAACTGTATCAATGAGCTCTTGAGCCTCTTCGATTGTCTTTCTCATATGGATAGATCCACCAGCTGAGTAATCTAGAGACATCTGAGCTCCTTCTGCAAGCCCATAGTAGAAGATGTCTAACTGAACCCACTCTGAAAACATTTCAGAGGGGCATTTTCGTAGCATCTCTCTGTATCTCTCCCAGGCATCATAAAGAGATTCATTATCTCCTTGTTTAAAGCCTTGGATGTCCAGCCTTAGCTGTGTCATCCTTTTTGGAGGGAAATACTGATTCAGGAATTTTTCTGTCAGCTGTTTCCATGTTCTTATGCTGGCCTTAAGTTGGTTATTTAACCACCTCTTAGCTTGATCTTTTACAGCAAATGGAAACAGTAATAGTCTGTAGACATCCTGATCTATTTCCTTATCATGTACTGTGTCAGCAATTTGTAAAAATTGTGCCAGAAACTCTGTAGGTTCTTCCTGTGGAAGACCGGAATACTGGCAAATTTGCTGCACCATGATAATGAGCTGAGGATTCAACTCAAAGCTACTAACTCCAATGGAGGGTATGCATATGCTATTCCCATATGAAGCAGTAGAGGGGTTAGAATATGACCCCAGAGTCCTCCTGGACTGTTCATTTCCACTTACGTCCATGATGGATATATGGATATAACTTGGACTGATTTATCTTTTTACTTATTTTATTTTATAAGAAGTAAATACTTAAATAAAATAAAATAATTAAAAAGAATTTGAATTTTGAAATTAAAATTTTTAATTTTTTTTTCGTAAAAAAAATTAAAATTAATTAGTTAAAAAAAACATAAATTTTTGAAAAAGGGGGAGGATATTTTCGAAAATTAGAGAGAGAGAGAGTTAGTTAGGTAGTTTTGAAAAAGTTAAGAAACAAACAAAAAGTTAGTTAGTTAGTTGCAACAAATTTTGAAAAGATAAGAAGTTAGGAAGTTAGAAGAGATATTTTGAAAAGATATTTTTGAATTTAGTGAGGAGAGAGAAAAACAATAAGATAGTACAAGATTTAAAATTTTTAGATCTAATGCTCCTTGTTTTTGAGAATTTTGGAGGGAAAACACCAAGGAACACTAAACTTAAAAATTTTAAGATCAAGACACAAGGAAAGCTCAAGAACACTTTGAAGACTCACAAGAACACAAGAACATGAAGAAAGAACACCAAACTTAAAATTTTTAGAAAACCAAACCAAAATTTTCGAAAACCAAAGGGAAATCAACAAGAAAACACCAAACTTAAAGTTTGGCACAAAATTTAATAGAGAAAATATTATTTATGAAAAAGAAGGTTTTGAAAAGAGTATAAAAGATTCTAACCCAATCACCAAGAACACAGATTAACGCTCTAGCCAAATGAGTTATGGACCTTTCGAAAATTTTAAGAAAGATTATTTTTGAAAACACCAAACTTAAAGTTTGGCACAGGATTTAACAGAAAAATTATTTTTGAAAAAGGTTTTAAAAAAATTATGATAGCCAATTACCATGAACATGAACACCACGTTCTAACTAACTGAGTTATCAATTTAAAGTGTTTTAACAAGGAATAAATAATAAAAAACTCTAAACCAAAAAGAAAGATTTTTTTCCTAATCTAAGCAGCGAAATAATCCGTCAGTTGTTCAAACACGAACAATCCCCGGCAACGGCGCCAAAAACTTGGTGCACAAAATTGTTACTCTCTTACAATTTCGCACACATGACCAGCAAGTGCACTGGGTCGTCCAAGTAATACCTCATGTGAGTAAGGGTCGAATCCCACGGAGATTGTTGGTTTGAAGCAATCTATGGTTATCTTGTAAATCTTAGTCAGGAAGTCAATTATGTTTATCAGTTGAATTGCAAATAAACAACAGAGCATGGATTAAAGGTTACTTGTTATGCAGTAATGGAGAATATGTTGGAGTTTTGGAGATGCTTTGTCTTCTGAATCTCTGCTTTCCTCTGTCTTCTTGTTCACGCACGCACGTCCTCCTATGGCAAGCTGTGTGTTGGTGGATCACCGTTGTCAATGGCTACCTTCCATCCTTCCAGTGAAAACTACGCTCACGCGCTCTGTCACAGCACGGCTAATCACCGGTTGGTTCTCGATCCGGTTGGAATAGGATTTACTATCCTTTTGCGTCTGTCACTAACGCCCAGCCTTCAGGAGTTTGAAGCTCGTCACAGTCATTCAATCCTTGAATCCTACTCGGAATACCACAGACAAGGTTTAGACTTTCCGGATTCTCATGAATGCCGCCATCAGTTCTAGCTTATACCACGGAGATTCTGATTAGGGAATCTAAGAGATACTCATTCAATCGTATATAGAACGGAGGTGGTTGTCAGGCACACGTTCATGAATTGAGGAAGGTGATGAGTGTCACAGATCATCACCTCCATCACAGTTAAGCGCGAATGAACATCTTAGATAGGAACAAGCGTGTTTGAATGGAAAACAGAAATACTTGCATTAATTCATCGAGACACAGCAGAGCTCCTCACCCCCAACAATGGGGTTTAGAGACTCATGCCGTCAGAGAATACAAAGTTTAGATCTAAAATGTCATCAGATACAGAATAAGTCTCTAAAAGTTGTTTAAATACTAAACTAGTAGCCTAGGGTTACAAAATATGAGTGGACTATGATGGATGATGCAGAGATCCACTTCTGGGGCCCACTTGGTGTGCTGGGGCCCACTTGGTGTGTGCTGGGGCTGAGACTTTAAGCAATTCACGTGAGGAGGCCATTTGTGGAGTTGAACGCCAGTTTTTATGCCAGTTTGGGCGTTCAACTCTAGTTTTTGATCCTTTTCTGGCGCTGGACGCCAGAATTGGGCAGAGAACTGGCGTTGAACGCCAGTTTACGTCATCTATCCTTGTGCAAAGTATGGACTATTATATATTTCTGGAAAGTCCTGGATGTCTACTTTCCAACGCAATTGGAAGCATGCCATTTCGAGTTCTGTAGCTCCAGAAAATCCACTTTGAGTGCAGGGAGGTCAGAATCCAACAGCATCAGCAGTCCTTTTTCAGCCTGAATCAGAATTTTGCTCAGCTCCTTCAATTTCAGCCAGAAAAATACCTGAAATTACAGAAAAACACGCAACTCATAGTAAAGTCCAGAAATATGAATTTTTCCTAAAAACTACTAGGAATAGACTAAAAACTAACTAAAACATACTCTAAACTATATGAAATTATCCCCAAAAAGCGTATAAAATATCCGCTCATCACTGTGACAGAGCATTTGGACCATTTTCACTGAGAGGACGGGAAGTAGCCATTGACAACGGTGACACCTTACATACAGCTTGCCATGGAAGGAGCCTTGCGCGTGTGAAGAGGAGTACAAGAGAAAAACTGAAATAAAGAAGACAAAGCATCTCTAAAATCCCAACATATTCTCCATCATTGCACAATAAGTATTTATATTTATGCCCTTTGACTCTTTACAATTGAAGTTGAAAAACACTGTTGTTGGCATCCTGACTAAGAATAATAAGATAACCATAGCTTGCTTCAAACCAACAATCTCCGTGGGATTCGACCCTTACTCACGTAAGGTATTACTTGGACGACCCAGTGCACTTGCTGGTTAGTGGTACTAGTTGTGAAAAGTGTGATTCACAATTCGTGCTCCATATAGTCTCTTGGGTCTCTAATCCACGGACCGAGTCCGTGAGATTAGAACCTTTGTGGTATAGGCTAGAACCAATTGGCAGCATTCCTGAGATCCGAAAAGTCTAAACCTTGTCTGTGGTATTCTGAGTAGGATCTGGGAAGGGATGACTGTAACGAGCTTCAAACTCGCGAATGTTGGGTGTAGTGACAGTGGGAAAAAGGATAGAGAGATCCTATTCCGACGCTAGTGAGAACCGACAGATGATTAGCCGTGCGGTAGTTGTACCTGGTATTTTTCATCCGAGACGAGAAATCTGACAGTTGATTAGCCGTGCAGAAACCGTACCTAGTATTTTTCATCCGAGAGGATCATACAGCTTGCCATGGAAGGGAGCATGCATAGTTGGATGAAGACAGTAGGAAAGCAGAAGTTCAGGAGCAACAAAGCATCTCCAAACGCTTATCTGAAATTCCCACTAATAAATTACATAAGTATCTTTATTTTATTTTATGTTTTATTTATCTTTCAATTATCAAAACTCATAACCAATTGAATCTGTCTGACTAAGATTTACAGGATGACCATAGCTTGCTTCAAGCCGACAATCTCCGTGTGATCAACCCTTACTCACGTAAGGTATTACTTGGACGACCCAGTGCACTTGCTGGTTAGTTGTGCGGAGTTGTGAAAAGTGTGATCACAATTCCGTGAACCAAGTTTTTGGCCCCGTTGCCGGGGATTGTTCGAGTTTGGACTACTGACGGTTCATCTTGTTGTTTAGATTGGGTAAAATTTATTTTATGTTTAAGCTTTTTATTCTTATTTTCGAAAAAAATAAAAATAGTTTAGTTCTCGAAAAATTCATAAAAATTTTTAAGAATGAATTCTAGATCTTCTTGAGATATGTTGAAGCCTGGCTGGCTGTTAAGCCATGTCTAATCTTTTGGATTGAGGTTTCCACTTTCCATTGTAGAAAGGACATGTCTGTAATTGTTATGCTAAAGCTTGGTTGGCCATTTGGCCATGTCTAATTCTTTTGGACTGAAGCTTTAGACTAACATTGCATGAATCTTGGAATTCTTATTAAAAATTTTGAATTTCTTTATTTTCTTCTTCCAAAATAATTTCGAAAAAAATACAAAAAAATTTAATAAAATCATAAAAACCAAAATATTTTGTGTTTCTTATTTGAGTCTAGTGTCAAATTTTAAGTTTGGTGTCAATTGTATTTTTTTTAAATTTTCTTAAATTTTCGAAAATTCATCATGTGTTCTTTCTTGATCTTCAAGTTGTTCTTGATGATTTTTCTTGTTTGATTTTTAACTTTTCTTGTTTTGTATTTTTTTTGTTGTTTTTCGTATGCATTTTTGAATTCATAGTGTCTAAACATTAAAAATTTCTAAGTTTGGTATGTTGCATGTGTTTCTTTTCTTAAAAATTTTCAAAAATATGTTCTTGATGTTCATCATGAACTTCAAAGTGTTCTTGTTGTTCATCTTGACATTCAAAGTGTTATTGCATACATTATTTGTTTTGATCTTAAATCTTTATGTTTTGTGTCATTTTGTTATTTTTCTCTCTCTTCATTAATTCAAAAAAATAAAAAATAATATATTTTCCTTATTTTACTTATAAATTTCGAAATTTTGAGTTGACTTGGTCAAAAAATTTTAAAATTTAGTTGTTTCTTGTTAGTCAAGTCAAAATTTCAATTTAAAAACTTTATCTTTTCAAATCTTTTTCAAAAATCAAATCTTTTTCATTTTTCTTCTTAATATTTTCGAATTTCTTAAATAAATTTTTAAAATCTTTCTCTTATTTTTATTTCACATTTTCGAAAACTTTACTAACAATTAATATTTCGATTCAAAAATTTCAAGTTTGTTACTTTCCTGTTAAGAAATGTTCAATCTTTAAATTCTAGAATCATATCTTTTAGTTTCTTGTTAGTCAAGTCATCAACTTTAATTTTCAAAATCGTCAAATCTTTTTAAATTTCTTTTTCAAATCTTTTTCAAAATAAATTTCAATCATATCTTTTTCAAAACTTAATTTCAAAATCTTTTTCTAACTTCTTATCTTTTCAAAATCTATTTTCAAATCTTTTTCAATTAACCACTTGAATTGTTTGTTTTAATTCTAAAAAGTTTACTAATTCTTATCTTTTTCAAAACCACCTAATTACTTTTCCACTTCTAATTTTTGAAAACAACTAACCACTTTTTCAAAATTTTTGTTACTTAACTAATTGTTTTAAATTCTAATTTTATTTTATTTCTTTTCTTAAATTTTGAATTCTAACTTAATTAATTAAATAAAAATAAAAATAATTTTCTTCTCCCTCTTTTTTAAAAATTCGAATACTCTCTCTCTCTCTCTCATCTCTTTCTATTTATTTAATTATTTACTAACACTTCTCTTCTACTCATAATTCGAACCCTCTTCCTCTCTCTGTATTCGAATTTCTTCTTCTTCCTTCTTCATTCTATTCTTCTTTTCCTCTGACACATAAAGGAATCTCTATACTGTGACATAGAGGATTCCTCTTCTTTTCTATTCTCTTCTTTTTCATATGAGCAAGAACAAGAATAAAGACATTCTTGTTGAAGCTGATCCTGAACCTGAAAGGACTCTGAAGAGGAAGCTAAGAGAAGCTAAAGCACAACACTCCGGAGAGGACCTTACAAAAATTTTCGAAAAAGAAGCAGACATGGCAGCCGAACCCAACAACAATGGTAGAAATGCAAGGAAAGTGCTTGGTGACTTTACTACACCAACTTCCGACTTCTATGGAAGAAGCATCTCAATTCCTGCAATTGGAGCAAACAACTTTGAGCTTAAGCCTCAATTAGTTTCTCTAATGCAGCAGAATTGCAAGTTTCATGGACTTCCATTGGAAGATCCTCATCAGTTCTTAGCTGAATTCTTGCAAATCTGTGACACTGTTAAGACCAATGGGGTTAATTCTGAGGTCTACAGGCTTATGCTTTTTCCCTTTGCTATGAGAGACAGAGCTAGGATATGGTTGGACTCACAACCTAAAGAAAGCCTGAACTCTTGGGAAAAATTGGTCAATAATTTCTTGGCCAAATTCTTTCCACCTCAAAAGATGAGTGACAAGGTGGATTTCTGTCAGTAAAGAATTTTCACAAATAAATTTCCGTTGTAAGTATAGTTCTAAACCAGCAAAGAATCCTTTCGTACAAAAGTTTGGTTGTCACAAGTAACAAAATCCAACAAAATTTAAAACCGAAGTATTTAAACCTCGAGTCGTCTCTCAAGGAATTGCAGGGAAGTATGATTTATTATTGGTTATGGAAAAGGTAGAATTTTAGGTTTTTGGAATAGGGAACAAGTAATTTAAATGACAAGAAAAATAAATTAATAATTAAGAAAACTCTTGGCAAAGTATGAGAACTGGAAATTCCATCCTAGTTATCCTTATCAGGTGTGATGAGAATTGTTAATTGCTCCCACTTAGTTAACCCTTACTAAATAAAGGAAAGTCAAGTGGACTAATCAACTTGATTCCTCAAGTCCTAGTCAACACTTTGGAAAGACTAGCTTTAGAGGGATCCAAATCAATCAGCAATTCCTAATTTTCAATCAACAGCTGAGTTGGACAACTCAAGTGTCACCAATTACTCAACCAAAGCCAAAAAGAAGAAAAATATAAATTATTTATATCACTGATAGAAGAAAACAATCTTAAATCTGAAATACCTCAAATTATATTAAATAGAATATTCAAATCTAACATGAATAGTTCATAAGCCAATTTGGCAACATAAGTAATTAACAAGTAAAAGCATTAGAATAATTAAAAATAGAAGAGAACATAAATTAAAGTTGGGAACATTGAACCTGGAATGGAGTAATAACCATAAAGTAAAAGAAATCCTAATCCTAAAACCTAAGAGAGAGGAGAGAGCCTCTCTCTCTCTCTAAAATTACATCTAAAACCTAAAATTGCGTATTATGAATGCTGTATGAATTGTCGGATTGATTCCCCCACTTTATAGCCTCTAATCTGTGTTTTCTAGGCCAAAAACTGGGTCAAAAACAGTCCAGAAATCGCTCCCTGAGATTTCTGATACGTACAGATCGCGGCACTGTCACGCGTACGCGTTGTCCACGTGTTCGCGTGGATTGAGTTTTCGCCAGGTGACGCATGCGCATGATCTACGTGTGCGCATCGCCTATCTTCGGGGCAGTGGTGCACGAATTGTAAATCACACTTTTCACAACTTGTACCACTAACCAGCAAGTGCACTGGGTAGTCCAAGTAATACCTTACGTGAGTAAGGGTCGAATCCCACGGAGATTGTTGGCTTGAAGTAATCTATGGTTATCTTGTAATTCTTAGTCAGGATATCAATTATAATTATCAGTTTGGATTGCAAAAAATAAAAGAGCATGAATTAAATACTTGTTATGCAGTAATGGAGAATATGTTGGAGTTTTGGAGATGCTTTGTCTTCTGAATCTCTGCTTTCCTACTGTCATCTTCTTTACGCACGCAAGTTTTCTCCTATGGTAAGCTGTATGTTGGTGGATCACCGTTGTCAATGGCTACCATCCGTCCTCTCAGTGAAAATGGTCCAGGTGCGCTGTCACCACACGGCTAATCATTTGTCGGTTCTCACTCATGCTGGAATAGGATCCATTGATCCTTTTGCGTCTGTCACTACGCCCAACCCTTGTGAGTTTGAAGCTCGTCACAGTCATTCAATCCCTGAATCCTACTCGAAATACCACAGACAAGGTTTAGACTTTCCGGATTCTCAAGAATGCTGCCAATGGATTCTAGCTTATACCACGAAGATTCTGATTAAGGAATCCAAGAGATACTCATTCAATCGAAGGTAAAATGAAAGTGGTTGTCAGGCAGGCGTTCATAGGTTGAGAATGGTGATGAGTGTCACGGATCATCACATTCATCATATTGAAGTGCGAATGAACATCTTAGATAGAAACAAGCGTGTTTGAATAGAAAACAGAAATAATTGCATTAATTCATCGAGACACAGCAGAGCTCCTCACCCCCAACAATGGAGTTTAGAGACTCATGCCGTAGAGATAAATGTCCAACGTGAAAATGTCATGAGATCCAAAATAAATCTCTAAAAGTTGTTTAAATACTAAACTAGTAACCTAGGTTTTCAGAAAATGAGTAAACTATGATAGATAGTGCATAAATCCACTTCCGGGGCCCACTTGGTATGTGCTGGGACTGAGACTTAAGCTTTACACGTGCCTAGGCTGTTTCTGGAGTTAAACGCCAGGTTGTAACTTATTTTGGGCATTTAACTCCAACTTGTAACCTGTTTCTGGCGTTTAACGCCAGAATAGGGCAGAGGACTGGCGTTGAATGCCAGTTTGCGTCATCTAAACTCGGGCAAAGTATAGACTATTATATATTGCTGGAAAGCCCTGGATGTCTAATTTCCAACGCAATTGAGAGTGCGCCATTTGGACTTCTGTAGCTCTAGAAAATCCACTTTGAGTGCAGGGAGTTCAGAATAAAAAAGCATCTGCAGTCCTTTTTCAGCCTCTGAATCAGATTTTTGCTCAGGTCCCTCAATTTCAGCCAGAAATTACCTGAAATCACAGAGAAACACAAAAACTCATAGTAAAGTCCAGAAATGTGATTTTTAATTAAAAACTAATAAAAGTATACTAAAAACTAACTAAATCATACTAAAAACTATGTAAAAACAATGCCAAAAAGCGTATAAATTATCCGCTCATTACAACACCAAACTTAAATTGTTGCTTGTCCCCAAGCAACTGAAAATCAAATAGGATAAAAAGAAGAGGATATACTATAAATTCCAAAATATCAATGAAACTTAGCTCCAATCAGATGAGCGGGACTAGTAGCTTTTTGCCTCTTGAATAGTTTTGGCATCTCACTTTATTCATTGAAGTTCAGAATGATTGGCGTCTATAGGAACTCAGAATTCAGATAGTGTTATTGATTCTCCTAGTTTTGTATGTTGATTCTTGAACACAGCTACTTTATGAGTCTTGGCCGTGGCCCTAAGCACTTTGTTTTCCAATATTACCACCGGATACATAAATGCCACAGACACATAACTGGGTGAACCTTTTCAGATTGTGACTCAGCTTTGCTAGAGTCCCCAATTAGAGGTGTCCAGGGTTCTTAAGCACACTCTTCTTTTTATTTTTGACCTTGACTTTAACCGCCCAGTCTCAAGTTTTCACTTGACACCTTCACGCCACAAGCACATGGTTAGGGACAGCTTGGTTTAGCCGCATAGGCCAGGATTTTATTCCTTTTGGGCCCTCCTATCCACTGATGCTCAAAGCCTTGGATCCTTTTTATTACCCTTGCCTTTTGGTTTTAAGGACTATTGGCTTTTTCTGCTTGCTTTTTCTTTTTCTTTATATATTTTTTCTCTTTTTTTTCGTATTTTTTTTCTGCAAGCTTTGTTCTTTACTGCTTTTTCTTGCTTCAAGAATCATTTTTATGATTTTTCAGATTATCAAATAACATTTCTCCTTTTTCCTCATTCTTTCAAGAGCCAACAATTTTTACATTCATAAACAAAAAATTCAAAAGACATATGCACTGTTCAAGCATTCATTCAGAAAACAAAAAGTATTGTCACCACATCAAAATAATTAAACTAGTTTCAAGGATGAATTCGAAACCATGTACTTCTTGTTCTTTTATAATTAAAACATTTTTTATTTAAGAAAGGTGATGGATTCATAGGATGTTCATAACTTTAAGGCATAGACTTTAATCTTTATTTATTATTTATTGGAAATAATATAAATTAGGCATAAAAGCAGACACTTAGCAATAAAAGAAAAGAAACTAAAGACATAAAGACAAATGACTCTAATTTTAATACTCATAGACTCTTAAAATAGATAAAAGGTTATAACAGAGTTAGAACTCAACAACCTTTGCTTTGGGAGGTAGATGCCTCTTTAGTCTGTGGAGTGCTTGGCCCTTCAAGAGATAGATTCTGGCGCTTCAGTTCTTTCAGTTCACGCCCTTGCTCTTCTTGTTCCCTAAGCAGCTTGCAGAGCATGCTGTTTTGATTTTGCTGTTCTTCCTTCAGTTGATCCATAGCTTCTTGCAACTTGGTGATAGATGCTTCTAGGCGCCCCCAGTATTCAAATTGAGGAATTTTCGGGAGGAACTCCTTTGCTCTCCTCTTGATGGGATCGTCCTCCACTTGTCCTTCCATTGACTTTTTGGTGATTAGTTGCTCAACTGAAATATACTCATCTACTCCCATCTTTACTCCAGCATCTTTACATAACAGGGAGATCAAGCTTGGATAAGCCAATTTGGCATCTTTGGAGTTCTTGTTTGCAATTTTGTAAAGCTCACAAAAAATCAGCTGATGAACTTCCACTTCTTTTTCCAGCATAATGCAATAGATCATCACTGCTCTTTTGATGGTGACTTCAGAGCGGTTGCTAGTGGGCAGTATAGAGCACCCAATAAAGTCCAGCCAGCCTCTGGCGACTGGTTTGAGATCCCCTCTTTTGAGTTGGTTTGGGACACCCTTTGTGTTGGTTGTCCATTTGGCTCCAGGGAGGCATATGTCCTCTAGGATTTTGTCCAAGCTCTGATTTGGTCTCATTATTCTCCTATTAAAGGAGTCTGGGTCATCTTGCAGTTGAGGCAGCTTGAAGATTTCCCTTATTTTGTCAGGGTAGGTATAAACAATCTTCCCTCTGACCAGAGTTCGATAGTCATAAAATGTGGTTCCAACTATTCTCTGCCTGTCTGTTTGCCACAGATTAGAGTAGAATTCCTGAACCATGTTTCTTCCCACCTTTGTTTCAGGATTAGCTAGGACTTCCCAGCTCCTGTTTCGAATTTGCTCTTGGATCTTCGGATATTCATCTTCTTTCAGATCGAATTTAACTTCCGGGATCACTGACCTTTGTAGTAATGGTCTGAATGTTCTTTGGTTAAGAACTTCCCTTGATTCCAAAGTGGTTTTGGAATATTCTCTTTCTTGCCTCTTGAGTTGGTTTGTTTTCCCTTAGGAGCCATGATCTTGGTGGGTATTGGCTTAGTGATCACGGATAAACACACCAAACTTAGAGGTTTGCTTGTCCTCAAGCAAAAGAAAAGAAAAGAGAGGGATAGAGGGAGAGCCAAGTCTGAATTGTGGAAGAGACGGGAAGGCCAAACGAGGATTTAAAGGAAAGGGGGTGGGTTTTCGAAAATCTTTTAAAAAGATATGATAGAAAATGTGATTTGGAAAAGATAAGTAAGATAGGAAAAGATGTAATTTAAAATTGAAAAGATATGAAAGATATTTGAAAAAGATAGATTTGTTCTAAAAATATTTTGAAGATTTGAAAAAGATATTGATGAGTTTGAAAAGAAAAAGAATTTTGAAAAAGATAGATTTGTTTTGAAAAAGAATTGAGAAGAGGTTAAATAATAATTGAGAAAGATTTAATTTTAGGATTAAGGTATTTTTTTTTAAATTTTTTCATGGGAACATGTTTATGCAAGAAAAATGGATTGAAATATGAAAATTAAAAAAAAATTAAGTTGGGAACAAAAAACTTCCTCCCCTCCACAATCCTGGCATTAAACGCCCAACTGCTGCATGTTTTGGGCGTTTAACGCCCCTCTGTAGCTTTTTTTGGGCGTTTAACGCCCAGCTGTTGCTTCTGGCTGGTGTTAAACGCCAGAATTCCTTTGTCACTGGGCGTTTTTCCTGAACGCCCAGGACGCTACAAGTATGGCATTAAACGCCCAGAATGGTACCCATTCTGGCGTTTAACGCCTAGAAATGTATCATTACTGGCTTTAAATGCCCAGTAGATGCTTCTTTTGGGCGTTTAACGCCCAATTGTGCCTCTTACTGGCGTTTTCTTGCCAGTGTGCTCTTTTTCCCTGTTTTGTGCTCTGAATCCTTCTGTAACCCTGTGAACTTATGCAATTGATTCTTTACCTTGAAGTTTATTAATATTGAACTTGTATAATTTAAAAATAATAAAATGAAAAATAGAATAAAATAAAATAACAGAAAATGTTTTGCTAATGGCTTGGTTGCCTCCCAGCAAGCGCTTCTTTATTGTCTTTAGCTGAACCTTGCTGAGCTTTTAGTCTAGCTTCAGCCTTGAGCATTCTTGCTCAACATTGTCTTCAAGATAATGCTTGATTCGCTGTCCATTAACAATGAACTTCTTATTAGAATCAATGTCTTGAAGCTCCATATAGCCATATGGTGACACACTTGTAATCACATATGGTCCTCTCCACCGGGATTTCAGTTTCCCGGGGAATAGCCGGAGCCTAGAGTTAAACAGCAGAACCTTCTGTTCTGGTTCAAAGACTCTAGATGACAGCTTTCTGTCATGCCACCTTTTTGCTTTCTCTTTGTAAAGCTTGGCATTTTCGAAAGCAGTGAGTCTGAATTCCTCTAGCTCATTTAGCTGGAGCAATCTTTTTTCTCCAGCTAATCTCCGAAATGACCTCCATATTGTGACCCATGGCAATGCCATAAGATCTTCTGTGCTTCTTCTCTAAGCACACACCTACGGATTATTCTGTCTACACATCTCTTAAAGAGATAGGGTTCATCCCACAAGTATTACTTTGCATCAGTAATTAATTTTTTCTTTTGTTGCCTGCTGTACTCCTTGGGTATGAACCTTGCAGCTTTATAGTTTGCAATGTCTGCAAACCATGGTGTTTCCTGAATGGCGAACAAATGCTCATCCGGAAAGGTTTCAGAGATCTCAATAGAGAGAAAGAACGCCCCTTCTACTGGTTCTATCCGAGACAGATGATCAGCCACTTGGTTTTCTGTCCCTTTTCTGTCTCTTATTTCTATGTCAAACTCTTGCAGAAGCAACACCCACCTTATGAGCCTGGGTTTTGAATCCTGCTTTGTAAGTAGATATTTAAGAGCAGCATGGTCGGTGTACATAATCACTTTTGATCCTACTAAGTATGATCTAAACTTGTCAATGGCATAAACCACTGCAAGCAATTCTTTTTCTGTGGTTGTGTAATTTTTCTGGGCATCATTTAAAACACGGCTAGCATAATAAATGACATGCAGAAGCTTGTCATGCCTCTGCCCCAATACTGCACCAATGGCATGGTCACTGGCATCACACATTAGTTCAAATGGTAGTGTCCAGTCTGGTGCAGAAATAACTGGTGCTGTGACCAGCTTAGCTTTTAGAGTTTCAAACGCCTGCAGACACTCTGTGTCAAATACAAATGGCGTGTCAGCAGCTAGTAGGTTGCTTAGAGGTTTTTTAATTTTTGAAAAATCCTTTATAAACCTCCTATAGAATCCTACATGCCCCAGAAAGCTTCTGATTGCCTTAACATTGGCAGGTGGTGGTAATTTTTCAATTACCTCTACCTTAGCTTTATCCACCTCTATTCCCTTGTTCGAAATCTTGTGCCCAAGGACAATCCCTTCAGTCACCATAAAGTAACATTTTTCCCAGTTTAAAACCAGGTTAGTCTCTTGGCATTTTTTCAGAACCAGTGTCAGGTGATTGGTGCGGTATTTTACAACCACACTTACTAGCCGGCAAGTGCACCGGATCGTACCAAGTAATACCTTACGTGAGTAAGGGTCGATCCCACGAGGATTGATGGATTAAGCAACAATAGCGTTTGATAGGATTAGTTAGACAAGCAGAAAATAGTGTTTGAGATGCAGTATAAAAGACATTAAACAATATCAAAAATATTGAAGAAGGGTAAGTAATTAAGTTGGGAATAATATATGGAGAAGACAGTTAAGGTTTTAGAGTTATCTATTTTCCTGATTTATTTTTCTTACTAACTATTTTAATCATGTAAGATTTAATTCATGGCAAACTATTTATGACTAGACCCTAATTCCTTAGACCTTCCTAGTCTCCTCTAAAATTCATCAACTGCCAATTCCTTAGTCAATTAATTCCAATTAGAGGGTGATGATCGAATCCTAGTTTATATGCCACAAGAATCCTAATTATTCAAAGATAAAGGGATTATATGTCACGTATCCCGTTAAATACAAACAATTAGAAATTCATGATAATATGTTTTCAAGCTATTGTTCAAGTAAAGAGCTTTTCCAAGTTTTACAAGAACTCAAATAGAACATGGGTCATACTTCCGTTCCACCCAAATTCATAAAATAAAGAACGAAAACAATTATTGAAATATAAATCAAAACATAAATTAAAATAGTAAAAGCAATAAAATTAATCCATAGAAATAGACAGAGCTCCTAAACTTAACAGTTGAGGTTTAGTTGCTCATGGAAAAGAGAAAATAAGGATTCAAGTCCAAATGTACCGAGTTACAATCTGATGGCATCAGATCCCTTTTTATAACTAATCCTAATAAATTTAAAATCTAATATCTAAAACTAAAAATTAAAATAATATCTTTTCCTAGAATTCAAATTTGAATTTAAATTTGAATTAATTTCAATAATCAAATCTTCAATGAATAGATGGGGACCATTTGATTTGTCCATTCTGCAGCTTCTAATCTGTATTTTATGGGCTGGAAACTGGGTCAAAACAGCCCAGAAATCACCCCAGCGTTTTCTATTAATTCTGTAGATCGCTCATGTGACGCGTCCGCGTCGTCTATGCGTTCGCGTCATTTGTGCAGATTCCAGTCCACGCGTTCGCGTCAGGCACGCGATCGCGTCATTGCGATTTCCTCTATTCCGCGCGGTCGCGTGAGCCATGCGTCCGCGTCGGTATTCGCTGGTCATCTCCTTGGTTTCTTCTCTTTCTCTACAGAAACTTCATCAAATCCATCCGAATGCTACCTAAAATAAATAAAATTGCACAAAACTAAAAATAGCATCCATAGTGGCTAAAATATAATTAATTCTTAATTAAATTCAACAAATTAGATGCAAATTCACTAGGAAAAGATAGACAAGATGCTCACGCATCACAACACCAAACTTAAATTGTTGCTTGTCCTCAAGCAAAGAAGAACTGAAAATAGAAAAGACAAATATTAAAATGAAAGAAAAAATAAAAGGATGAGAGAATAAGAGAGAAGTAGGATTGGGAGAGAGAGAGAGAAAGAAAACTGGGCGGCGCAAGCGACGCGGCCGCGTGGGGCACGCGGTCGCGCACATTGCTCTTTTACGGATTGACGCGATCGCGTCAGTCACGCGGTCGCGTGACCCAGTTTGTGCTTCTGGCACGAGTGCAGCCTCGCGCCAGCACAACTCTCTGTTCAAACGCTCTTTTACGTCGAATTTGCAGGTCACGCGGACGCGTCGGCGACGCGGTCGCGTGGGACGAATTGTGCCATTGGCACGCCTCCAGCCACGCTCCAGCGTGACTCTCTGTTCGTTTTTTTTTTCTCTTCTCCCCTTGCGACGCGGACGCGTCGCTGATGCGGTCGCGTCGCGTAGCACTTTTTTTTTTTTTTGAAATATAGCTTGAGGTGTTCGGTTCCTGGAAGAACATAGCTGCATGATCAGAAAATTAGTAAGAACTCAAAATAAAATAAAATAACTAAGAAAACTACTACTACGAAAAATAGCTAAGGATACGAATTTATCGGGTTGCCTCTCGACAAGCGCTTCTTTATCGTCACTAGCTTGACGGTCAGCTCCTCTAAGGAGGAGGATCATAGGGGATCAGCTCTTCACCCCTTACTTTGAACTTCTTTCCTGTGTCTCCATAACGTAGCTCAATATGCTCCAGAGAGAGGATTCTGATTACTGTATAAACCCATGCTGGATTGCTGGTCCACACCACCTTCATTCCTGGGGAGAAACCTTCAGTGGGGATCTTTTTGTTTCTCCATCCTCTGGGTATTTTTTCTTTTTTGGGATCTCCTCCTTGGTGGATGATGCAGTTCCAACACCAAACTTAGGTTTGATGTCAGGCGGAATTTTATCGGTTGTCACCACAGGAGGTTTGAGTTGCAAATTATGCTGTGCATCATCAGGGGGTTCTTGAAGGTTTGGACCAATGAGCTCAGCTTGCATGCACCTCTCTTCTTCACCTGTTGAATGTACATCTTTGAAGACATGAAAGACCAGTTGCTCATTATGCACTCTAAGCACTAATTCACCCACTTCTACATCAATCAGAGCTCTTCCAGTGGCTAGGAATGGTCTTCCTAGAATTATAGAGGCATTCTCATCCTCCCCTGTATCAAGAATCACAAAATCAGCTGGGAGGAAGAACTTACCCACTTTGACCAAGATATTCTCCACTAATCCGTATGCTAGCTTCATGGATTTGTCTACCATCTGTAATGCTATCTTTGTGGGTTGTGCCTCTTGGATCTGCAGCTTCTTCATCACAGACAAGGGCATTAAATTGATGCTTGCTCCCAGATCACATAACGCTTTCTCAAAGGTTGTGCTCCCAATGGTGCATGGAATTTGAAAGCTCCCTGGATCTGGCATCTTCTTTGGTAAGTTATTCTGAATGATGGCACTGCATTCTTTAGTCAGGACTACTATTTCATCTCCCTTTAAACACTTTTTCTTTGACAACAGCTCCTTCATGAACTTGACATAGATAGGCATTTGCTCCAAAACCTCAGCAAAAGGAATATTGATTTGTAACTTTCTGAAGATTTCCAAGAACTTTGAGAACTGTTTGTCCTTGGTCTTCTTTTAAAGTCTCTGAGGATATGGCATTTTAGGCTTGTATTCAGGAGCCTTTGGCAAAGTAGGATAAGTGTCAAGAGAGTCTGGAAATGGGTTGTCCGCACGCTTTGGAGGGGCATGTTCTACTTCTTCCTTCTTCTCCTCTGGAGCTTCCTTTTCAACTAGCTCTTCATTGGCCTTGGTCTCAGAGCCAGCTATTTTACCACTTCTTAATTGAATACCCTTGCAATCTTCTCCTGGGTTCACCACTGTATCACCTTGAACTGTACTTGCAGACCTCTCAAGTATTTGCTTGCTCAGTTGGCCCACTAGCACCTCTAAGTTTCTAATAGAGGCTCTGGTTTCTTGTATAACTTGTGCTTCCGTACTTGCCACTTGTTCACTTATTACGGTGATAGCCTTGCATTCCTCTCTTGGATTTGGAATTGTGTTACCAGGAAGGCTATTAGTGGTCCTCTGATCAATTTCATTAACCTTTGTGGTTAATTGACCCATTTGAATCTCCAAGTTCTTGATGGATGCTTTGGTTTCCTGTCTAAAACCTGTCAATATTGCTTCCAAATCATTGTTCTACTGAAAACCACCCTGAGAACTATTGTTGAAGTTCTGAGGTCTCTGAGGTTGGTCCCTCCACCCAAAGTTTGGGTGATTTCTTCTTGTGCAATGAACCGCCTGCAGAAGTATCTAAGCTCATCTTGGACATCTCACCCAAGCCTTCATAAAAGATATCTAGTTGGGTCCATTTGGAGAACATGTCTGGAGGGCATTGCCTAGTCAGTAGCTTGTATCTCTCCCAAGCTTCATAAAGAGTTTCACCCTCCTTCTGTCTGAAAGTCTAAACCTCCAACCTAAGCTTAGTCAGCTTCTTTGGTGGGAAAAATTTAGTAAGAAATTCAGTAACGACCTTTTCCCAAGTATTCAGACTCTCCTTTGGTTGGGAATCTAGCCATAGCTTTGCTTTATCCCTCAGAGCAAACGGGAAAAGCATGAGTCTGTACACCTCTGGATTCACTCCATTTGTCTTCACAGTATCACATATCTGCAGAAAATCAGATATGAACTGATTTGGATCTTCATGAGGAAGTCCATGATATTGGCAATTCTGTTGCACCAAGGTGACCAATTGTGGCTTCAACTCAAAGTTGTTTGCATTTATAGGAGGCACCACAATACTTTTTCCATAAAGATCTGCAGTAGGGGCAGAATAAGAGCCAAGCACTCTCCTCTGTTGATCATCCCCATTCGGATTTACCACATTGGCATTAGCATTATTATTTGCCATAGTGGATTCTGCAGCCTTGCCAAGTCTTGCTTGTTGTAAACGTTGCCTGAAAGTTCTTTCAGGTTCAGGATCAAAGTCTAAAAGATGTTCTTTGTCTCTATTCCTGCGCATACACAAGCAGAAAACAAGAAAAAATGGGACTCTCTACGTCAGAGTGCAGAGAAGTCCCTGTGAGGTAACCTGTGTAAAATAATAAAATAAAAATTACTAAATAAATAGATAAAAAATTTCGAAAATTTTTTAAAGAAAAAATAAACAGGAAAGTTTAAAATAAAATTAACTGGATAACACCAAACTTAAATTCAAAAATTAAAAATATTTGTAAATAATTTTATATATATATATATATATATAATTTTTTTATTTATTTTTTTATTATTATTATTTTTTTTAAATAATAAAAGAAAAAAAAAAGAAAGGAAAACGTAACAGGGGAGGGGGAACGAAAGAAAGAAAAAGGAAAGTGTAACGTAAAAGAAAAAAATATAAACGTAAAAAAGAAAATTTTTTTTTCGAAAATTTAAAAGAAAAATTTAATTAAAATAAAAATTAAAATGCCTAATCTAAGCAATCAAATAACTAATAGTTGTTAATCGTAATCAATCCTCGGCAACGGCGCCAAAAACTTGGTGCGGTATTTTACAACCACACTTACTAACCGGCAAGTGCACCGGATCGTACCAAGTAATACCTTACGTGAGTAAGGGTCGATCCCACGAGGATTGATGGATTAAGCAACAATAGCGTTTGATAGGATTATTTAGACAAGCAGAAAATAGTGTTTGAGATGCAATATAAAAGACATTAAACAATATCAAAAATATTGAAGAAGGGCAAGTAATTAAGTTGGGAATAATATATGGAGAAGACAGTTAAGGTTTTAGAGTTAACTATTTTCCTGATTTATTTTTCTTACTAACTATTTTAATCATGTAAGATTTAATTCATGGCAAACTATTTATGACTAGACCCTAATTCCTTAGACCTTCCTAGTTTCCTCTAAAATTCATCAACTGTCAATTCCTTGGTCAATTAATTCCAATTAGAGGGTGATGATCGAATCCTAGTTTATATGCCACAAGAATCCTAATTATTCAAAGATAAAGGGATTATATGTCACGTATCCCGTTAAATACAAACAATTAGAAATTCAGGATAATATGTTTTCAAGCTATTGTTCAAGTAAAGAACTTTTCCAAGTTTTACAAGAACTCAAATAGAACATGGGTCATACTTCCATTCCACCCAAATTCATAAAATAAAGAACGAAAACAATTATTGAAATATAAATCAAAACATAAATTAAAATAGTAAAAGCAATAAAATTAATCCATAGAAATAGACAGAGCTCCTAACCTTAACAGTGGAAGTTTAGTTGCTCATGGAAAAGAGAAAATAAGGATTCAAGTCCAAATGTACCGAGTTACAATCTGATGGCATCAGATCCCTTTTTATAACTAATCCTAATAAATTTAAAATCTAACATCTAAAACTAAAAATTAAAATAATATCTTTTCCTAGAATTCAAATTTGAATCTAAATTTGAATTAATTTAAATAATCAAATCTTCAATGAATAGATGGGGACCATTTGATTTGTCCATTCTGCAGCTTCTAATCTGTGTTTTATGGGCTAGAAACTGGGTCAAAACAGCCCAGAAATCGCCCCCAGCGTTTTCTATTAATTCTGTAGATCGCTCATGTGACGCGTCCGCGTCGTCCATGGGTTCGCGTCAGGCATGCGATCGCGTCATTGCGATTTCCTCTATTCCGCGCGGTCGCGTGAGCCATGCGTCCGCGTCGGTATTCGCTGGTCATCTCCTTGGTTTCTTCTTTTTCTCTGCAGAAACTTCATCAAATCCATCCGAATGCTACCTAAAATAAATAAAATTGCACAAAACTCAAAATAGCATCCATAGTGGCTAAAATATAATTAATTCTTAATTAAATTCAACAAATTAGATGCAAATTCACTAGGAAAAGATAGACAAGATGCTCACGCATCAGTGATCAAGACAGGAGCTGAATGAGTCTCCATATACTGAGAAGTCATCCATGAAGACTTCCAGAAATTTTTCCACCATATCAGAGAAAATAGAAAGCATGCATCTCTGAAAGGTTACAGGTACATTACATAGCCCAATTGGCATCCTTCTGTAGACAAATACTCCAGATGGGCATGTAAATGCTATTTTCTCTTGATCTTGTTGATCTACTGCAATTTGGTTGTAACCTGAATAGCCATCCAAAAAGCAGTAATAAATATGACCTGCTAGTCTTTCTAGCATCTGGTCTATGAATGGTAAAGGAAAATGATCATTTCTGGTGGCTGTATTGAGCCTTCTGTAGTCAATACACATGCGCCACCCTGTAACTGTTCTTGTAGGAACTAGTTCATTTTTTTCATTATGAACCACTGTCATGCCTCCCATTTTTGGGACAACTTGGATAGGGCTCACCCAGGGGCTATCAGAAATAGGATAAATAATCCCAGCCTCCAGTAATTTGGTGACCTCTTTCTGCACCACTTCCTTCATGGCTGGATTTAGCCGCCTCTGTGGTTGAACCACTGGCTTAGCATCGTCCTCTAATAAGATCTTGTGCATGCATCTTACTGGGCTGATGCCCTTAAGATCACTTATGGACCACCCAAGAGCTGTCTTGTGTGTCCTTAGCACTTGAAGCAGCGCTTCCTCTTCCAGGGGATTTAAAGCAGAGCTTATTATCACCGAAAAAGTGTCACCTTCTCCCAGAAATGCATATTTCAGGGATGGTGGTAATGGTTTAAGCTCGGGTTTAGGAGGTTTTTCCTCTTCCTGAGGAAGTTTCAGAGGCTCTTTCAATTTCTCTGAATCCTCTAGATCAGGCTGAACATCTTTAAAGATGTCTTCCAGCTCTGATTCGAGACTCTCAGCCATGTTGATCTCCTCTACCAAAGAGTCAATAAGATCAACTTTCATGCAGTCTCTTGGTGTGTCTGGATGCTGCATGGCTTTGACAGCATTCAACTTAAACTCATCCTCATTGACTCTCAGGGTTACTTCCCCCTTTTGGACATCAATGAGAGTTCGTCTAGTTGCTAGGAAAGGTCTTTCTAGAATGAGAGTAGCACTCTTGTGCTCCTCTATTTCCAGCACTACAAAGTCAGTGGGGAAGGCGAATGGCCCAACTCTGACAATCATGTCTTCAATCACGCCTGATGGGTATTTAATGGATCCATCAGCAAGTTGGAGACATATTCGGGTTGGTTTGACTTCTTCAGTTAAACCAAGTTTTCTGATAGTGGATGCAGGTATTAGGTTGATGCTTACCCCAAGATCACATAAAGCTGTCTTGGTGCAATTACCCTATAATACGCATGGTATCATAAAGCTCCTGGGATCTTTAAGCTTTTCTGGAAATCTTTTCAGAATGACTGCACTGCATTCTTCAGTGAGGAGAACTCTTTCAGTTTCTCTCCAATCCTTCTTATGAATCAAGATCTCTTTCATGAACTTGGCATAAGAGGGTATTTACTCAAGTGCCTCTGCAAACGGAATCTTTATTTCAAGAGTCTTGAGATAGTTTGCAAAGCGGGCAAATTGCTTATCCTGCTCCTCTTGGCGGAGTTTTTGAGGATAAGGCATTTTGGCTTTGTATTCCTCAACCTTAGTTGCTGCAGGTTTATTTCCTACAGAGGTGGTTGGAGAAGCCTTTTTAGAGGGGTTGCTATCAGCACTTATGTGTGTCTGATCCCTCACTGGCGTTTGGATGCCAGGGTTAGAAGCTTGATTGGCGTTGGACGCCAGCTTCTTACCTGTTTCTGGTATTTGAATGCCAGAACTGGGCTTCCATTGGGCGTTTGACGCCAGCTCCTTGCTTGTCTCTGGCGTTTGAACGCCAAAATTGTTCCTCTCTGGGCTCTTACTATCCTCAGAGAGATTTTGTATAATATTTTGCTCATCCTCTGTCAGTTGTTCTTTTCTTGGATTTCTGCTGCTCTGAAGTGAGGTATTTAATGTTTTTCCACTTCTTAATTGAACTGCCTGGCACTCATCTGTTATCTGCTTTGATAATTGCTGTTTTGTCTGATTCAATTGTGCCTCCATATTTTATAGCATTTTTAGTGTCTTGTAGCATCTCCTTAAATTCCGCTAGCTATTTTGTTAGAAAGCACAATTGTTGATTGAGTTCAGCAACTTGTTCTGGAGGACCAAGTTCAGTGGGCACTGCTTTGGCTTCTTCTTTTATGGAGGACCCATTACTTATGTACAGATGCTGGTTTCTAGCAACTATATCAATAAGCTCTTGAGCCTCTTCAATAGTTTTCCTCATGTGTATAGATCCACCAGCTGAGTGGTCTAGGGACATCTGAGCTCCTTCTGTAAGCCCATAGTAGAAGATGTCTAATTGCACCCACTCTGAAAACATTTCAGAGGGGCATTTCCTTAGCATCCCTCTATACCTTTCCCAGGCATTATAAAGGGATTCATCATCTTCTTGTTTAAAGCCTTGGATGTCCAGCCTTAGCTGTGTCATCCTTTTTGGAGGGAAATATTGATTCAGGAATTTGTCTGATAACTGTTTCCATGTCCTTATGCTTGCTGTGGGTTGGTTATTTAACCACCTTTTAGCTTGATCTTTTACAGCAAACAGAAATAGTAACAGTCTGTATACATCCTGATCCACCTCCTTGTCACGTACTGTGTCAGCAATTTACAAGAATTATGCCAGAAACTCAGTAGGTTCTTCCTGTGGAAGACCGGAATACTGGCAGTTTTGCTGCACCATGACAATGAGTTGAGGATTTAGCTCAAAACTGCCTGCTTTGATGGGAGGTATACAGATACTACTCCCATATACAACAGCAGTGGGATTACCATATGACCCCAGAGTCCTTCTGGACTGTTCGTTTCCACTTAGATCCATGATGGATAAAATGAAATTGATATGACTTGCAAAGAAAATATATTTTTATTTTTTATTTTATTTAAGTAGAATAAACCAAATTATTAAGATAATTAAAAATAATAAGATAAAATAAAATAATTAGAAATTAGAATGTAAATTTCAAAATCCAAGAGAAAACTAAATTTGAAAATGAAAGTAATTGCTTAATTAAGAAGATTGGGAAAACTTTGGATATGATTTTTGGAAAAGATTTTGAATTTTGAAAAGATTTGATTTTTAAAATAAAAATTTGAATTTTTAAAGGTAATTTTCGAAAAATCAATTAAAATAAAGGAAAAATATATTTTTGAATTCAATGAGGAAAGAGAAAAACAATAAAAAGACACAGAACTTAAAATTTTTAGATCTAATGCTCCTTATTTTTGAAAATTTGGAGGAGAAACACCAAGGAGCACCAAACATAAAAATTTTAAGATCAAAACACAAGCAAGACTCAAGAACACCTTGAAGATTCACAAGAACACGAAGAACAAAAATTCAAAGACTCAAAGGACTCAAGAACTTAAAAAAAATACCAAACTTAAAATTTTTAGAAAACCAAAAATAAATTTTCGAAAATTAAATAAGAACTAACAAGAAAACACCAAACTTAAAGCTTGACACAAGATTTAATCAAAGAAATATTATTTTTGAAAAGATTTTAGAAAGAAAGACTCACAGGAGCAACTATTCACAAGGACATAGATACATTCAACAAATGCAAGGATTAAACAGAGAAAAACTATTATTATTTTTCTTCTTTTTTTTTGAATACTAATAATTCGAAAATGCACAAGAAAAACAAGAAAAATCACAAAACAAGAAAAACTAAAGATCAAACAAGGAAAATAAACAAGAACAACTTGAAGATTAAGAGGGAACAATGAACACAAATTCGAAAATTTAAAAGAAAATAAAAACATGCAATTGACACTAAACTTAAAATATGAAACTAAACTCAAACAGAAAAACTCAATTATTAGTTTATAAAGTTTTCGAAAAATTTAAAAAGAAAATAAGGATTTAAAAAAAATTTTCAACCAAAAACAATAATAGAAGACTCTAAACCAAAAAGAAAAATTTTTCCTAATCTAAGCAACAAAATAAACCGTCAGTTGTCCAAACTCGAACAATCCCTGGCAACGGCACCAAAAACTTGGTGCACGAATTGTAAATCACACTTTTCACAACTCGTACCACTAACCAGCAAGTGCACTGGGTCGTCCAAGTAATACCTTACGTGAGTAAGGGTCGAATCCCATGGAGATTGTTAGCTTGAAGCAATCTATGGTTATCTTGTAATTCTTAGTCAGGATATCAATTATAATTATCAGTTTGGATTGTGAAAAATAAAAGAGCATGAATTAAATACTTGTTATGCAGTAATGGAGAATATGTTGGAGTTTTGGAGATGCTTTATACCACGAAGATTCTGATTAAGGAATCCAAGAGATACTCATTCAATTGAAGGTAGAACGGAAGTGGTTGTCAGACACGCGTTCATAGGTTGAGAATGGTGATGAGTGTCACGGATCATCACATTCATCATATTGAAGTGCGAATGAACATCTTAGATAGAAACAAGCGTGTTTGAATAGAAAACAGAAATAATTGCATTAATTCATCGAGACACAGCAGAGCTCCTCACCCCCAACAATGGAGTTTAGAGACTCATGCCGTAGAGATACAATGTCCAACGTGAAAATGTCATGAGGTCCAAAATAAATCTCTAAAAGTTGTTTAAATACTAAACTAGTAACCTAGGTTTACAGAAAATGAGTAAACTATGATAGATAGTGCATAAATCCACTTCCGGGGCCCACTTGGTGTGTGCTAGGGTTGAGACTTGAGCTTTACACGTGCCTAGGCTGTTTCTGGAGTTAAACGCTAGGTTGTAACCTGTTTTGGGCGTTTAACTCTAACTTGTAACCTGTTTCTGGCGTTTAACGCCAGAATAGGGCAGAGGACTGGCGTTGAACGCCAGTTTGCGTCATCTAAACTCGGGCAAAGTATGAACTATTATATATTACTGGAAAAACATGAATTTCTACTTTTCAACGCAATTGAGAGCGCGCCATTTGGACTTCTGTAGCTCCAGAAAATCCACTTTGAGTGCAGGGAGGTCAGAATCCAACAGCATCTGCAGTCCTTTTTCAGCCTCTGAATCATATTTTTGCTCAGGTCCCTCAATTTCAGCCAGAAATTACCTGAAATCATAGAGAAATATACAAACTCATAGTAAAGTCCAGAAATGTGATTTTTAATTAAAAACTAATAAAAGTATACTAAAAACTAACTAAATCATACTAAAAACTATGTAAAAATAATGCCAAAAAGCGTATAAATTATCCGCTCATCAGGAAGCTATAACAAATTATATATCTTTACGAAGCCCCGGATGTTATCTTTCCATTGCAACTAGAATCGCCTCATTTGGACCTTTGTAACTCAAGTTATGACCGTTTGAGTGCGAAGAGGTCAGGCTGGACAACTTTAGCAGTTCCTTCAGTTTCTTGTATTCCTTCCACTTTTTCATGCTTCCTTTCCATCCTCTAAGTCATTCCTATCCTGTAAACCCTGAAATCACTCAACACACATATCAAGGCATCGAATGGTAATAAAAGAGGATTAAGATTAGCTAAATTAAGACCAAAGAAGCATGTTTTCAACCATAGCTCAAAATCAGGAAGGAAAATGTAAGATATGCGAATTGTATGAATAAGTGTGAGAATAATGGATAAAATCCACTAGATTAAGCACAGTATAAACCCTAAAAATGGAGTTTATCAATGAGCAATCTTAGAGTGGAAGTCCAAACCTTCAGACAGAAGAAAGGTGAATCCCTCCATGAAGCTAGGAAAAGATACAAGCAATTGATCAGAAGGTGTCCTTCTGACATGCTTTCAGAATGGAGCATCTTATGTATATTCTATGATGGTCTGTCTAAATTGTCCAAGATGTCATTGGACCACTCTGCTAGTGGATCTCTTCATCTGAAGAAAATACCTGCAGAAGCCTAGGAACTTATTGAAATGGTTGCAAACAACCAGTTCATGTACATTTCTGAAAGAAATTCTGTGAATAATGGGATGACTCAGAAGAAAGGAGTTCTTGAGATTGATACTCTGAATGCCATATTGGCTCAGAATAAAATATTGACTCAGCAAGTCAATATTATTTCTCAGAATCTTACTGGAATGCAAGCTGCATCCGGCAGTACTAAAGAAGCTTCCTCTGAATGAGAAGCTTATGACCCTGAGAATCCTGCAATGGAAGAGGTGAATTACATGGGGGAATCCTATGGAAACACTTACAATCCTTCATGGAGGAATCATCCTAATTTCTCATGGAAGGATCAACAGAAGCCTCAATAAGGCTTCAATAATAATGATGGTAGGAGAAATAGGTTTGGCAATAGCAAGCCTTTTCCATCATCTTCTGAGCAACAAACAGAGAATTCTAAGCAGAGCCTCTCTGACTTAGCAACCATAGTCTCTGATCTATCTAAGACCACTCTTAGTTTCATGACTAAAACAAGGTCCTCCATCAGAAATTTCGAGGCACAAGTGGGTCAGATGAGTAAAAGAGTTACTGAAACTCTTCCTAGTGCTCTCCCAAGCAATATAGAAGAGAATCCAAAGAGAGAGTGCAAGGCCATCAATATACCCAAAGTGGCCGAACCTATAGAGGAGGAAGAGGTAGTGATTTCCAGTGAGGAAGACCTCAATGGACATCCACTGACCACTAAGGAGTTCCCTAATGAAGAACCAAAGGAATCTGAGGCTCATATAGAGACCATAGAGATTCCACTGAACTTACTGTTGCCATTCATGAGCTATGATAAGTATTTCTCCTCTGAAGAGGATGAAGATATTGTTGAAGAGCAAGTTGCTCAGTATCTAGGAGCAATCATGAAGCTGAATACCAAGTTATTTGGTAATGAGACTTGGGAGGATGAACCTCCATTACTCATCAATGAGCTGAATGCCTTGGTTCAACTGAAATTACCTCAGAAAAAACCAGATCCCGGAAAGTTCTTAATACCTTGTACCATAGGCACCATGACCTTTGAGAAGGCTCTATGTGACCTGGGGTCAGGAATAAACCTCATGCCACTCTCTGTAATGGAGAAACTAGGGATCTTTGAGGTACAAGCTGCAAGAGTCTCACTAGAGATGGCAGACAAATCAATAAAATAGGCTTATGGACTTGTAGAGGATGTCTTAGTGAAGGTTGAAGGCCTGTACATCCCTGCTGATTTCATAATCCTAGACACTGAGAAGGATGAGGATGATTCCATCATCCTTGGAAGACCCTTCCTAGCCACAGTAAGAGCTGTGATTGATGTGGACAGAGGAGAGTTAGTCCTTCAATTGAATGAGGACTACCTTGTGTTTAAAGGCTCAAGGATTTTCTTCTGTAACCATGGAGAGAAAGCATGAAAAGCTTCTCTCAATATAGAGTCAAATAGAGCCCCCACACTCATCTTCTAAGTTTGGTGTTGGGAGGCCACCATTAAGCTCTGAGTCTCTGTGAAGCTCTCTAAGAGCTCACTGTCAAGCTATTGACATTAAAGAAGTGCTTATTCGGAGGCAACCCAATGTTCTTTAATTATATTTATTTATAGAAATTTGTTTTCCATTGTCATGTTATGTTTCCTTTAGGTAGATGATCATGTGGAGTCACAAAAACAGCTGCAGAATTAAAGCGGAATCAAAAGCAGCATCAAAAACAGCACATCCTGGAGGATAGGTGATAAACCACTATTTTATGGTTTATCTTGTGCTTAATTGAGTGGATTTCATCCATTATTCTTATACTTATTCATACAATTCGCATGTTTTACGTTTTCCTTCCTGATTTTGTGATATGATTGAAAACATGCTTCTTTGGGCCTTATATTTGCTAATATTAATCCTCTCTTATTACCATTCGATGCCTTGATATGTGTGTTAAGTGATTTCAGAGACTCCAGGGCAGGAATGGCTTGGAGGATGGAAAGGAAGCATGCAAAAGTGGAAGGAATACAAGAGGTTGAAGAAATTGCTAAGTTGTCTAGCCTGACCTCTTCGCACTAAAACAGTCATAACTTGAGCTACAGAGGTTCAAATGAGATGGTTCCAGTTGCGTTGGAAAGATAATGTCCGGGGCTTCACAAAGATATATAATTTGCCATAGATGACCTGAAGCCAGGTGACGCGAACACGTGGATGAAGCTTCCACGTCACTTTCCCGCGACCTGTACGTACCAGAAATCGCTGGGGGCGATTTCTGGGCTATTTTTGACCCAGTTTTTGGCTCGGAAAACACAGATTAGAGGTTATAAAGTGGGGGAATGCATCCATTCATGAGGAGACATTCAATTATTCACTTTTCATAATTTAGATGTAGTTTTTTTAGAGAGAGAGGCTCTCTCCTCTCTCTTAGGATTTAGGATTAGGATTCCTCTTAAAGGATTTAGGATTTCTTCTTCTCAATTTCCAGGTTCAATGTTCCTTTTATTTTCCCAATTTAACTTATGAACTTTTCCATGTTAGATTTGATTCCTTTTATTAATGCTATTTGAGGTATTTCAGATATATGATTCTTATTTAGCTTTTTATATTCTTGGCTTTAATTGATTAACTGGAGATTCTTGAGTTATCAAACTCATCGTGATTGATAATTGTTATCTTCACTAATTGACTTGAATTCTACTAACTCTAGTCCTTTCTTAGAAATTGGCTAGGACTTGGGGATCACGCTAATTAGTCCACTTGACTTTCCTTTGCTTTAGTAAAGGTTAACTAAGTGGGATCAAACTCAATTCTCATCATCATCGATAAGGATAACTAGGATAGGACTTCCGAATTTTCATACCTTGCCAAGAGTTTATTTTATAATCATTTATTTATCTTTCTTGTCATTTAAATTATCTGTTTCTTACTTTCAAAACCCCCAATTTACAAGACTCATAACCAATAATAAGAACATACCTCCCTGCAATTCCTTGAGAAGACGACCCGAGGTTTAAATACTTCGGTTATCAATTTTAAAGGGGTTTGTTACTTATGACAACCAAAACGTTTGCACGAAAGGATTTTTTGTTGGTTCAGAAACTATACTTACAACACGATCATATATTTGTGAATTTCTTTACCGATAGAAATCAGTTCGTCAACAAGCTTACTGGCATTTAAACGCCAGTAAGGATAGCAGAATGGGCGTTTAACGCCCAGTCTGGCAGCATTCTAGGCGTTAAACGCCAGAATTAACAGACAGACTGGCGTTTAACGCCAGAAAAGGGTGTCTGGCTGTCTGGCTGGCGTTAAACGCCATAATTGGCAGACAGACTGGCGTTTAACGCCAGAAAAGGGTGTCTGGTTGGCGTTAAACGCCAGAAAAGGGCATCAGCCTAGCGTTTAACGCCAGAAAAGGTAGCAAAGTTGGCGTTAATCGCCAGAAATAGCACACAAAGGGCGTTTAAACGCCAGAAAGGTGCAGGGACCAGAATTCCTTGACACCTCAGGATCTGTGGACCCCACAGGATCCCCACCTACCCCAACTCACTCTCTCTCCTCTTCACACCTTTCCATAACACTCTTCCCCAAATATCCTTGACCAATCACATCAATACTTCCCCATAATCTCTTCACCACTCACATCCATCCACTCTTCTCCAAAAACCCATCATAAAACCCCACCTACCTCACCATTCAAATTCAAAAAATTTCCCTCCCAAACCCAACCCCTTCATACACGACTTTCCTCTCTCTCTTACCCTATAAATACCCCTCCTTACCACCTTCAATTTTACACTTCATAAACACTTAAACCCCCCCCCACTGGCCGAAATCAACACACCCCCTATCTCCTCCATTTTTTCTTCTTCTACTCCTTTCTTTTTTCTTTTGCTCGAGGACGAGCAAACCTTTTAAGTTTGGTGTAGGAAAAAGCTTTGTTTTTTGTTTTTCCATAACCATTAATGGCACCTAAGGCCGGAGAAACCTCTAGAAAGAGAAAAAGAAAGGCAGTTGCTTCCAACTCCGTGTCATGGGAGATGGAGAGATTCATCTCAAAAGCCCATCACTAGAAAGAGGATAGAGCAAACAAGAGAGCCCACTCATGGACCTCAACAAGAGCATGAGAAAGTCCTTCATCAATTTCCCTCTACACAACTATTGGGAACAACTCAACACCTCTTTAGGAGAATTGAGTTCCAACATGGAGCAACTAAGAGTGGAGCACCAAGAGCACTCCATCATCCTCCATGAAATTAGAGAGGACTAAAAGGCCATGAGAGAGGAGCAACAAAGGCAAGGAAGAGACATAGAGGAGCTCAAGAACTCCACTGAATCTTCAAGAGGAAGAACTAGCCACCGTCACTAAGGTGGACCCGTTCTTTAATTTCCTTGTTCTTATTTTTCTGTTTTTCAGTTTCTATGCTTTATGTTTTGTCTATATCTGTGTCTTTATTACATGATCATTAGTGTTTAATGTCTATGTCTTAAAGCTATAAATGTCCCATAAATATTTCACCTTTCTTAAATGAAAAATATTTTCTGAAAAAGAAAAAGAAGTACATGAATTTCGAATTCTATCTTGAAAATAGTTTAATTATTTTGATGTGGTGGCAATACTTTTTGTGTTCTAAATGAATGTTTGAACAGTGCATATTTTTTATAGTGAAGTTTATGAATGTTAAAATTGTTGGCTCTTGAAAGAATATTGAAAAAGGAGAAATGTTATTGATAATCTGAAAAATCATAAAATTGATTCTTGAAGCAAGAAAAAGCAGTGAAAAGCAAAAACTTGCAAAAAAATGCAAAAAATAAAGGAAAAAAAGAAAGAAAAAGAAAAAACAAGTAGAAAAAGCCAGTAACCCTTTAAACTAAAAGGCAAGGGTGAAAAGGATCCAAGGCTTTGAGCATTAATGGATAGGAGGGCCCAAAGGAATAAAATTCTGGCCTAAGCGGCTAAATCAAGCTGTCCCTAACCATGTGCTTGTGTCATGAAGGTCCAAGTGAAAAGCTTGAGACTGAGTGGTTAAAGTCATGGTCCAAAGCAAAAAGAGTGTGCTTAAGAGCTCTGGGCACCTCTAACTAGGGACTCTAGCAAAGCTGAGTCACAATTTGAAAAGGTTCACCCAGTTATGTGTCTGTGGCATTTATGTATCCGGTGGTAATACTGGAAAACAAAATGCTTAGGGTCACGGCCAAGACTTATAAAGTAGCTGTGTTCAAGAATCAACATACGGAACTAGGAAAATCAATAACACTCTGAATTCTGAGTTCCTATGGATGCCAATCATTCTGAACTTCAAAGGATAAAGTGAGATGCCAAAATAGTTCAAAAGCAAAAAGCTACTAGTCCCGCTCATCTAATTGAAACTAATCTTCATTGATATTTTTGGAATTTATTGTATTTTATCTTCTTTTTATCCTATTTTATTTTTAGTTGCTTGGGGACAAGCAACAATTTAACTTTGGTGTTGTGATGAGCGGATAATTTATACCCTTTTTGGCATTATTTTTACATAGTTTTTAGTATGTTTTAGTTATTTTTTATTATATTTTTATTAGTTTTTATGCAAAAATCATATTTCTAGACTTTACTATGAGTTTGTGTGTTTCTCTGTGATTTCAGGTATTTTCTGGCTGAAATTGAAGGATCTGAGCATAAGTCTGATTCAGAGGCTGAGAAAGGATTGCAGATGCTGTTGGATTCTGACCCTCCTGCACTCGAAGTAGATTTTCTGTAGCTACAAAAGCCCAATTGGCACTCTCTCAATTGCGTTAGAAATTAGACATCTTGGGCTTTCCATAAATGTATAATAGTCCATACTTTACCTGAGATTTGATGGCCCAAACTGACGTCTAAATGCCCACCAGAGACCCTTTTCTGGCGTAAAACGCCAGAACTGGAGTTAAAAGCCCAAACTGGCACCCAAGTTGGAGTTTAACTCCAAGAATGGCCTATGCACGAGAAAGCTTCAAAGTTCATCCCAAACACTCACCAAGTGGGCCCCGGAAGTGGATTTCTGCACTATCTGCACTTAGTTACTTATTTTCTGTAATCCCTAGTAACTAGTTTAGTATAAATAGCACTTTTTACTATTGTATTCAGATATCTCTGGACGTTTAGTCCTTAGACTTTGAGACTTGGATCATTTTAAGGAGACTGGCCACATGGTCATGCCTAGACCTTTTTCTCGTGTATTTTCTACGGTGGAGTTTCTACACCTCATAGATTAAGGTGCGGAGCTCTGCTGTTCTTCATGAATTAATGCAAGTACTATTGTTTCTCTTTCAATTCACGCCTACTTCTTCTCCAAGATATACTCTCGTACTTAATTCAGTTAAGTCAGAATGAAGGGGTGACCCGTGACAATCACCCACTATCTTCGTTACTCGCTTAACCAAGATCCGCGTGCCTAACAACCACAAAGCGGTCTACATGATGTTCAACGTAGTCATTGGACGACAGCCGGAGTATAGTCTCTTGGGTCTCTAATCCACAGACCGAGTCCGTGAGATTAGAACCTTCGTGGTATAGGCTAGAACCAATTGGCAGCATTCCTGAGATCTGAAAAGTCTAAACCTTGTCTGTGGTATTCCGAGTAGGATCTGGGAAGGGATCACTGTGACGAGTTTCAAACTCGCGAATGTTGGACGCAGTGACAGTGGGCAAAAGGATAGAGAGATCCTATTCCGACGCTAATGAGAACCGACAGATGATTAGCCGTGCGGTAGCTGTACCTGGTATTTTTCATCCGAGATGAGAAATCCGATAGTTGATTAGCCGTGCAGAAACCGTACCTGGTATTTTTCATCCAAGAGGATCATACAGCTTGCTATGGAAGGGAGCATGCATCATTGGATGAAGACAGTAGGAAAGCAGAGGTTCAGGAGCAACAAAGCATCTCCAAACGCTTATATGAAATTCCCACCAATGAATTACATAAGTATCTTTATTTTATTTTATGTTTTATTTATCTTTCAATTATCAAAACTCATAACCAATTGAATCCACCTGACTAAGATTTATAGGATGACCATAGCTTGCTTCAAGCCGACAATCTCCATGCGATCGACCCTTACTCACGTAAGGTATTACTTGGACGACCCAGTGCACTTGCTGGTTAGTTGTTCGGTGTTGTGAAAAGTGTGATCACAATTTCATGAACCAGTTATATTATACTAAAATCAGTGCAATTGAATCACATGTCATTGTAAACTAGAAGTTTACAAGCCCAAATGAATTCATAATTTGGCATAATCGATTGGGACATCCTGGAACAACTGTGATATGAAGAATTATTGAAAACTCCCATGAATATTTACTAAAGAGTCAGAAAGTTCTTCAATCTAGTGAATTCTATTGTATTGCAAGTTCTCAGAGAAAGTTAATTGTAAGACCATCACCAATAAAAATTAAGTTTGAGTCCCCTGAATTTCTAGAAAAAATTCAAGGAAATATATGTGGATCAATTTATCCACCATGTGGATCTTTTAAATACTTTATGGTCCTAATAAACGCATCCTCGAAATAGTCACATGTGTGCTTATTGTCATCTTGCAACTTGGCGTTTGTGAGATTACTTGCTAAAATTATTCGATTAAAAGCACATTTTCCATAAAATCCAATCAAAGCAATTTGCTTTGATAATGCTGGTGAATTCACTTCCCAATCCTTTGATGCTTATTGTATGGCTAACGGAATAAGTGTTAAACATCCAGTAACTCATGTTCACACACAAAATGGGTTAGCAAAATCACTTATTAAATGCCTCCAATTAATTGCTAGACCATTACTTATGAAAACAAATCTCCCTATTTCTGTTTGGGGGCATGCGATTTTACATGCTGCAGCACTTATTCGTTTGAGACCAATAAGTTACCCTTAATTCTCTCTTCTACAATTAACTTTTGGCCAGCAGCCAAATATTTCTCATTTGAGAATATTTGGGTGTGCGATATATGTTCTAGTTGTCCCACTTTCTCGTACTAAAATGAGACCCCAAAAAAATTAGGAATTTATGTGGGATATGATTCTTCCTCTATAGTGAAGTATTTTGAGTTACAAATAGGAGATGTGTTTAAAGATCAATTTGCAGATGGTCATTTTAATGAATTAATGTTTCCAACATTGGGGGGAGAGAATAAACCACTTGAGAAAGAACTTAATTAAAATGCTATTTGTTAATGCATCTAGGCTCATGATCAGAACAATGTGATCTAAAAGTTCAAAAGATTATACATTTACAAAGAATAGCAAATGAATTGTCTGATGTATTTTATGATACAAAGAGGATAACCAAATTCTACATACTAGCTGAAAATACCTCAATTCGAATTGATATTTCGGTTGGACAAATAGCTACTGAAACGAGTACATGCCAGAAGTATAGTAGACCAATTGGTTCTAAAAATAAAAATTCTCGAAAAAGAAGAGAGGCATTTGATATTATCAAGACAAATAATACTTTTGTTGAAAAAGATAAAGACATAGAAGAGACACCATTAAGTGTCTAAAATTCTGATATAGTGTTGACGTCAGAAGACGTTCAGGTACCTGAAAATTCTGAAAATTGTGAAAATAATAAGGTCTCAATAAATTATGTCTCTACATGAGAAAAATAGAACCAAAATAAAATAATTATCAATAAAATATTTGCATATAATGTGTTATTACACATCATGCATAAAAGTATGGATTTTAAACCAAGAACAGTCAAAAAATGTTGACAAAGGAATGATTGGCCAAGATGGAAAGAAGCTATAAAGGCTGAGTTAGACTCACTTGCAAAACGTGAAGTCTTTGGACATGTAGTCCATACACCAAAAGATGTAAATTCTGTTGGATACAGATGAGTATTTGTGAGAAAACGAAATGAGAAAAATGAAGTTGTACGCTATAAAGCTCGACTTGTGGCACAAAGTTTTTCACAAAAACCCGTTATAGATTATGAAAAAACATATTTTCCTGTAGTAGATGCAATAATTTTACATTAGTTGGTCAATTTATCCGCATATCATAAATTACATATGCATCTAATGGATGTAGTGACAACTTATTTATACGGATCATTAGATCGTGATATCTATATGAAAATTCTAGAAGGACTAAAGATATCTAAACCATCTAATGAATATTCGTAGGGGTTATACTCAGTCAAATTGCAAAAATCTTTATATGGTCTAGAGCAATCTGGACGAATATATTATAATCGTCTTACTAAGTACCTAGCCAAAAACGAATTCAAGAATGATGATATCTATCTATGTATTTTTATAAAGAAATCTGCACTGGATTCATTATAGTTGCTGTATACATTGATGATTTAAATATCATTGGAACCCCTGAAGAGATTCCAACAATTATAAAAGCTCTAAAGAAAAGTTTGAGATGAAAGATTTTAGAAAGACTAAATTTTGTCTCGGCCTACAGATCGAGCATACAAAAAAGGGATCTTTATTCATTACATAATATACACAAAAAAGATCAAGATCTTAAAGAGATTTTATATGGATAAGTCACATCCATTAAATACCCCAATGATCATAAGATCTTTGGATGCAGAAAAGGATCAATTCCGCCCTAAAGAAGAAAATAAAGATATCCTTGGTCGTGAGTACCATATCTCAGTGTTATTGGAGCACTAATGTATCTTGCTAATAATACACGACCAAATATATCATTTGCTGTGAATTTACTAGCAAGGTATAGTTCATTTCCAACCAGAAGACATTGGAATGGAATCAAACAAATTTTTTGATATCTTTATGGAACAGTTGATATGGATTTGTTTTATACATATGAATCCAAGTCATAATTAGTTGGCTATGCAGATGCAGGATACCTGTCTGATCCACATAAAGGAAGATCTCAAACAGGATACTTATTCACATATGATGGTACAGCTATATCATGGAGGTCCACAAAATAGACTATAGTAGCAACATCATCTAATCATGCTGAAATACTAGCGATACATAAAGCAAGTCACGAGTGTTTTTGACTCAGGAGTATAATCCAATATATTCTGTCATCATGTGGATTGATTGATCATAAAATAGCTCTAATATTTTGTTTGAAGATAATGCAGTATGCATTGCTCAACTTAAGGGTGGATATATCAAAGGTGATAGAACAAAGCATATTTCTTTTAAATTCTTCTTCACTCATTATCTTCAAAATCAAAGAACAATTGATATCCAACAGATCCGCTCAATCAATAATTTGGCAGATTTATTTACAAAGTCACTTCCAAAATCCTCATTTGAAAGATTGGTACATCATATTGGGATGCGTTGATTTTGAGATATTAAATAATATCGACAAGAGGGGGAGATTGTACTTTTTTCCCTTGGTCATATTTTTATCCCTATTGGATTTTTCTTGACAAGGTTTTTAATGAGGCAGTCCTCAAAGGATATTGTACTATTTTTCTTTCACTAAAATTTTTTCTATTGGATTTTTCTTTAGTAAAGTTTTAATGAGGTATAATTCTAAATAAACATCTAAAAGAAAGTGTTGTGATAAGGATGGATGCCTATTTAATGGGCGGCTCATCTTTCCAATTTAATTTTTCAATAGTAAGAATTCAGTTTATAAAAGAAGTCTAAAATTAATGAAGGTTAAAAATATAACTTTTTGTATATATATATAAATAAGCATAGGTTGAGACAAAAAATACATACACAATACTAATATATATAAAACACATTTTTCTGACTCTATTATAAATGTAAGCTGCAACATATAATAGTAGTGAATATATATGAATCATCTCAGTTATATTGAGATAATAATATTAGTGAATATTAATTTTAGAGTTTTTTATTTATATGTTTTTATTTTATATTTATTTTTTTTATTTATTTATTTTACAACAGTTATCAAATCTACATAGGGCTTGTTTAGGCGCCATTCTCTAAAAAGATTTTTTACAAAAGTAAAAGTAATTTTATGTTTGGATATCTCATCTAAAAAGATCTTTTTATCTATCAATTATATTTGAGTAAAATAAGATAAAAGTACTTTTATTTATTTATTATGTAAAAAATATTTTTTTAAAAACATATAAATTATAACTTTTCAAAAAAGATATATTTTTTATTTTTTTAGTATTTTTATTTTTACTATTAAAATTTATCAAACACATTAAAATATAAAAAAAATTATTTTTTTATCAATTTAATGGCACCTAAATAAACACATACTAGAGGCAATCTAGCATACTAGCACCCTTTTTCCAATATGAAAAAATGGTAACGTAAATAAATCGATAAATTTCATACAAAAATGGGTTATAAATATTAAAAATAAATTATCAAATTAGATATTACTATGTATTTATATATATTATACATATTATTTTATACATTTATTTAGAAAAATAATTCATTATTAACATAATCAAATATTTATAGAAAAATAATCAAATTTTTTATATTAGAATAATTAATTATTATTGTACTTTTATACTCTTATTTTCATTTGGCTATAAATATAAATCTAATTTGATTATATTATTTATGAAATTTAATTATAATCGTGGGTCAAGCTAAGTTTAATTATACCACTTATAAAAAGTTATTATAAAAGTGAATATATGATCAATATTTCTTTATGTGTATCTATATGTGTAATTGATTTTTTTGACCCATATAACATTATTGAATTTTATATACGACATATAGAAGATAATTAATTTATCCTATCCACATATATTATATTATCACCATAAACAATTAAGAAGAAATAAAAAGATAGAAAATATAATAAATAAGTGAATGTAAATAAAGTAATATAGAGTAAAAGATTTTATTTTTACCTTTTTTTATATAAATTTTATTAACAAGTGTCTTAAAATAATATTTTTAAATATAGTAAAAGTAAAATATTTGAGTGAAACCAATGAATAATAGCTCAAATGGCATAGACTCCCCATACTCAATTAAGAGGTTGCGGGTTTGAGTCTCCTATCTTTCCAAATTTTTAGCCAATGAGTAATAGCTCAAACGGCATAGACTCCTCATACTCAATTAAGAGGTTGTGGGTTGCGGGTTCGAGTCTCCTATTTTGGTAAAAAAAATAAAAAATATTTGAGTGAAAGGAAAAAGATTGAAAACCTAACAATAAGCTAATATTTTTCACTTCCCTTTGAATTTTCCTTTCCCCCTTAATTAATCTTTCTTCAATCTTTACTTTGTAAGCTGATTGCTGATTAAAAATAAAATAGTTCTCCAACAAAAGTGCTTTTCATTTTTATTTTCTTAATCCATAACTTTATAGAGCAATCTTCAACTAAATCCTTCTCAACGGGAAGCTGAAATTGTTAATGATAAATTCTATGATGTCTTTTTGTTATTATATTTAAATTGTTTAATTTATTTTTTAAAATAAAAAATAAAAGATAAATCATTTAAAATTTATAAAATATTATTTATTTATTTATTTTAATAACTTAAATATAATGTGATAGACACTATAACATTTATAACATTTAACATCGTTAATATCCATATATAATCCTATTTGAGCTTTATGCACAGTCAACGACATTCTCTTGTCATTAATAATGGTCTAACAGAAGCACTTTATAGAGTAGCTTGTTTTTTGGGCCCCACTAAAATACTCCTCCATACTCCAGTAGTATACGCACCACTCCACCGAGACCAAAGGTTTCATCAGATACATTGAATGTAGACGCATTTTCAAGAATAGTTAGGTTAATTAAGACAGACTCCCCACACGAAATTAAAGAGAACGAGGACAAGTGAAATGACATGGAAGTCAGATTTGTAATGGTGCCCAAGGATTACAATAATTAGTAATAAGTGGAATCTGGATTTTAATTTGTATACTTTAATTTCTCCTATAAGCAAAGTGATCATGATCAATGATCTGTTGTCATGTGGTTGTGGTTAAAATATTGACACAGCATAATATAGTAATGCTCTCTAGAATAATGTTGAGAAATTAATATTATAGTAGTCAATTTTTTTAATGTTATAATAACTTATCAAATACATTCGGTATGAAATTTACTAACGATAGGTTTTTATTGAGTTTGGATTTCAGATATTTATTTTAATCAAATTTTGAATATTTTTATTTTAAGAGTTTCGAATTTTTTTTGTGTGTGTTAATGTTAGTAATAAATTAATAATGTTATCCGTGCAATATTAGCTGTCAAGATTTTTTTTTTTTTTTTGTCTCTCTATATATTTGAGATTTTTTTAATTTTTTTTTATTGGAAAAAGGTAGCAAGAGATATCCCTTCAATTAGGCTTCACATATTCCTTTTTACTAAGATATTGTCATCAGAAAATTAAAGGAATTGTTACATACTTACATATATATATTTTTTTTTCTGCTTTTTGCATGCGTGGTTTAGTTTATCACATCACATGTGTTGCACACAAAATTGACTACTACCTGATGTTTCTATTGGAATAACAATGAATTAAAATTAAACAAATTAAGAAGAAATAGAAGTCACTAGTTATCTAAAAATCATTAACAATATAATACTAACCCCTCATTCTAACAATATGTAAGTAATAAATTAAGTACTATTTGATTATTGAGAAAGAAACATATATATATATATATATTTGATCAATTCTCCTATATTCTTTCTAAAGTGATATGTAAATTATTAAATTTTTTTATATTCTTTTTAAAGTAATATGTAAATTATTTTTTATTATGTGTCACTTTATAATTAAATACTATCTTAATTATAGTTAGACTATTTTATAATTAAAAAATTATTTAAAAGAGGTGAATGTATAATTTGATAAAATATTAAAAATTAAATTTTAATTAAAAATTATTTAATTATAAAATAACTCTATTTTAATTAAAATGTTAACACTCATTAAATTAAATTAATTTAAATTAAAAATAAATATTTAATTAAAATGTACCACATTGTAAAGAATAATTTATATATTGTTTAAAGAAGAGTTAGATAGAATTCATATATATATCATCGATGATAAAACATTTCAAACATTCGAATCCTTGTATATCTAAATTGTTCCAAACATGCATGGATCATAAAATTAAACAAGGGAAATAAGATGGAATTGAAAGGTACTAGGCCTCAGAGAGAATTCAGAGAGAGGAGAGAAAGACGAATAGGGCTGAAAGCATGTGTGTATTAAACTGAAGCAAAAAATTGAAAACTATACACATGAGTATTAGCATTTATAGACACGGCATTTATGACAGCTAGCAGCTAATTGTAACTGATTGAATAACTGAATACTGGCCTAGAAGCTTCTGCTGAGTCAGCAGGGCCCACTAACTCTAACAGAAAAACTGAATCACAGCTTACTAGACTAACAAACTAACTGAACGGGACAAAACAAAAGCAGATTAAGCGGCAGAGCAAGCTATTTCTTCAACCTCTAACATCATCTCTAATTTCCTTCTCTTGCAACTTCTGTTAACCTCTAACATCATCTCTAATTTCTTTCTCCTGCAGCTTCCTTTTGTCTGGCAACATCATCTCTAACTTCCACTTTCTACCGAACACTTGCAACTTGTTGTTGGTCACTAACATTGAGCTTGCTTCTGATGTATAAGAAGGCTTCAGATAAAACAGTCTTTGTGAAGACATCAGCTATTTGCATAGCTCCTGGGATATGTCTCACTTTAATTTCTTTACCATTAACATGATCTCTAACAAAATGGAGATCGATTTCAAAATGTTTAGATTTGGAATGCAGGATGGAATTTGCTGCTAACAATACAGCACTTAAATTGTCACAGTACAATATTGGTGGCTCAGGAATAGGGAGTTTTAACTCAACCATCAAGTTTCTTATCCAAACTAATTCTACTACTGGATCTGCCATACTTCTATATTCAGCTTCAGTACTAGATCTGGCCACAGCTGTCTATTTCTTTGATGCCCAGAAAACCAGGTTGGAGCCAAGGAATACACAGTATCCACTAGTTTATTTTCGATCTTTTGGGTCTCTAGCCCAGTCAGAGTCACTGTATGCAATGATCCTCATAGCAGTGTCCTTCTTTATATGCAGACCATGACTTGCTGTTCCATTTAGATATCTCAACACACGTTTCACCATTTTCTAGTGTGAATCTAGAGGAGATTGAACAAATTGAGCACGTTTATTGACAGCATAGTAGATCTCAGGCCTGGTAATAGTCAAGTACTGCAAAGTGCCTATGAAAGATCGGTAGAGACTTGGGTCGTTGAAGCTTGAACCTCCTAGGGTTGTGATTTTTATTGTAGAGGGAAGAGGCATGTGGCAGCCTTTGCACCCTACCATGCCAGCCTTCTTCACCAACTCTTCAATGTATTTTTGCTGTGTGAAGACCAAACATGCATCTTTAGTTTTGGTGACTTGAATTCCAAGAAATTAATGCAAATCACCCAAGTCTTTTAGAGCAAACTTTGAGTTTAGCTGCTGGATGACTTTCTTGACCAAACTGGCTGACTCACCTGTTACAATTATGTCATCTACATACACAAGAACATAGGTTTTTAGGTTGTTGCTGTCACGAACAAACACTGCTATGTCTGACTTGATTGCTGCAAAACTAAGGTCTTTTAACCCACTTGCCAGCTTATGATATCACTCCCTAGGAGCCTGCTTTAGCCCGTAGAGAGCTTTAGTTATTTTGCACACTAATGAGGGATCCTCTTATTCATACCCTTGGGACTGCCTCATGTATACTTCCTCAGTGAGGTCCCCATGCAAGAAGGCATTATTTATATCCAACTGCCTAATTGTCTAGGACCTTGACAATGCAACTGAGAGCAACAGTCTTATTGAGGTAGGCTTGACTACCGGGCTGTAGGTTTCTGTGAAGTCAGAGCCTGGCTTTTGAGCAAAGTCTTGAGCAACCAACCTAGCCTTGTACTTTTGTAGAGAGCCGTCTGCATTATACTTGATTCTAAAAACCCACTTGCTTCCAACTGCATCTTTATTTGGGGGAAGTTTTACCAACTTTCATGTATTGTTCTTGATTAAGGCCTCATATTCTGTTTCCATTTCTTCCTTCCATTCAGGAACCTTGAGGGCTTGCTTAACACTTCTTGGTTCTACACTTGCCAAGAAAATTTTAGGCTTGACTATTCCAGCCTTGCCTCTGGTTATCATTGGGTGAAGATTCTGTGTAGGTACTGGGCGTAAAGGTTGAGGGTCAGTAGTAGGTAGGATAGTCTCAATGTCATTGATTGGGATAGGAATTGGAGCTGAAGAAGGTGCTATAGGGAATTGCCGGCTGACTTGAGGGTTACTTGACTGCAAGGGACTGATATTGTTGCTTGTTGCAGGCTCTTGTTGCCTATTTGAGTGATTGAAGTTGGTTTGAGGATGATTGTTAACAGGGGTAAGGTTTGGGAGTTTTGGAATTGTTGGAATTGAGTTTTGAACTTCTGGGGCTGCTGGTTGATTGCTATTGTAAGATTGTTTGTAAGGAAACTGGTCTTCAAAATACACTACATTTAGTGAGATGATAACCTTTCCTTGTTGGGTGAGACACTTGTACCCTTTGTGTGCAGTTCCATAGCCAATGAATGTACAAGGAGAGGACCTGAACTCTAGTTTGTGCTTGTTGTAAGGCCTTTGATGTGAAAAACACAAACAGCCAAACACTTTAAGGTTTTCATACAATGGTGGCTTTCCAAATAGCTTCTCAGCTGGCGATAAACCATTTAGAACAGGTGTTGGCAGTATATTGATGAGCTTGATACCAGTGGTGAAAGCTTCTCCCCAGAACTTTGTAGGCAATGATGCTGCTGCCAGCAGAGTGAGTCCCATTTCTACCACATGTCCGTACTTCCTTTCAGCTAAGCCGTTTTGTTGATGAGCATGAGGACAAGAGAACCATGCACCACTCCTTTATTCTGCAAACTTTTTGATAAGCTAATATACTCAGCAGCATTGTCACTTTGCAGTGACTTTAGTTTAGTGTTAAGTTGTAATTCAACCATTTGTTGGAAGTTATCAAAAACTGTTTTTAACTGAGCTCTAGACTTGATTAGGTACAGCCAGGTAAACTTCGAAAATGCATCAATAAAATTTATAAAATACCAGTTTCCATTTCTATCTGCAAGGGGAGCAGGCCTCAAATGTCTGAATATACAAGCTGCAAGGGGTGTGTGTACATTATTTGTGAAGAGGAGAAGGGTAATTGATGTGATTTTCTTATACAACAAGCTGAGCAACTAATCTTTTCGGGTGAGGCAGTGATTTTGTAGGTTTTTAATACTGTTAAGAGTACATTATAATTTGGATGGCCTAATCTAGCATGTCAAAGTAAAGACTCATCCTTATTTCTTATCGCTGAGACATAAGCAGTTGGTATTTGTGTGTTGTGAAGATTAACAAACTTATAGAGGCCTCTCTTTACTGTGCCTTAAAGCACAACCTCCTTTGTGTCTTTGGTCTTTAGGCAGCACCTATCATCATGGAATTCAAAGAAAATCTTGTTGTCACAGCATAATTGGTGAACACTCATCAAATTCTTAATAATTTCAGGAACACAAAGTAATTTCCTCATATGCAACAACCTAGAGCTCATATTTGTTTTAAAACATGAACTTCCAACAAATGAGATTTGCAAACCTGTTCCATTGCCGATTACAACTTGCTCTTTGCCACATTATTCTTCTTTCTCCATAAGATTTTGTTCTTCATGAGTCATGTGGTGTGTAGCACCCGAATCTGGATACCAATTTGGATACTGGACTGTTACTGGTGTTGATAGCATGTTATAGAAGTTAGCTTCAGGCTAAGCTAGCTGATCTGAGTTGCTGTGATTGTATCCTTCTCTTCCATAACTTTCTTCTTTAAACTGGTCCTCACTATACCTGTACCAACAGGTTCTTACAGTGTGTCCATACCTGTTGCACAATTGACATTGTGGCCTATCATTTTCATATCACCTATTACTGTACATTCTGCCTCCTCTGCTAAGCTGACCTCTTCCACTTGTGAACTGTGCATCATTTGCTAAATCTTGTGCTGGCCTTCCTTCACCAGAAAAACTTTTGCCTCCTCTAAAAATTCCGCCTCCTCTTCCTTTGAAATCCACCTCTGAAGCCTCCTCTTCTTGCTTGTAGATTCTGGTTATAATTCCTAAATTGTGCCATATTTGCTTGCATAAACGCTTCAGGCTTCCTGAATTTTGCAAGCATGCTTTCATGAGCTAGTAGCAACGCTTCCAACTCAGCAACGGTTATACTTTCTGACCTGGAAAGTACTGAAGTGTAAAATGAAAAATACTCTTCTGTTAAGCCATTCAAGATAACGCTCACATGATCACTTTCTTTCATCATCTCTCCTACAGAGGCCAGTGCATCAATTGTGCCTTTAATCATTAGTATATACTCAGTTACAGATCTTCCAATTTAGAGAGTGCTGAGTTTGTTCTGCAACTGCATCACCTTAGCTTTGATTTGTGAGGAGAAGTGATCTTCCAACCTTTTCCATACCTGCTGTGTATACGTGCAACCTACCATCCTAGTGGTGAAAGGCTTGCTCATAGAGGCTAGCAACCATGACTTTAGAAGTGTATCTTGTCGTTTCCACTTTTGATATTCTGGATTTGCAGTTGTACTCGTTCCATCTTCTGAAGACACAAATTGTAGAGGAACTCCTTATCCTGTAATGTGGCTCATCATATCGTTTCCTTCTATTGTCAAAATTGCTTAATCCTTCCATTGCAAGAAGTTATCCTCATCCAGTTTTATTGAAATTGGAGTTGCTGTGAATCCTTGAGCCATGACTGTTCTTGGATCATGTGTGGTGTGTGAAGCTGAAGGCTCTGATACCATGAAAGGTACCAGGCCTCAGAGAGAATTCAGAGAGAGGAGAGAAAAACAAATGGGACTGAAAGCATGTGTGTATTAAACTGAAGCGAAAAACTGAAAACTGTACACATGAGTATTAGCATTTATAGACACAGCATCTATGACAGCTAGTAGCTATTTGTAACTGACTGAATAATTGAATACTGGCCCACTAACTCTAACAAAAAAATTGAATCACAGCTTATTAGACTAACAAACTAACTGAATGGAACAAAAGCAGAATAAACAGCAGAGCACGCGGCAGAGCAAGCTATTTACTCAACCTCTAACATCATCTCTAATTTCCTTCTCTTGCAACTTCTGTTAACCTCTAACAGGAATAATCTGAGACCCAACACGTACATAGATAGGTTTCATCAAGCTAAGGCTCAAATCTACTTGTATGTAACGACCTAATTTCTTTTTTATTTAACTTATGAAAACCAATTATATGATTTAGGTATGCTATATCTAGTCTTGATCATTTTCAAATTTACTATGTATGTCTCTTGACATATCTCCTAATCTAAACATTAGATATTCTTTTCAATTATGTACGCTTACCTCCTTTTAACAGAGAATGTGTGTTTTATGTGAAGTAGCAAAGAGAGTAGAAATAGTAATTAATTTTGAGCAATGTTCCATCACTTACAAAATTTATTACTTTTTGTTAATACTTGATTAACAAAATTATTTTTATACTAAATTTTAAATTTTAAACGTTAAATATTAATAGTATAAAAATAAAGTATTAACACAAAATATTAGTTAATATTGATTAAAAAATATTAGTCTATTAACATTTCTCATTAATTTAATTTGTGTTCTAAACTTATAATTTTGATGCTATTGAAATTAACTACTATTTAATTTTGATAGAGTTCTTTAATTTTTAGGGTTACTAATTATATAAAAGAAATGCACTTTGTAACTTTGCCAATAAATAGCTTTGCATGTAAAAAATGTTCAAATGTACTTTTAATGGTCACTTAATTATCATAAAAAACATTTAGTATTTTTTAATTCAGTCAATAATTGTTAAAAAAAAGTTAAAAAAAATTTAATTTCGATGATCACTTTATTGCTAATAAATTAAACCTGTATTGATAATACTTTTATATTTCACACTTATGTTTTATCATTAATAGCGAAAAAACATCAATAAAAGTATTGTTGACAATTTTTTTTATTGGTAATTAATTATCAAAAATACATTTAAATATATTTTTTATAATTATTAGCCATAAAAAATTCTAAAGGGCAAGCTTTTTCTTGACAATTAATTACCACCAAAAATATAATTCATTAAACATTTTCTTTGAAATAATTTCCACGTTTTTCTTCTATTTTCCCCCCTAGAAAAAGAAATTGTCTTGTCATGATTCTTGGAACACCTGGCTCATTATCCATTGATGATGAAAATTGAAAAGAAAGGGCAAAAAAAGGTAGGTAGCTAGAAGATGATGATGATGATATTGATATATAGTGGTTGGGTTATACAGTATTAGCCATTTTGGCAGCACCAAGACCAAGACATGCATCTACAGCTTCACCCACAGAAACGAAAACTCTTCCTCCAATTTTGCTCACAAAGTCACCTACTCTTAGCTTGTGGATTACTTGCCACCTTGGGTTAGCTATCACCAACTGAAAATTCACATATATCAACACAAATAAATAAATATACATTAAATGATTCAATATCAAAATTTTGGATAATTCACCCCTTTTTTATTCGTTATATTCTTATTCTAAATGACTTATTTTTTTCTGTTTTAATTTTCTGTTTAAAATTAAATTTTTTTTTTAAATATTCTTTTTTTATTATGATTTTTTTGATAATAGTAAAAACTATAATTGTAATGGTCATCACAGCGATAATCGCAATAATTTGAGAGTAAAAGTAATAAAAGAATAAGAGAAAGAAGAAGATAATAATAAAAAAAATATTTTTGAATGAAAAAATTTTAAAATTTTAATCAAAAGACCAAATAAATAAATAAAATATTTCAAATATTGAGGACAAAACTAAAACTTAACTGATGAAAATATTATAAACTAAAATAATTATTCTTTAATTTTTGAAAACTTTGAGACAGTTGCATTCATACTTTATAAAAATTGGAAAATAATTTATATTCTATCATTCATTTGACATGAAATCATATATATTTTATTTGAATTTGGAGTATTGTGATTAAATTTAATTTTAAATAATTAACTCATTCATCCTCATTTCTACTTGTATAAAACTATAAAACTTAAAAAATAATTACATGACCATCATAATAATTTTTCTGTCTTAAAAGCAAAAGCTTACCTTTACTCCATGTGAAGTCAAATTCTTGTTCAGTTCCTCCAAAGAAGCAATTCCCGCTGTGTCAATATTCGTAAGACCTATCAAATCATCATATGAAGTTATGAACAATGTCAAATTTAGATGCATGCTAACTTCTGGTTGATATTAGCAATTGTAATACCTTTTATGATAAATTTATATCTTTAGATATAACTACGGAAAAATCTAAATTGATATATATAAATTGTGAAAATTCACTAACCTGAGGAATCAAGAATGATGAATTTTAAATTGCTTCCTCCCTCGCCCTCCTCAACGTGTCCATCATTCACCCATCTCTCAATCCTTTCAAAACAATTCAGGTAATTCTCGAGAAATCAATATAGTAAATAACAGATAAACGTGCACTTTGATTTTGTGAATGCTAATGTGAGTCAATTTAGTTCATATAAATTAAATGAGATAAAGTAATTTCTGTAAATAAAAAATGTAAATCAAGTTAATTCTGTAATAGCAGTTAAATCAAATTATTAAATAATTTGACTCATGTTTATTATAAGAGCTATTTGAAAATTAATTTATAAAAGTAAAAGACATTTTATATTTATAAACTATATAAAAATCTTATTTTTGAAAAATGTGAAACTAATAATAATTTGTACTGAAACATGGTTAATTACGTTATTTAAAGTATGTTATACTGGAAGATAGAAATACAGGTGCAGTTAATTTCATATGAAGTTGATAGTTGAGAGTCGTTAAATAATTTGATAAATTTGACTAATTAAATAATCATCTAACGACTTTTAACTATCAACTTCATATAAAATTAACTGTGTCTTAGTTTTAACCGAATTAGAAAGTACCTTTCTCTGACAAGAGTTGCATTTGCAAAAGAAAGGAAGGAGGATTTTGGAGAAAGAATAAGAAGGCCAGGAATGGAGAGGCCCATTGGATATTGCTCAATGTCACCAAATCCATCTGTTCCAGGAAGCCTTCCAAGAACCGTTATTCCAGGTTGAATTGACACCAGAATTAACTTTGCAAATGATATTGTCACCTATATTATTCATTATTTAACATTTATTACAATTCATGAATTCTTAGCTTCGCACAAGTAATTATTACCATTAAGAATAAGAATAATGGGTGACCACATATAGTGCAGGGGCTGGTTTTAATCTACAAAGCCGCAAGATGCATGATACAATATGATATGAGATATATAAACCATTAATTCTAAAAATTTGTTACATATAAAAATATACATGTTGATATTGTTAATGTCAAATAAAAAAAATTAAGATTTTTCAATATCTTTTATCTCTAAATAACATTTTACATGATTTATTGCGTCAAAAATCTATACTTCATGCATATTATTTTTAAATAAAAATAAAAAAATAGAAAGTCAACTCAAAGCAGTTTATAATTACTTATTTTGTATTCATTAATTATTATTATATTAATAGAAATATAATTATAAATGTTAAATACATAAAATTATGAATATTATATTAAATAAGATAATTTTAAGTTATTGCCTCTCTGTCATTAATGTTTCTAAATTTATTCTAGAAATATGGGAGTGGATCCTCTCCAGTGAAAAAAAATTGGATAGTGTGCAGTGTTTAATCTCACTCTTCATTATTCTCTCTCTTCTTTATTTTTGGTTCCACTTATAGAATTAAAGGTAAGAGATCACACTTTATTCTCTCAAGTGTTAAAAAAACTGGAGAGAATCCATTTTCCTAAAAATATAGGTTAAAGAATAGAGTACATGCTATGGTGGAAAAAAAATGATAAAACCAATGAAGATTATCTTTTATAAATAATCAGATATCTATTTAGGAGAATTTGTCATTTCATTTTGAAAAATATTAGAGAATCATCAAAATTTATTAATAATTAGCTATTAATATTTTAAAGTTTAGACTAAAGTATATTATTGGATAACTAAACTAAAAGAATTAGGTTAATAACTAAAAATAATTATCAAATATTAAATTTTAATGATCCTCTAACATTTTTCTTTCATTTTATTAAATGAAAAAATCCAGAAAATCATCATTTTTATTAAAATTTCGCCAGAACTTAACAAGCAAAAAAAAAGTTAGTAATTTTATATTATTAGATGTAATCTCACACCATTAAAAATATTAATAATAATTAATTAATGACTATAATTCACCAAATCTGCAGCTAGCACTCCTCTTTTAAATACTCTTATTTAAATTTTAAAATTTTATCTAAAAATCAAGATACCGTTGAATGAGTTGGAACAATTTTTTATTTTTGGTTAAAAAAGAAGCAGACAAAGGAGTGTTGTGAAAGATACCGCAATTGCAAGGCCCATCTCTACAGAGGCAAAGAGGACCCCAAAAAAGGCTGCAGCGCAAGCAAGAAAGTCTAGTTTATCAACCTTCCAAATCTGATATGCTTTTTGAATGTCAATAAGACCAGGCACTATCGATATAATTATTGCTGCTAAGATTGCTTTTGGAGTGTAATACAATAGCCTCGTCAAGAATTTCAGTGATATTAGAACCGTCAATGCCATCACTATGCTTGACACCGTTGTTTCAGCCCCTGAACTATAATTTAGAGCAGTGCGTGAAAGTGAACCTGCATTGTTATATTTACTTCTTTTTCTTCAAATTCCATAACAGAAATATTTGATGGGAGAAGAAAAAGAGTGGGTAGAAATCTATTACCAGATGCAACGTAACAAGACGTGAAAGATCCAACAATGTTGGTTAAACCCAGGGATATCATTTCTTTATTGGGATCAAGATTGTATCCTCTTATGGATGCAAATGACCTACCAACGGCAATAGTTTCCTAATTTTGTATACATAGTTAGAAACACTCCCAATATTATAAAATCATTAGTCAATTAAGCATGAGTAAATTGCTACTTAAACCATTTGAATCACTCATAATTTACTCCCAAAAGAAAAGGTTAAATTGTCATTATCATTTTCAATTTTATTATTATGCAATATCTCCACTTATTAATGATACTTTATCTAGAGAAGATTTTAAAATGGTAATATCATAAAAACAATAGCTAAAGTTATTTTATTTAATTTAATGTCTATAATTTTATACATATAATATTTTATATTTATATTTATAATTATATATTTATTATATTTAAAATTATACAATTCGTAATGATTAATAAATATTAAATAAAATACTTTGGACTGATTTTTTATTAACATTATTGATTTTGAAAAATAAACCAAAACAAAAATGATTACACGTTTCTGAAAAATATGGGGGAAGCATACCGTGAGTGAAATAACAGCAACGGTTAACCCTGTTTTGATCAATGGAGCCAAAAAATTGTCACTAAGGTTGAGATGCAATAATGAGATTGGGTTCAAGCTACCTCCTTTGATTTCTCCTAACACATCAACTTTGTAGTCCTTCACATTTATTTGATGAGAATTCACTGTATATGCAACAATAGAAGATACAATAACTGAAAGCAGAGGAGCAATTGTTGGCAACCAGAACAGTTTCTTGTTCCTTCTCCCCTGTTTTCATATTGCAAGAAATAATTAAAATGTATAGTAGTTTTCAATAAAATTAATTAGGGACATAATAGATATCAAAACTCTTAAAGTCGTTGTAGTTTCAAACAATAAGAACTTAATTAAAAAAATTTGATGAAATTGTAAAAATATTGAGAATAATTAAGAAAATAAATATTTGTAATATTTGGTTGAGCAGAAATAATAACATATTTTGTAACATTATTGACAGGTTATTTAACGAATATAAAGAGTAGAATACTAATAGTTTTTTTTTTATAATTGTTGATGGTAATGCCAAGAATAGTATCCTATTTGAGGATTTTTTGCTAGTTTTGATTAAATATTCCATCTTGTTGTGTTGATTTTTTTTTTCCCTCCAAAAAAATGACATTAGTTATTACCATGAATCTGGCAAATAGGATGAAACAAAGAAATGAGAATCCAAGAGTAAAGCTGTAAGGATGCCACTGTGACTGAAAAAGGCCAGTGAAATTAAATTAAAGAAACTGTTAGCAATAATAATATTGTAACGATTAAAAAACACTAGAGTTCTAAGATCAAATTTCTGTGGCGTGTTCTTACTCGATCCTTGAATAAAGATGTCCAAAATATTTTGATCACAGAAATCAAGTCAGATTTGTTAGTGAATTTATTGATTCCTAACAACACTATAAACTGATATGCTCCAATGCCTACGGCAGCTGCTGCCAAGAACCCCACTATTGTTGCATGGGAAAGATAATCCACCAGAAATCCAAACCTGCTAATTAAAATGTGTATTATTGTCCGAATTAATAATATATTAAAAAAAAAATACTAGAGCCATCAAAATTTATTATTTTTGGCTATCATTTAATCATTAACTCAATTCCTTTAGTCTAACTCTATTAATCTAAAAATCTAACAACATACTTTATTCGATATTTTTAAACATTAATGGTTAACTGATAACAAAAAATATTCAATTATAATACCCTTCTAACATTTCTTATATATTAAACGAGGGAATTAATAGATATTAATATAATTATTAGTTTATTATTTTATTTTAAATACGTGTAATAATAATAATCATAATAATAAGAGTTTAATTTTTAGTTTATTGATATTATAAAATATTTTACTTAATTATTTAATTGAAGACATAAATTCAGATATTTTTTAAATAAATTTAAAGTTTATTTATTTTTATTAATATGACCATAAATAATTATATAAATATATTTTTTATACTAGAAATATATCAAAATTAATTTTTTAGAAGAAGAAATATTTAAATTAGTTTTTAAGAAATATTAGATCTGACATTTTGTTTTTCAATAAAATCTTATTCTTTAGAAACTTTGATAATTATTATATAAATTGGTTCTTTCATCATTTTGATGGAAACTAATTTATTTTTTAATATTTTTATTTAATTATTTTATAATAAAATTTATTAAGGACTTATTTATTTAATAGGACAATTTATTTAAATAAATTGTTACACCTTTAAAATTACGTAAATGCATTGTTTTCAAAACGAAGACGCAAATACATTGTTTCATGTATCTATAGAAACCGCTACTGGTAGTAACGGGTTACACAAACACAAAATCCGCTGCTGCCAGCCGCGGATTACGTTAAAATGTAGTAACATGGAAACCGCTATAACCTGCTACTGTTTGATTGGAGTTGGTCATAAACCGCTACTGACAGTAGCGGTTTATGTGCATAGGGGTTCGTGTGTAAACCGTTAGAGGCTATAACGGTTTACGTGGAGAGTGACTGCTTATCAAATTATTCATTTGGAGTGATTTTGAGGTTGGTTATAGAGAGGAAATTCTAGAGAGAGATTAGAACAACAAATCTCTTAAACAATTAAAATGATTCCAAATGAAACTATTCATGATTGAACATGCCAAAAAATTATAAATTATGATAAAAAATGTTATTTTATGGAAATTATGAAAAATGTTTATTTATGCTAAATTAAGTTACAAGAAGATTGAGAGAAAGAAACGGAGTATATATTTTTTGCACTCATATGATATATATGGATAGATAAAAAATGAAGTAATTTTTAAAGAAAAAATGTACACTTTAGTGAATTTTTTACTAAAAATAAATTATTTTATCATTCATGAATTTTAGAAGGGATGAAGATAAAAAAAAAAAAATTAGTCTTAGTTTATATATTTTAGTATTCTGTGGGTACTCACTCTTTGATTTGCTATTTAGTCTCATTTTAATAATATATACAAATAAAAAATTATTACATGCATATTTATATTTTTTATTTTATTCATCAAAATTATGATGCTACCACTGTTATTTATCCAATCAATCAATTATAAAATATAAATAGTTTTTATTTTTTGGTATAAGACAACAAAGTTGCACAAATAAAAAAAATTCATTTAGTTAGAACCTCAAATGTAAATCAGCAGCAAAGAATACAACCCATGTTTCAAACTCTCCGAATCTCCTTTGTATGGTTGATATAAATAAAAAAGAATAAAATGATTTTGAAAAAGAAAAATATATGCTTTAATGAACTTTTGGTTAAAAATAAATTATTTTATTATTTTAAAAGAGATGAGAATAAAAAAAATTAGTCTTAGTTTATATAATTTAATACTTTGAGTACTGTATTTTTTTATTTATAATTTGGTCTCATTTTTAATAATAAATACAAATAAAAAATTTATTACATGCATATTTATATTTTTTAAATTATATTGTGAAATGATAAATTAAATTTTTTTATTTATGATTTTATTTAAATAGTATATACCATTAATTATTTGTTTTGTAATTATTTTTTTAGATAAATATTAGTTTTACTATTTGCTTTCATACTCATCGTAAATGGCTGCTGCCTCCAACAGTTTACGTATGTGTTCTAATACACATAAACCGCTACTGCCAGTAGCGGTTTATGGCCAAGCATCAACAAACAGAAACCGCGACAGCCTCTAGCGGTTTCTGTGTTTCTCATTCGCATGTAATCCGCTGCTAGCTATAGCGGATTATGTGTTTTGGTAAACCACTACTGGTAGTAGCGGTTTCTATAGATGTATGAAACAATGTATTTGCGTCTTCATATTTGAAACAATGTAATTACGTAAATTTGAGGGGCAAACAATTTATTTATGTAAATTGCCCTATTTAATATATATATATAAACTAAAATTTGATTAAAAGTGACAAAGAAATAATTTATCTAATAAAGATAATTTTTAAAAACTTTTAAAATAATAAAAATTTATAAAGGCCAAAACATCTGATTTGAAAATTTATAATTTGTCAAATTTAAAATTTCCAAAACATCTCACAATTGTTACTATACCCACTAAGTAGTCAGCTAGTCGGAATGAATAACCATGCTTCATACATTGAGTTCATGTTTGTATTAAACAAATAAATAAATACATAAATAAAATTAACGAAGTGGCATATAAGTAAGAATGAAGTAATAAGAGATGAGCATTGACCTGAAGATTCCAAATGCAAGTTGGAAGATACCAGCAATGAAAGTTGCAGTTAGAAGTAGCTGAGTGTATGCAACAGAATCTTGAATGGGATCTTTCAATTTGGAAATCATTGAAGAAAGAAGAAGTGAATCCACTGCTACATTCCCAATCACTATCTCCCTTGAACTCGTAAGCATTGCGTACATAAGAGGTGGCCCAAAACATGTATCTGTCTCAAAACTCAAACAAATTGCAAATTATGCGCTCTTTAGGATTATCAATTATACAATTCACTTAGTCTTTTAGTATAAAAATAAAATTAAATATATTAGGTGTATACTAACTTTAGCTATTAAATTAGTTATTAATATAGAATATACATTAAAAATAAATTAATATATATTTTTTTACAAAAATATATAGTAGCTGTTTTTGGTATACAAATAATATTTTTAAAATAAAATAGATCGTTAAATAGGACTTCTACTTTGGTTTTATCTTAACTATAATAATCAATTTAAAACGAAGAATACAAAAATGTTCAATAATATCGTGACTTGAATGTGTTTTCATATCCTTTTATAACATTTATAGAAAATTCTATAACTAGTTATATGCAACTTACATAAACCATATTCGGGACTTAGCTGAGCCAAAGTAGCGAATCCTACACACTGCATGACCCAAAGCAACCATTTCAATTCAATAATTCAGTGAATAATGAAACATCATTGTAGTGAACATAATACACAATAAGTACGATAGGCCTCTCACTTGTATTTATTCGAATTGGTGTTCTTAGAATAAGAAAAAAAAAGTATTACTTTAGTTTTTAATATTAGATTAAATTTTAATTTGATTTTTAATGTTTTAAATGTTTTATTTTTGTTGTAAAAAATTTTAAACAAATTTAATATTATTTCACCGTTAAATTTAATACAATAGTTAAAAAAATAAGTCGCATAAACGTTAACAATGAATGTGTTTAGTTTTGAGAATAGGATAAGATAGGATAATAAAAAAAAGAATAGAGATATAAAAATTAATATTTGTATATTTTGTTTGATGATAAACTGAATATAAGATAAAATGAATAATAAAAGTCAAATTTACTTTTAATTTTTTCTTCACAAAAAATTAAAAAAGAAAATAGAATGATAAAAAATATAATTATAAAAAATTAATATTGACAATAAAAGAAATAAAAAATAAGTTGTGTTCCAATCCAGTGTTTTTTGTGTCGTTTTTTATAAGAAGAACATAAAATGTACTAATTCAATATCCCAAGACATAATATTTCTATCAATATCTCATTTATCAAATATGATCTTGTATCTCTGTGTACATGTCTCAGTGTTCCCTGTTTATAAACAAAAGCAACCAATGTTATTAGTTAAATTATATCATTTTATTTTTTGTGTATTAGAAAAACAAAGCCAAAACCTTCTTATAACACTTTTTTTTTGTTCTCTTTCTTGCATCGATTTCCAAAATCTTAGAAATCAATAATTAACACTTTAGAATCGAATAAAAAAAAGGCTTTTACATACCAATTGTTAGTGAATCGATTTTATTTATATACTGAAATCGAACATTATTAACTATTCAATATACTAATTATTTATGTCAAATTTAATAGTGAGACAACATTAAATTCATTTAAAATTTTTTAACATTAAAATAAAATACTTAAAATATTATGAACTAAATTAGGACTTACCCAATCCTTTACTCAAAAAAATTATGTTACCTTATATAATCATATATTCAATATTCAATGCTTAAAACTATTTATGGCTCCATCCTAGCATGTAGGGTCTTTGTACAGCTCAAATTAATTTTGAATAACCTAACTATAATAATATAATTTTTTTTATCAAAATAAAATATAAATGAAAAGTAACTCTTAGACAATTTTTTTTGGGGCCACTTTTAGCTCTAATAATTAATAATATATTGTTCCAACTTTCATAAGCTAGCTTTCGGTTCGTAATGTCCATCAAAAGTCAAAACATGCATATTTTAAGCCTGAAATACCGAGATAAAGCCCAAATGGCCTAATAGCATCTTTGAATTTGACATATCATATTAGGTCCATGCCTAAACCCGATTCATTCACAACCCACAAAGAAATTAAAAAAAAAAAGAAACATTCTTGTACAATAAAAAAGAGTCAAAACCCACCATTGTCTCTGTTTGTAGACAAAAAAAAGAAAAAAAAAAGAAAAAAGAAACAATGGTGTTAAGCATAGATGAGTTTGAGACTTTGAGCAACTATGAAGAAGGTATTACTGTTAAGTTTACACTGCTATCTGCATTGTAGTTTGTAGACTTGTGATTGTACCAAACAAAAATCTTCACTATTAGTAAAGAAATTAAGACAAAATAATTCTTTTTATTAAATTTTACTGTTCCAATTATAATCTTATTACTAGGAATAAAAATAGAGTAAGACAGACCAAACTTTATTCTTAATATATCTACAATAAAGTTTACTTGACCTATACTTGATCTATAACCTGTTATAAGCTATCTATTAAGTATTAAGTCTAGTCTATTAACAAGTCTGACCTAGCATTAAATTTGTAAAAGGCTTGATAATTTAAAAATATAAAAAACAAAATAAATAATCAATTAAAATAAAAAATATTAAATATATATGTAATTAAATAAATAAATAGTCTAGTAAATAAAATTATTTTATAAACTTAAATCTTGTCTATTAAAAAATTTAAACTTTTAAAATAATTGAATGTAAACTTATTTTCTATCAGACTAGATTAAGTCGTAGCACACGTTGTTTGGTCTTTTTCTAACCCTACTTATCACCCAAAAAAAAAAAGTTTTCTATTTGCCATCCCATTTAATGTGCATATTCTCTTCTCTCTAGTTCTCACACATTGATGATATCTATATTTTAAATTGTCTCATTTCACAAAATACAATTTATGACCAAATTTATATTTGAAAGTGTTATATGAATGTGAATTTTTTCTTAAAATAAAAATGACTTAACAGGCACGAAATCAAATTAGCATATAAATTGAACCTGAGGAATGGCGAGACTTGCAACGGTTATACCCGCCATGAGATCGAATTTGAACTTGTGAGCATTGTATCCTCTTAGAGAAGCAAGGATGGGAAAAATCTCCGTCAACAACACCAACGCTCTTTTGTACAAAGGTTGTTGGTTGTCGTTGACAACGAGAGTTGACCACACATTCTTGCTGTTACTAGGCGGCAAAATTGTGTCCCTAACGTTTTCGAATACCTCTCGAAAAAAACAAGGCGGGTGTGGTGCATTTTGCACCCACTGCTGCTGGTACATTTCTTTCTCTTTAGATTCCAACATCTCTTCCAACGTGCAACTCACTGCGGCACTGCTTACTGATGAAGCTACCATTATCAATAATGAAGATAGATAATGTCCTAATAAGTCTGTTACCTTGTTAAATTAGGACACTATATGCATATTGGAATGAGATATCGGACGAGATCAGAGAGGATCGATAATTCTATGGTGCTTTATTTTTCAATGTATTCGCTTATATAAATAAAAGTTTATTAGCAAGTATATATACATATATAGCTTCATATAGCTAGAAAAACACTTCACGTATTATATTTGCATTATTATTGTAACGGATATTCTTTTATTTTATTTTATAGAAAAGTATAGTTAGACAATAAAAATACTAAACAATGTAAATAATATATATATCAGATGTTCATTTTACTAGGTGTACGGATGGTTATTTTAATATTAAGATTTAGATGGATAATTTAAAAGTGTAATGTGTTTTTATTTGATTAGTGGTTGTTCATATTGTTCAAGATGGTTATTGTTTACCTAACACTTTTTTTATTTTATTTTAACTAGTCTCAAAAATTCTGAGTTATGAGAATAAAATAGGAAGATATTTAACTAAAGAACACATAGACAAGAAAAAATATATAATAATATTTATATGAATAATATTTATTCTCGTATAAAAAAATTATTTAATATAATTAGTTCGGTACTTATTTTTTAAAAAATTTAATCTGATTATTAGATATAAAAATAATAAATAAATATTATTTTTATACCAAAATTAGCTACTAAAATTAATCATCAATATATTTGTGTAGTTTAATTTATTTTTAATGTATATATATTTTAAAGACTAATTTTAGTGTACATGTATTAAAAAAATAATTTAATAATAATAGACAATGTACATCACTCTCACTAATGCATAGTGTGTCGCTCTTTTCACCTTAATATATATTATATATATTAGAGAAGATATTCTCCTAATATAATATAACATAAATACTATATATATAGAGTTGTTGACGCTTCATAATATGAGAGAGTAGGAGTTAGAGGTGGGGGTGAAATATCCCTTTCTATTCTTCTGGCATTACATGATATATGATATTAAATATACTAGTTAAGATCTTTAATATCACTATTGGTAGCGAAGAAAAGCTAGCTAGCTAGCAGGGGCGGGTGAACCTGCTTCTGTTTGAGTCAACTGAAAGAGGAACCCTGTGGCCGTATGCCTGCTTAAGCAATTAAGGAGACACTACTTTGTATTGATTTCCAAAACAGTTCTTTTCTCATCACCTTCATTTTAAAAAATAAACAAACAAACCCTTTTAATCTTGGTACGTTACGTTACCAAACATTTCTGTTTAATTATGAGTATATATGGTCACAGCAGGCGGAGGTGTGATAATAAATATTAAGGGGTTGTGACATTTATACCATTCTTTTGATGATACTCCTTTCTGAAAAAACTCAATATCCATAAATATGTACCATTTCTAAAGAAGAAGGTGTACATTTTAAGGAAGTGTATTATAAAATGGTGCAAGTATATTTTTTCAATATTAAAAATGTATAACACCAATAAAAAGGGGGTTCAATTAACAGTATAATAGGCAGTAATCGGTCGAGTTCAGTTTAAGAATCATTCAAAAATTATTATTTTCTTTAAATGCATATTTTATGAAACATATATTTGTTGGAATAAATTATTTTATTAACCCAGATCAGCCATATTGAATCATCAAAATATATCATATCATAATGCGGAAGCGTACCTGAATTCATAAACATGAATCATACGATCGGAAGAGTTTGGATCTTGTGGTTCTTTCGATCTTTCTCAACCAAAGCCTTCTGTATTCCTATGTGGCTGAACTGTAACTCTTTTGATAGGGAAAGAGCAACAAAGGCGGTTTTGGTATATAGGGGACCAAAACCCTGAAGGTCTATTTATATTTGAGCATGGCACCCATTAAACCCTAAAACCCAAATAAAATAGTATCTAAAGCCCAAAAGATAATATATCTAAAATCCAAAAAGATAATTATCTAAGGAACAAAAGATAATATCCGATTTTATTCTCATTTAATTCCAAATCAAAAGTAACAATGACTTATTCAATTAGCATTTATAACAATAAATGAGATCATCATTATATAAGTCATTTAATTTGAAATAACATAATTTGTGATTATAATTAATATATGTATTGCCCACAAATAAGTTCGGAAATCAAATAATTTCCTAACAATCTCCCACTTGGGCTATACATATATTATTTCTTGACATAATCACATTTTTATAAACTTTATGCGCGCATCGGAATGCCATTTCTCTCATTACTTTGACAATCTGGTCCGTCTCATATTAGATATGGAACTACCTCAGCTTTTATCACATTAAATGCCGTGACTAAACCATGCCAATCACCATCCTAATATACTTAACGACATAGATCAAATTTGGATGAGTAATATGGAAATTACATGCCAAGTGATCTCATGTATGTCTATTTCCAGCTGGTCCAACTTTATTGAGATCAAACACAATATAAATATTGCAAAATGAACATTTCACATAACATGAAATAAACCATCAACTTAATTCTGCAGAAAAAATAACTTAATATCTGTCATAGGACATACAGCATAAACTCCCACTAAACCAAGGCATCACAAATATTGACACCTATCCGAGCAGTGTGCTCATGAAAAACTTTAGGGGTCAATCCCTTAGTAATGGGTCTGCTAGCATATACTCTGTTCCTATATGTCCTATGGAAATCTATTTTTTCTTAAACTTTCTCCTTGACAACTAAAAACTTGATGTCTGTATGCTTCGATTTTGTCAAGCTTTTATTGTTATTGGAGTATAATACTGCTGACTTATTGTCTCAAAATATCTTTAATGGCCTTTCAATGTCATCTACTATATGAAGTTTAGTGACAAAGTTTCGCAACCATATGCCATGAAATCGGAATCAGAGTACCTAATGATCTCCAAATTTTCTGATCTCCGATAAATAAGCATGTAATCATTTGTTCTCTTTAAACAACGCATTACGCGTTTAACAGCTATCCAATGATCCATATCTGGATTGCTCAAGTATCTACCCAACACTCCCACTATAAATGATATATCGGGATGTATGTAGACTTGAGCATACATTAAATTCCCTAATGTTGATGCATAAGGTTTATCATGCATTGTTGTCTTCTTAAGATCATTTTGGGCATTGCTTGAGACTAAACTTGTCTCCTTTAACTACGGGTGTGTCCATTGGTCTATAACTTTCTATGACATATCTACTTAAAATCTTTCGATATAGTTCTTTTGTGACAATCCAAGAATACATTGAGAGTAATCTCTTAGTATCTCGATTCCTAATACAAAAGAGGCATCATCAAGATCTTTCATTTCGAATTTGTTCAATAGAAATTTCTTAGTTTCATGCAACAAGCCTATATCGTTGCTGGCAAGTAGAATGTTATCAACATATAAGACAAAAAAAAGTATTTACTCCCATTGAACTTACGGTATACATATTCATCTATAATATTTACCTCAAAATCATGAGGTAATGACTTAATTAAACTTGTGATACCATTAACGGGAAGCTTGTTTGAGACCATAGATGGATTTTCTCCTTTTTCTATTGGATCTCCTTAATGACACTTCTTGAGGTTGTTGAGCTTGCTGTATGGGTTGGGGTTGATGAGGATTCTCATCATTTTCTTGTACTGTAGTAGCATCTCGAGCAACAACAATATTCTCATTGTTCTCTTGTACTGTAACTGGATCTACAGTAGGATTCTCATTTTGCTCTTGTACTATAACTGTATCTTGAACAACAATAGGCACAAAGACTTGATCATTGTCAATTACAGAATCCTCATCAAAAACAACATTCCTAATATTTTCTTCCCCCCAAACTCAACATCCTCAAGAAATCTCGCATTTCCCGTTTCAAAATAGACCTTGATGCATGATTGTAAAACTTGTACCCCGTGAGCGCTCAGCGTAACCAACAAAGTAGCAACTAATTGTCCTTAAGTCCAATTTTCTTTCATGCGGCCTATAAGGTTGCGCCTCAACTAGACATCCCCAAATATGCAAATGCTTTATACTGGGCATTTTTCCAGTCCAAATTTCATATGGAGTTTTGTTAACTGCTTTGCTTGGCACCCTATTAAGAATGTACACTACGGTCTTTAAGGCTTCTCCCCAGAGTGATTCAGGCAAGGAAGAATGACTAATCATACTTCTCACCATGTCCTTAAGAGTTATGTTCCTTTGCTCTGCAACACCATTCATGCTAGGTTTGCCTGACATGGTGTATTGCGAAACAATACCACACTCCTCTAGGAAAAGAGCAAAAGGCCCGGGACGTTGCTCACTTGAACCGTCATATCTTCCGTAGTATTCACCACCACGATCAGATTTGACAGCTTTAATTTTCTTTCCAAGTTGAAGTTCAATTTCAGCTTTGAAAGACTTGAAAACATCCAAGGCTTGGGACTTTTCATGAATTAAATATAGATACCCGTAACGAGAGTAATCATCTATAAACGTAATAAAGTACCGTTGTCCATTCCAAGAGACAGTAGGGAATGGGCCACATATATCGGTATGTATCAGTTCTAAGACATCTTTAGCTCTCTCGGCACCTAATTTCCTTTCGTTTTGTCCTTTTCTCCTTTATGCACTCAATGCAGACTTCAAAGTCTGCCAAATTTAGGAGTCCAAGAATTTTATCCGACACGAGCCTCTGAATTCTCTGTTTAGAGATGTGACCTAGGCGTTTGTGCCATAATGATGCCGAATTCTCATTTAGTTTTCGTTTTGTACCCGTTTGCAGTATTTCATTATTATAGAAATTTAAGTCAAGCCTATATAGATTATCCACCAAATGACCAGAGTAAATATTATTCGAATTATAGAAGAGACTGACTTTATTGTCTCCGAACGAACAAAAATAACCTAATTTGTCCAAACGAGAAACAGAAACTAAATTTCGTCTAAATGACGGTACATAAAATGTCTCTAATAAATCCAAATAAAATCCACTCGTGGAACATAATCTAAAGGTTCCTATAGTTTCGACTGCAACTATATTACCGTTCGCCACATAGATGTTTCTTTCAGCATCACTTGGGGGTCAGCTCCACAGGCAATCCTGCATAGTAACACTTACATGAGTAGTAGCAGCAGAATTTACCCACCAAGTATCAACATGTGCATAACTTAAACTAGTCTCAGAACAAATGAAAGTAAGAATTATACCATTCTTTACACGCCAAGTGGCATATTTGGTACAATCATTCTTCATGTGTCCCACTTTCTTACAGAAGAAACAAGTTGAGACTTGATCCTGTTTCTTAGCCTTTTTTCTGCTGAGAAGGTACATCCGCAGTAGTATCACGCTTTCTTTTATACTGAGAAGATGAAGCCATGTGAGCACTTTCAGTCTTATCTTGCTGCAGCCTCTCTTCTTCTTGCACACAGTGAGATATAAGCTCGTTTAAGGACTAAGTGTCCTTCAGAGTGTTATAACTCACTTTGAATTGCCCAAAGTGTGCAGGAAGGGAAATCAAAATGAAATGCACGAGAAGTCTTCAGACAACTTTAACTTTAGTGCTTTCAATTTTGAAACAAGATGAGACATTTCCATAATGTACTCCCTTATGTTCCCTTTACCTTTATACCTCGTGGAGACAAGTTTGCTCAAAAGACTACTTGCCTCTGCCTTTTCATTCTTAGTAAAGAACTTTTCAACGTCCTTTAAGAACTTTTTGGCATCTTTATCCTCAGTAATTGAGCCCTGAAACGCCTCAGGAATTGAGCGTTTCATGATCATAATGCTCATTCGATTAGATCTCTCCCACTTTTCTATTTTAACCTCATTGAGATTTTCTGGAGTGGAAGTATGTTTCTCCTCTCGAAGAGCTATATCTAGATCCATACAACCGAGGACAATCTCCACGGTATCCTTCCAAACTTTAAAGTTTGAACCATTCAGCATAGGAATACTGCTAGTTTGCGTAGAAACATTGGTAGCTAAAGCCATAGTTTCTGGATTAGAACAAAAAGAACATGCAGTAAATATTAGTTAATTAATGGGTAAAAATCCATATTGAGATATCCAGCACAACATTAATTTTCAATCTTTGGATTAAAAAATTAACTGTAAGTGATACTCTCATTGCAGTAATCAAATATTGTCAAAATTCTTGTCACACATTAAGCCTTTCTTTGGACCAACTTAATGCGGACATGGAAACTTAAACTTCGCAACCTATTTATTACCGCATATATTTTCTATTAATTGGCCAAACAATAACCTTCCTTTGGACCAATTATTGACCGCATAATTAATAGAAAATAAATAGAAGTGTGCAATGCTTATTATTTGGCCAAACAATAAACTTCCTTTGGGCCGATTATTGTTCGCATAAATAATAAGTATTACTTTATTCTTAATCAGTTACCCAAATATTTATTTACCATTAATATGTGTATGTAATTCGGCCAAATATAGGTCTTCCTTTGGACCGACCAATATTCGCATGAATTACATGTCACCATATTTCTAATATTTTAAATAAATCAATTTTCACAAAAAAGACTACTTTGGCAGCATAATGTTCAATCAATTTATTCCAAAACTAAATCTTTATAAAATAGATGAGTATACTAATCCAAATTATTACTAGTTTCTTTATGTAACAATTAAATAATATTTTTTATTATTCAAATATTATTAATATGTACACATAACTTGGCCAAATATAGATCTTCTTTTGGGTAGATCAATATTTACATAAGTGACATATACATAATAATCCTTATATCTCATACGGATAATCAATTATCTTTACACTAAATTAATGGCACATACAATTAAATACCAATTGTATAGGGTTATAATAATATACGGAAAAATACATGATAAAAAAATATCTATTTAATTAACCGTATAAAAAAAAATGCAACCAAGACAACATTAACCTCTCAGTAATTATATATATTATATATCGTGAAAATTATATATAGTCCAAATATATACATATATAATAAATGGCCGACGGTAAACATAATGCAATATATATATATAAATAAAAGCAATTAAAACGGCATGGAGGGGATTCTTTTACATATATAACGTGAATATATACGTATCGATGCACGCACATAATCAAGAACAATTTCATTATGCGTGCATCAATTTCATATATAATGTAAACATGCATATGTATATCTATATTGATCTAATAAAATAAAATCGAATATTTTCGATGATTGAATTATGGATGGCTTTGATATTACTTGTTGGAATAAATTATTTTATTAATCCAGATTATCCATATTGAATCATCAAAATATATCATATCATAATGTAGAAGCGTACCTGAATTCATAAACATGAATCATACCATCGGAAGAGTTTGGATCTTGTGGTTCTTTCGATCTTCCTCAACCAAAGCCTTCTGTATTTCTAGGTGGCTGAACTGTAACTCTTTTGATGGAGAAAAAGCAACAAAGGTGGCTTTGGTATATAGGAGACCGAAACCCTGAAGGTCTATTTATATTTGAGTATGGCACCCATTAAACCCTAAAGCCCAAAGAAAACAGTATCTAAAACCTAAAAAATAATATATCTAAAATCCAAAAAGATAATTATCTAAGGAACAAAAGATAATATTCGGTTTTATTCTCATTTAATTCCAAATCAAAAGTAACAATGACTTATTCAATTAGCATTTATAACAATAAATGAGATCATCATTATATAAGTCATTTAATTTGAAATAGCATAATTTGTGATTATAATTAATATATATATTGCTCACAAATAAGTTAGGAAATCAAACAATATTATGTTATTACATTAGATTCACTTTTAATTTATCAACTTCGGTTCAACTTCTAATTTTACCGACTTTTATTTTGACACTCTAGATTATTATTATTATAAAGTTTTTAAAATGAGAACTCTTTCGAATCTTAAATTATATAAAATTCACAATACATACTCAAAATGAAAATTTTCATTTGAGATTTGAAAAGATCTCTAAATTTTTAATTTGTTAAAAAATAATCCTCAAATTTTTACTCAATGAATCACGTTAATCTTCGAATGTTTTCCAATAAGAACAATCTGATGTTGCATGTTAATGTGGTCAGTTAATACCGCATATATACCACAACATAATTATTTGGCCACTTGTAATGAATAAGTTAACACCTATCTAGTGAATTAGTTATGTTGCAATCATAGCAGGCAATAAGTAAAGACATTACTATATTTAATATGTAATCCTAAAATATAACATAATAATATAGAAAAGTATAGATAAACAATAAAAATATTAAATAATATAAACAATGGATATATCGGATGTTCAATTTACTAGGTGTGCGGATGGTTATTCTAATTGTTAATCGAAAAAATATTTTTCGATTAAGGTCAAGTAGTTCGAAGTGATGAAGAAATCGGAGAGTTCAAGTGGTTTTCAAAAAGATACACGCGCAAGCGTAGGCTGGAGGTAATCGACGCGGATTCGATTGTACTTACTTTATTCCGAATAATCAAATCGAACAAGGTTTTCGAGATAAGTAATCGAACAAGATGTTCGAATAAGAAGATCGAGCGCTTATGGCAGTGGAGAAGTTAGAGGCTTTCATCACGCGAGGAAATCATGGGAAATGTGTACAGCCAAAAGGCAGGAACGGTTATCAAGGGGTATGCATTCAAGACTGTAATTTTGTAATTAATTGTCAGTTACCAAAAGTAGATTATAAATACTAAGAAGTTTTAGGGAATAAAGGTTGGAACTTTAATTCAGAAAAACACTCAAGCACACTCACATCTCGGATAATTCCTGAGTCTGCAATCGAGTAACTTTTCTGTAGGGTTCCTTCCATGTTTTCATTCTTGCAATTTATCTTCTTGTAAACTTTAGTTTTCAACCAAGTTTATCTTTCAAGTATCCTTTATCTTCATTGTCAAACTTACATTTCTGCATTTTATATTTTCATGTCAAAGCCCTTTGACCCAGTCGAAGGCACTTTACTGCTTTCTTTCAATTTCAACGCAAACCTTTCCGTTTCCTGCACATTTTCTTTTCGAAAACAATACTTTTCCGTTTCTTTTCGAAAACTTTACTTTTCCGTTTCTTTTACTGATTTATGAATTTTATTTTATCTTTATCCCCAATATCTGTCTAATCGAAGATACTTTGATACACTTTTAGAAAACGGGTACCTGCAAAGAGGAGTAGGTTTCGCTCTTAGACCATTAGATATCGAACCACCATCGATTTGCTAAAAATCGACAAAACAAATTGGCACCGGTGGGACAGTTTTAAAATTGAAGTGTGTCAAAAGTTTTTGTATCATTTGGTGTATGCGATTAAGGAGTGGAAAAATCATTTACATGGCTGATGAAGTGTCAAATGTGAATGGTGGTTCCTCCACCAATGATAGTTTACCAGTAATTGTGCAACAAGCGGACGTGACTTCACGTTCGGAAGGTGTAACTGGAAGTGAAAGCATAGCGGTTACTACCGCGCAAACTGGAAGTGTTGGACGTAATATTCATCCACGTGGTACCTTGTCACCATTCCAGCCTCCATTAACCGCTGGTTGGCCTCCTTATGGTCTTCCTCCTGGTTACACCTCACCAGTGGGTAATTTTGTTCCTCCGGTCCGATTCGTGAGTGTAAATGGAGGGAATAACTCTCAAAACCCACAACAACATTCCGAGTATTCTTGTGATTATAATATGGGCTCTACTTCGAATGCTGCAAATTCGATGGCAGTATATCGACAACAAGTAGAGGAAAGTCATCATGACTTAGTCAATTTATTGACTCAACAGATGACCACAATTCTGAATCCAACGATGGCTGATCACGAATCAAAATTCGAACGTCTTGCTAGACAAGTCGAACGGATTGCTCGAATCGTAGATTATGAAAAAGGTGAAAGGCATAATGCCAGGGGAAATAATGAAGGATTCGAAAATATATTTCAAAATAAAAATAATGTTTTTAATCAAGAAAATCCTCATGTAGTTCCTCGGGATCAAAATGCTGATGACCTTCTAGCCAGGTTACGTGCTAATCATGGCGGTGAACGTTATCAAGTCACCAGAATTGTGGAAGAAGTTCTTCATCGAGTTGGTCTGAATGTTAGTTTTATGAATCGACCCCACTTTGTGTCTGCTTTTCCCCAAGTTGTTCAAATGGCTGAAGTGTTAAGAGGGGTGAAAAATCCAAAGATAATCACAAAGTTTGTTGGGGAAGTTGGAGAGTTAACTACTGAACATGTTGCTCGATATTTGGTTGAGATTGGAAACTTAGCTAATGATGAAAATTTGAAAATGAAGTTTTTTCCTTCTTCGTTAATGAAGAATGCATTTACTTGGTTTTCGAATCTTAGACCAAATTTAATAACGACATGGAATCAGTTAGAAACTGCTTTTCTGGGCTTCACGAAGCTCTTCAATCACCATCTGGCTTGCAGCCCTTTTTCGGAGTTCTTCTAGTGTCTTTGGTTTGGTTACCGCAATCGTCTCTCGGAACTTGCCAGGTCTGAGGCCGGCTTTAAGGGCGTGCAAGTGGACTGCCGGATCTAAGTCTTGGATCTCCATGGTTGCCTCAGCAAACCGAGTCATGTAGTCCTTTAGGCTCTCGTGTTGTCATTGCTTGATAGTAGTTAGATAGTCTGATCTGTGCACATATATTCTTGATGCGGCAAAGTAATCGATGAAAGATCTCGCCAGCTCCTCAAAAGATGAAATTGAACCTGCAGACAACTTGGAAAACTAGAGTAATGCAGCACCATCAAGATAAGTAGGAAAAGCTCGACAAAGCACATGTTCATTGTTAGCGCCGTTAAAAAACATCATAGATTGGAATTTCTTAATGTGAGCGCGGAGATCGCTGAACCCCTTGTATGGCTCAAGGGCAGTGGGTAGCACGAAATTTTTCGGCATCTGAAAGTTGGTGATCTCCTCGGAGAAAGGGTTGTCTAAGGTCGGCTTTTCCTTCAGCGGGCTGATGTTCAGGGGATCTGTATTGCCCTAGGCTGAGCTTTTGGAGCTTCCATCCTCATGTTTTCCATTGTTATGTGCGGACAGTTCGGCTATCCTCCGCACCTCTGCCTGAAGCTCAACGATTTGAGCTAGGAGCTCCGCTTGCGTGGGTTGCGGAATTCCATTATCGGCCATGCTTGAGGATCGGAAATCCTGCAAAAAAGAGTAAGAAGCTAGGCAAAGAAAATAGTGGGGTTAGATAAATTCCGGGCCCCACGGTGGGCGCCAAATAATTCGTCCGTGTGGAGGTGGCCAAACTATAGCGATTCCGAGCAATGTATCGTTGAAGAGAGAGAGCTATACATCGGCCTGGACTGAACACCGCGACGAGAATTCCTGCAAAAGATACTCGACACTCAAGTCAACAAGAAGTCTTAATGAATATGCTAAGCTAATATAAAACTAAAAGTAGAACCTGATCCTTAGCCGAGATTATGTGCTCGGCTTTGTAGATGAGATTTTGCCCGTTGTGTGGATAGTTCCAAGATTTTGGGTTGGTTATCGAGTTCAGTTTGAGGCGAGCAGATTTTGCTGACCACATCTCGTTTGTTAAGTTGTTGGGTCCGATCTTATAGTTTCTACGCCAAGCTTTTTGGTGACCGAGATATAAGTTACGTATCATATTCCAAATCTAACAAGAAAAAAGCAGTATGTCAACTTAATATAGAGAGAGGGAAGATATGCAAAATGAAGATAATTTTCAAAGAAATATACATCTGTGCTTCACAAGCATGGCATATATTTGAAAATGTGTCAGGTAAATAAAAGGGTAAATTAAAGTCATAGAAATGGAGGACTTGTCATAATAAAGGTAGTGCAATGTCACAACGTGAACCATAATGTGCAGTTGCTCTCAACCACTTGTTTCCGCTAGCTAGGTCCCACTCTACCTCAGCTCCTTTCAAAAATGTTATATAAATTACTCATTTTGAAAACTACACCAAAATAGGAGAGATGTGCAGTTATAGTTCGTTAAATGTCAATTTATGTTAAGCATACATAAGCAAATGATCGATCTTCACGTAAGAACAAAGTTGATAAAACATTTGTGTGGGTTTAAAACAAAATGAATGAAACAAACGCATGTGAGATGCATGTGCAGAATGAATGAACCTGCCAGTCCAAGCAAATTAGCTAATTTAACAGAGCATTCTGTTTCTGAGTTACTTGGATTTCATCATTAGAAAAGTGTGTTACTCTTGTTTGAATGGTGTAAACATATTGCATTATTAGAAACTTGTGCTTTCATTATTCATTCATAAATAATCATTATTAATCACGTATAGCTTAATTCAACGGCAATGATGTTTCCATGTCTTTTCTCTCTCTAACATCAATGTGTTATTACACAATTAAGGCAATCCGAAATTGTGGTTTGCGACGCTGGGGGAGGACCAAATTCAGTTTGCCAACTCTTTCAACCTCATCATTTATTCTATAATTCACTAAACTCCAACTAATTCAGTTATTATTGTTAGGAAATTTCATTTGCATAGTCTATTTTGTGGACTAGATACATATATATAAATAAGTGTATAATCATTTTAACTATTTTATATTTTATACCAGATTGGGCCTTAATGAAAATAAAATCAATACTATTCTATTTTTCACGCTTTTCTATTATTTGAAGAAATAACAATATCAGAACTCTCATATATTTAATATCTCAAACTTGCAGAAAAAGAAGTGAAACTCAGCCTTGTTTGTGGAGAACTAAAATACAAAAAGTCCAAAACATGTAGCCTATTATTGCCTATAAAGACTAATAAAATAGTAAAAATGTAGCTTTCATTAGGAAAGTTTTGTACCTATTAATCTGGGGAAAATTTGCAGCACTGCAATGAAGTATAATTAGAAGTTGCAGCTATTGCCTACCACACTAAACATATATGCTTTCAATTTATTTAATGTATTTTGGAAGCAATAACTGCCCTGGCAATTGGTTGATTTGGTTCCCACATGAAAGCTTTGATGCAATCACCAAACCAACCAGAAAGAGATGTGACCATATAATGTCAACATCTAAGAGAACACAAAATGGATTCCCAATAGTGCTTTGATACAAACTATTCTCCAACCTATACATAATGATGAACTGTATGCTGCTTAAGCTATTTAAGCATTGGTAATCAATCAGGTTCCTATAATTTAAATCCCTTTACATTTTTCAGTTCATAGATCTGTGTTTATTAGTAGACACCCCCTTTGGTTTTGACTCAAAATATTTGTATTTTCTGGGAGAACAGAAACAGTACACCTTATATAATGATAATTAACAAAGAAAATGTCTCCAATCCAAAATTTGTTTGAACTACTCTTGTAATTTCAAGGTGCAAGAAGGGCAATATAGTCATAAAGAATAATATAATATATCTTGTATTATCTACCATGCTTTGGCAAATCTTCTTATGATAATACAGTTCCAAAACGACTTTAAGAGCCTAAGCTTATTTTCCCAAAGCATTTCTTTGTATTAATGGAAGCAGAGACAGTGTTGAAGCTCTTTGATTCTTGCTGGTTTGGGATTCAAGACATGAAGGAACAAGAACCTTGTTCAGCAAGTTCTCATGAAAATACAAATCATCAAACCAAAGAAGGAATATCAGAATCAGAAGAACCGATGCTTTTGCGCAGCCAAACCATTCATACAAGGTCTATGAGCGACCAATTGGACAATAGGACATGCTCCATGCATGATGATTCTAGTTCACCCGAGTTTGACATGTTGCCATCAAAGCTTCAAACCATTCTTTCAGGAAAAGATATCACAGACACAGAGCAAGGTGAAAGGCAAGCACAGGTGCAAGTGCAACTTGAAGGGTTGCCTAAGAAAAACAACAACAACAACAAAAGCAGAGGAAGGAAGAAGAAGAGAAGGGGAAGCAAGAGTTTATCAGACCTTGAATTTGAGGAGCTTAAAGGGTTTATGGATCTTGGCTTTGTTTTCTCAGAGGAAGACAAAGATTCAAGCTTGGCTTCAATCCTTCCTGGTTTGCAAAGGTTAGGGAAGAAGAGTGTCAAGAATGAGGAAGATGAGGAAGATGGTGATGATGATGATGATGAAGAAGATGAGGAGAATTTTGATAAGGCTGCAGTTCCAAGACCTTACCTTTCAGAAGCATGGAAGGTACATAAGAAAAAGAAAGAGAACCCTTTGAAGAATTGGAAGGTTCCTGCTTTGAACAATGAAAATGACATTAAAGATAGCATCAAGTTATGGGCTCACACTGTTGCTTCCACTGTCAGATGATGATGAATAAACTTCATGGTTCAACTTCAAGTATTTTCTGTCTCACATATTTCAGATTATAACTTCGAAAATTTTGTCCAATATTTTGGCTAATAAAGCTTCCCTTTCTATTTCATTCACTTCCTACTTTCCACACTTCATAAACTTGGAAATATAGACAAAAGGACAGATCATGGTCATGGGGCCATTTCTGTAGGAATAGAACCAATGGCAGACCTGAATATTTGTACTGTTTGAAATTAGGATAACTTAAAAGGACTTCAGGCTAAAGCTCTGTTTACTTTTTGCTTCCTAATCTTATATCAGAAGTTAAATGCTTGTAAGTAGTAGTTTCTCTGTAACCAAAGAAATATGGACAAGGACAATTATTATGCAAAGCATTTGATTCGTACTCGGACAGTATACAAACTGTTTCAGATTATAACTATACGTTTTGTCCATTATTATCGTCTTATCGAGAAAACTACCAATAAAGGAAAAGATACCTTTCATTTTCATTGCCCAATATATCCCTGTTTAGCATCTCTAAATTTTCTTCCGGCTTTATTGATGTTTTATTTGAATGGAGTAACATGAAGGAATGTAAATATTTTACCTGCTCATGCTACTCCATGACTACTAAAATTCCAGAATCACCCATGTTCAATTGGTCTTTTTATTTTATATACAATCTATTAATATATGAATAACTGTTTTCCATTCAAGATGGTACACGACATCATACAACATTAGCTTATAATTTTCAATCAACATTAATATCAATATACAAATAGTCAAATACAAAGTACAAAAAACCAGAAGACATAAACTAAAGCCAAACTAGATGATTGGTAGTCAATAAAATTGAGTTAGTTACACCATTGATGTGCCGAGTGTTTATGTGAACCACCCACCTGAATATGTAGGCTCTCTTCTCTTGGCACTTTTCCTCATCATCTCAGCCCAACTGTCAATAACATTGGAGACCTCAAATTTGCCGGCAATTTTCAACTTTTTAGCTAACTCCTCAAGTATGCCAGGATTCCCAGCTTTAGAAAAATCAGCAGCAAACTTGTTATAATCAAGTTGAGGAGCTTTCATCCCATTCGCTATCATTTCCTCTATATATCTACATGCCTCGCCTGATCTTCCCTGTCTTATAAGGCCTCCGATGAATAGAGTGTAGGAATTATCATCAGGACAACACCCCATATGATGCATCTCATCCCATATGGCATGTCCCATTTCATAGTTCTTTGTCACAAAATAAGATTTCATTATCATGTTGTAAGTGTGAAGTGTAGGCATGATGCTACTTTGAATCATCATCTTGTATATTCGCATTGCATCATCCGGCATATGCTGGCTTGTCATCACTTTTATCAAAGCATTGTAGGTCTTCCCGTCAGGTGGACAACCTCTTTCCCTCATTGTCTTCAGTAGATCAGATATCAAATCCATTCTCCTCTGCCTCCCAAACCCAGTGATCAAACACGTGTAAAGTGCAGCGTCCGGTTGACACCCACGATCTATCATTTCATCGAAATACTCTTCAGCATCTCTCATCATTTTTTGCTTGCAAAAGTCCTGTATCATAATCGTATAGCTCCTAACATTGGGATATGGACCTTTGGCTTTCAGGATTTCAAATAACTTGATGGCATCTGATTTCTTCTTACACCTTAGCAATCCTTCAAGCATAATATTATGTGCAACAACATCTGGCTTAAATCCCTTATCAATCATCTCATTCCACACCCTCCCTGCTTCCAGCAAGTTTTTTACCCTGCACCAACCATTAAGAAGTACGGTGTAAGTTTGCAAATCATGCGTAAATCTACCCTTCAGTTTTTCAAAAACTGCTTGAGCTTCTTTACCAAGCTTCGCCCTGCCAAGGCTATCAAGCAAGAAATTAATTGCATCAGCATCCACTCTAAACTTGTACTTCTTCATCAGATCAAAGACCCCAACAGCTTTTTTCCTCTCCTTTGAGGCAGCAAAGGATTTGATAGCAATGGAGAAAGTCTCCATTGTCAAAAGACCCTTCTCCCCCATTTCCTCAAGCATTGCCACCATCGTCTCAAATTGTCTCGTCTTCCCAAGAATATGCATCATGGAGTTATAAGTTCTGGAATCATGGGCAAATCCAGGCCTTCCCCCGGCCCAACAAAAGAACCGAAATGCCGGCTTCCTTGCATGCTTGAACCGCTGCAGCACATCCATAACCAAATCATGTGACAACTGAACCCCACATTCATCAAGAACAGCCTCCATATTCCTATCCAATGCAAACAATTCATCAATCACCTTGCATACCCTATCAACCTCATCTGAGTGAGCACATGACTCAGCATTAACACCTCTACCATCATCATCATCTTCATCATTATCATCATCATTCTCAGTGCTAGATTCAACACCAGAAAAAGCATCACCATTACCAACAGTAGCAAAACCGATAGAATTATTGAAATACGGAAGCTTTAATAAGAAACTAAGATGGAAATTCAGCAGTTCTTTTTGTGGAGCAAGAAGTGAAGAGGGGTGTGGCAAAAGAAGTGGAATTTGAGAACAAGAATGATAGAGAGTGCAATTAAGAGGATAATGAAGCAAACGAGAAAAGGGCAGAGAGCTACCACAAGGAAAGCGCACTTGCTCTCTTCTTTGGCATCCAATTGGTCGTCCCTGATGGAAAGAGAGTAGCTTGGTGGCAGAGATGGCACGGAAGGGGCCATTGGGGTGCCCACGAAAGAATGAATTTAAAAATCGAAACTTTGAGCTGGTGGATGTTTTATTGCAAAGGGAGGTAGTCATTGAAGTGCCATTTACAGTGAAGAAAGCAAAATGAAGGAAGAGGAGTTGGGTGTGGAAGTAAAAGGTGGTAACTAGTAAAGTGTAGTGTGGCAATGAAGCAAGCGGCAGGTGAGGTAGCTCAAGTAAGGGACTGGCAGGGGAGGATTATCACTGGGATAACAACAAAGTTCAAGACAACATCAGCATTAGTAGCAGAAGCACAAGCATACAGAGAGGCGCTCATTCTTATTACAAATCTTCAGTTAAGGAAATGCATAATTGAAACAGATTGCTTACCACTGGTTCAAGCAATTAAAGCAAAACCACCATTGGCAGAAGCAGATGCAATCATCAGAGATATTCCCAAGTGCTGGATGAAGCTCCGGAAGTGGGAGCTACCTGGACTCCAAGAGATGCCAATATGTTAGCTCACCAATTGGCAGCAATGGCTGCGGGGAATGGTCTTCAGAGGCACTGGATTCTCAATCCACCAATTCAAGTCATGAGAACAATTTAGCAAGCACACAACATGCAGACACACATCAACTTGGTTTCAGTTTCAACCAAGATTGCAAAATCCAAACCGATTAATGAACCAGTGAAGTGACCGGTTCAATGGTTCAATTGGAGTTCAAAAGGTTTAATTAAATATAAAATAAAATTATTAAAAATTTAATATAAAATTTCAAATATTTAAATTCAATGATGTTTAAACTAACAAAATTTAAAATTTTACAATTTCACATAATAAATTGTTCATAATCTATCATTAAAAGTTCACAAACAACTTCAAATATCAAAATTTATAAACTAATTATCCATCTTTGATCACTTTATGGTTGTTCCATCTTCAACATACAGCCAAAAAAAAATTATCCATTGACAAAATTAACTCCAAACAAATTAACTCAGCAAAAAAAATTCAACAGAATCATTCCAATCAACCATTAACCGTTATTTCAGAGAATCAGCAACATTATTTTAGAAAATTTAACAAATTTTAACACTAACAGCAACAACATAATTTCAGAAAATCATCAACAACCATTATTACAGAAAATCAGCAACAACATTGTTTCAGAATATCAGCAACTCAGAATAACAAAATTATTTCAGAAAATTTAACAAAACACCATCAACCATCGTCCATCAAAATTTTTTAAAAAAAAAAGCAAAAATTAACAAAAACAGAAAAATCAGCAACTCAGAATCAGTAAAATTAACAAAATAAGCAAACATAAATTGAAGCAGCTTTGCTTACCGGCGGTGAGGGAGGAAGGGAAGTGAGCTCGGACAGAGAGAGGGGGATCGAAGGTAGAGCCTTGACGACGACGACGACAAAGACGACGAGTTCAGGGCTGACAACGACGACGGAGGAGACTGGCCTGAAGACGAGGACAGGGACGGCGACGCCAACAGCTCCGAGCTGACCTTCGAGAGGCGAGGACGGCCACCGTGGGCTGTCACCGCCGGCGGCGATAGCGGTGGGGGCTGGCACGCGTTCTGAAGTTTGAAGGTGGCTGCAGCTCAGCAGCTCTGATAGGGTTTAGGGTAGGGTTTCGTTTGTGAGAGGTTGTGTTTTCTGTTTGGATTTTTTTTAAATAGATCAAAATGGCGCCGTTTTAAGGGAAGGTAGCTTACCGGAAATCTTAAAAAACCGGCCTTGTGTGTGGGATTCAGGCCAGGGCTTGGCCCTTCTCAACGTGCTTCAGGGATGGTTTCCGACGACGACGGCGCCTGCATCAGCGATCTCGACGAAGAAGAGGAAAGGGAGATGGGTTAGCAATTAGCATAGGCGAGGGTTGAGTTCGTGGATCTGTCTTGGTGGGGCGGGTCTCAGGGTAGCTCGAGTCTTGGATGAATTTGGGTAATTGGAGTGTCTAGGCACTAGGCAGGTCTGATTATTCGGCGGGTGAGGCATCTGGTCCGACCCGAATCCAAAAAATTGTGATATATAAAGGTGTGTTTGTTTTTATTTTATTTTTAGTGTTTTTTATTTTTTTAATTTTATAAAAAAAAGTGAAAATAAGATGTGAAAATTAAAAAAAAAAACAAGATTTTATTATTTCACTTTTTTTTAGTTTTTTCTTCATAAAATTTAAAAAAACACAAAATAAAAACGCAAACTAAACGTATTCTAATATTTTCAATGGAGATGGCAATTGATTTCCATGGAACAGAATTTTTTCTCATTCTTTCTCTCCGTTGAGTAAAATGTCTCTTCTCCATGTTTCATTTTTGTCACTCTCTATCTATTTTTTTTTGGAAGAGTCAAATATATTATTAAGTTTTAAATTTATTTTTTTAAATTTAACTCAACCATAATAAAATTTTATACAATAGAACATTTTTCATTTATAAGTGCACACACAAAACATTTAGGTCAATTTTTTTAAATAATTATTATTTTGAAAGAATAATTGTGTTGTGTTTAAACCATTAATCATTTAAAAGTAGCATTATTTTAAATGGCTACAATTTATAATTAACATTACAAAAAAAATATTTTGAATACTGTCAGATTTATCTTGGATTCATCAAATAAATTTGCTGGTAATTAGTTTATCGTCGAATTTACTGTTATTCTAGAGTTGACGGTATAAATGGTGTCAGAAACTGTTTACTGGCTAATTTTTTTTGTCCGACACTAATTAGCGGCGAATTTTCTGTCGGTATTTTTAATGAATTTGTCGAGACCGAGCTGATGACTACCATCAGATTAATCCAACGGTAAATTTGGCGCTATTTCATGTGTTTAGGCACCAAGTTACCGTCGGATTAATCAGACAGTAAATCCGACGATAGTATTTTTATATTTTTTTTGGCACAGTTAAGTTCGAATTAGAACTATTGTTAACAAAATTGTTAGCAAAAATCTAAAATTAATAGAAATTAATAAATTATTTTATTAAAAATAAATTGTCTGAATATAATAAAATATCACAGAAGTAGAATACAACGAAGTAGACAAAAAAAAACCTTAACCTTTACAGATCTCGATAATCGTCGTTGTCGTCGTCGTGGTTCCCCTACTGAGGCAGCGGTGTAGGTGCTAAGGTCGGAGCCCCACCAGCAGCATTGCCACTGGCTCCAACGCGCATCTACTGGTTGTACTACTCCATTTGCTCTCGCAACTGATCGAACTGCCCCATCTTTTTCGTCCGGTCTGAACTGATGGCAACGGCTCCTCCCACGCATGCAAGAATGTCGTTGTACCTTTGTTCAGACTTCTTCGCTTGCTGGTGAGGCTCCTGCATCAACTTTTGCACCTCTTCCCTCAAGTGACAACTTCCTGGGGATCGGCAGGGCTGGTGGCAGAGGTAGAGACAGAGGAAGCCGCCAATGTGGAGAAGCGGAGGCCACTAGCGAAGAACGACTCCAACCCGAAGAGGCAATTCTTGTGGGGTTCAAAGGCAGTCTGGCGCCAAACTCTATTAGGATCTAACACTGAGGTCTCAGAGTCGGCATCGTCATCCCCACTAGGCGGCTGAGATTGCTGGGTCGCAGCCTCTAACCTCTGCGTGTACTTCTCATGTGTCACACACGTCATGCTTAGGATAAAAGTTAAATAAATGACTTAAAACCAAATAAATTTGAAAATTAGAATTAATTTAAACTCACATAATAGGTTGCTGACCGCTCGTCAGCAAATCTCTCCTTGTTGGCCTTCAAAGTATGGGTATACTTGAAGGTTTTCGCCAGTATCACCTCACGGTCCAATGACTTAGACTACGAATTAATATATCAACCAATAAAATAAATGAACAAATTAAACAACTAATTCAAGTAACTAATAAAATAAATGATGACAAAAAACCTACTAGTCTGCTCTTGAAGGTCGCCAATCTATTCGTATACTTCGACAACCTGGGCGAAGCCCTGTTAGCGATGCTCGTCAAATGGCAATGCTTGAACCCTTCATCATTAGCAAAATAGGCCTCTAGTTCCTTCTTGATGGCTAGACGGATCCACGATGTTAGGTGGTCACGCCTCCAACGAACGTCGCTCATCATCTGCTGAAGTCGTTTGACTGTCCAGTAGTCGTATATCTTCTGGATCATGAGATTATGCTCTGCATCCCATACGAATTTTAATTGCACAAAGTGATTCACCATTACAAAAGTTAGTCGGAATAAGATACAATTAAATACAGTTAATTAATTCAACATTATTGGGCTATTACCACCCACTTCTGAAACCATCGATCTCTAGTCTCAGTTGGGATCTACGTGTAGGTCGGCCACGAGTGGTCTTACATCGACTTAATGATGTCGGTGATCTCCTGTGTGCAAGTGTTGGGGTTTGGTGCAAACTTGGTAGAGAAAAAAACATAACATTCAGAAACAGTAAAACATATAGAAACGCATACTAAATTTAAGATTAACAAACACATAGAAATGCATACTAAACTTAAGATTAACAAACACATAGAAACGCATAATAAACACATAGAAACGCATAATAAACTTAAAAAAAATTGTATATACTCACAATTACATGCCATTGGGTCAAATCTTTAGCCGAATAACGGGCAGTGGCGGAGGAGAATCCTGCTGGAGGGCACTGAAGGTATCATCCACTGCGGGCTCTGTCGTCGTTGGATCTACAGGGGAGGTGTAGCAGAAGGAGGCACGTAGTTCGGGTTTGGGACTATGATGAATTGCTAGTCCGCTTGATCCTCCTGTGACATCACAGGGATCGACATGGTAGTCAGGGTAGAGGGCGATGACTAAGCAGTCATTGGGGATTCGGTGGAAGCCTGTCCTCTACCACGACCACGTGACTTACTCAACCTACCTCCTCTACCTGTCGTCATATCTGCACAGTGAATATATTACTAACAGTAATCAGCATATATTATTATTAAAACAAATCAAACTTATCTCAATCCACAGCATCAATCAACACACAATTAAACAAATAATTCAAATTTCACTCAAAATCGTATAAAAAATTTGACTTAGTCTCCCATAAAATTCGAAGATGTACATATAAATGACCTTAATTAGTTTGATTATTTTCAATACTATTCTACCTTGCGTTTTGATAAAAGTTAATAAAAGGATAAAAATAAAATATTGTAGTTAATTTTCTATTGAGAGTCGTTCGGATATCTCAACCATCGTTTAAGGCACCAAATATATGAAATTAAATCAAACTTATTATTAACTTTCTTCAAAAATCAAAGACCTTAATCATCTATAACTCTATCTTATAAATCACATCATTATTTAATCTTCCACATTTCAACAAACATCGGAAGCAAAAATCACTCACGAATGTGATGAAGATGGAAAATTCTATGCAAAATTAATGCAAAATTGATGCACTCAATTAGAAATTGACAAGCGACAATTTCAAAACAAGGATTAATCAAGTTATGGCCAGTCACAACAAGCAACAATGAAATATAATGCAGAAAGGTCCAGCAGCAAATTTTTAGCAAAAACAACCTTAGCGTAGTGAATGAATGCAATTAAAATTATCTAAACAATTCCAGTATCAAAATTCATCAAAATCAACAGTAAAATAGCGACTCATCAATACAGTCAAGCATTTTTCAAACAATTCAGCATGGTGAATAAGCAAACAGCTCAATAAGTAACACTTTCCAGCAATCTCAGAGCCTAATCTAACTTATTCTAACATATCCTAACTACCTAAATCCACTAAATCAGAAAATTAAACTAACTAAACTCTACTAACTAATTAATTAACTTGAAGTAATAAAATTTGAAAGAAACAAAATTTAAACAAAAAACCTTGAATGCAGAACAAGTGAAAACGGAGAACAGAGGTGGAGCTGCAGTGGCGGCAGAAGCGAAAGTGGCAAGGGATTTACAGCAGCAGCAGCGGAAGAGGTTGATGGAGATGAGAGATGAGAAAGTTAAAGAGAGAGTGGGAGGGTGAGTGGTTAGAGAGAGAGAGAGAGAGAGAGAGAGAGAGAGAGAGAGAGAGAGAGAGAGAGAGAGAGAGAGAGAGAGAGAGAGAGAGAGAGAGAGAGAGGAAGGTGAGAAGTTAGAGAGAGAAAGCAAATTCAAAATGAAAGGAGGGGATTCATGGTTCACTTTTAGGGAACAGTTACTGTCGGATTTACCGGCGGATATTTCCGATGATAAGGCGATGCGGATCACCAAAACACAGCATTCCATTAAAAGTGTCTACCATCGGATTTTTCTGACGGTAACTTTGACGCTAAGTTTGGTGCCTATCTGGCTTATTTTCCCGCCAAAGATTATCAGCGACTTTACCGTCGGAAGAGGCTATTCGTCGGTAATTATTTGGCATGATGAATCCCACAACAAAACCATCGCTAAATATGTGGGTAAAGCCGACACTAATGTGTGACGCTAAATCTGACAGCATTCAACATTTTTCTTATAGTGTAACTAGATTAAGATCAATGTGATATGCAGAGAACTAAATTAATTATACTAATATGGTATAAATTTAAAAGTGTTGTATTATTTATAAATTGAATTATCTATTTATTTACTTATACATTTTAGAAAATAGTATTCTATGTCTTAATTTTGAGCTTTTCTTTTAGTTGTTTGCGAAGGTTGTAAAAGGCTTAGAGAAGGGGGTCGAATCTATGACCTTCTTTGCTTTAATGAATTAAGCCTTTACTTGCAGACTTTTTCTTGGAATCTGTTTGTACTGTGCTACAGAAATTTTATGAGACAATTTCATTTTATCTCATAAATAACAGAAAACAGATCTCATAGAAAGAGAAGAAGAATAACACAGGCATGTATCATGGTTCAGTTGCCTTGTGCAATGCAACCTATATCTAGTCTCCACCACAATTGTGGTGGAATTTCCACTATAGTTAAAGTATTACATACACTAATTCATAGGATTCACTCAATCCTTTCTCTCTCAAGCTTTAACCTAACTTGACTTGGTTATACTAATATCTAACCCTCACTCTAAGTGCTAACCCAACTTAGAAAGGAGTACCTCACAGGTACAAGACATAAGACATCTGAAACAACCTAAAGAAATCTGAAATCACTCTAGGCTTTTCTCTCATGTGTTTCACTCAGCCTTTTATCACTCATAGGCTTTTTCTTGATTTCTCTCTTTCTTCCTTTTACCTCTTAAGAAATTATAGAAAGATATACATTGAAAATAAATTACAAATTGTAAAACATGAAGGCGATTAATGCTTCAATACCCTCTGATGCTATAAGTTGAACCGGATTCAGCTGACTCTGATTGAGTTCCTCATCTTGGTAGAATACTTCTTTAACTTAGAAAACACTGTCCAAAGTTGATGAACTCTTCACAGAGAAGCTCTTTAGAACAATACCCAAAAACTGGTTCTTTCTCCTTGTCCTTCGAAAGATGAAAATTTTTTCTTTTTGTATCTCTTTTCCAGTTGCTGAGTTGCTTTCTTCCAAGTCAACTCTTCGAGCTGTGTGCTTCCCAGAAGTGACATTTCACTTTCTTCCCTTAATTCCCAAATTAGAAATTTGGGGACAGACCCCTTTTGCTTGACCGAATGCCTCAGATCTGCAAAAATAAAAGTTTCAAAGGTAAACTTAAATCTAAACCCTTGATTAAGAGCTTTGTCCCCAAGAAACAGTTTTAGCCTTTGATTCACAACAGTGATTATCAGAGAACACTTTTTCATTTATCCCAAATTAGAGTAGCAGAAATTTGGAGAAGGAGTGAAGAAAGTAAATTGCATATAAATGGAAATAAATCACCTTTAACTTCCGACTTAGCTTAAAATGGTTTGATTTGGGTGATTAGACATTTGTCCTTTTTTATTTAGCTTTCTCTTTCTTTCTTCTCTGGTGAAATGAACAAGAAGAAGAGCGAAGCTTTCTCTCTCTCTCTTTCTCGAGTATGACCGAAGCAACAAGTGAACGTTGGCTTTGGAGTGTATCAGCTTGGTGGGATCAACTTGGGCTTGGATTTGCTTTCTTTACCTCTCAGCCCGTTTGATTTCTTTGCTCAATTACTTTGGGCTTTGTTGGCTAGAGATTCACCAATAATCTCATTTTTGTTTTCTTCTAAATGGGCTGCTGCTTCTTTGATTTTTGGCCTGCATCACTTAACCAAACACAATCAAAACTAATTAGGTGTTTAACCCAATGAAATAATGTTTGTCATCATCAAATTAAATTAGTTAAACATAACTCAACAATCTCCCCCTTGATGACAAATATAATTGTGACATTGATCAAAGGAGTTGAATTTTAATAAAGTTAAGGTACTTCCCTCTAAGTGATGTCACTTGCTTTTGAGTTTCACCTCTTTTTCTTTTCAAGAGTTGCTCCCCTAGATTTGTGCTCTTTTCTTCTTTCCTGTTTACATATTCTTATAGAGAACACAATAATATACTACATACTATATGTTGTCCATGGATGATGCAATCCTCAAGATTTTCAAACAATTTAACATCTCAACTTAACTGAGGGATTGTACACATACAGCAACTAAAATCTAGCCCAATACCAAACAAAACATGGCAGAAGCTGAACAAAACAGAGCAGCATTATCAAGAAGATCAAAAGCAAAGTAGAGCAAAATAGAGATTTATGCAACAGATACACACCATATACACAACACATGCAATCTGCTACTATTACTACTACTACTCCTCATCCTCCTTTTGTCATCAAGGGAGGAAATCTAATCAAATGCAAATCTACAACTTAAAACCTGCAACAAATTATTAATGCAAAGTTCAAATATTTAAATAACTGAAATTAAAAGCAACAGTTGTTAAACGGTTTACAGTCATCTGAGACATAATACAAGAAAGTCCAAAAGTAAAACAAGAGTTTTTATGAGACAAAAGTAAACAGAAGACTACAGCATCATGAGATCGTTTCAAGCATCCGAATCATCCTCTTCAGAAACAACATCTTCTTCAGGATCAGTGGCAGCATTGTCATCTTCTTGGAGGTTATCAATGAATTTCAAGAAGACTGCCACTCTATCTCTGGATTTCCTGAGAAAGTTTTCATGCTTGGTGGCAAGTTTCCTCTGCTCTTTTCTCATAGCAATTAGATGGTTTGACTGAGAGACAAACTCTTGCACCACATCCTTAAAAACTTCATACAAAGCAGTTTTGTCTCCAGTGGATGCTGAAGTACCTGAGGCGGATGGAGGAGTGGATTCTTCTGGTTCATAGTCATCATCATCATCATCATCAAGAACCACCCTTTTAGTTCGAGTTGGTCCCTTTTTCTGCTGTTTCACTGAACCAACTCCTTTTAGATATGAGTGTCTATTTTTATATGACTCATTTGACAGGTCAACACCAAAATGTTCAAAAATACAGGTTAAGAATATGCTATAAGGAAGAGCTTTATCTTTCTCACTTCTAACAAAATCAAACATATACCTTACCATTAAGTAAGCAAAAGAGATTTCTATTTTTGTGAGAATAGCATACAAAACTATGCGGAAGGATGATATGGTTCACTATGCGGTGCAACTGAGCACGAGTGTAACCCAGGGATTTGTGAGTGGGAGTGATGCCATCAATCAAAGAAATGTGTTCACATACATAGGCCAGAGCATCATTATAAGAGAGACCTACCTCATCATTCCACTTACCAGAGGTGTAAATACAAGCACCAACATTAGTGTATTTTAGAGAAGCACTGATGGTTTCCTCGTTCAAAATGAGGTCACGGCCTTTTACATAGAAATGAACATTGCCCTCATGATAAGTCATTTTAGCATAAAACTCCTTGACTAAATCTGGGTAAACTGGTTTTTTTTATTATAAAAATATGATTCCAGTTCGGAAATTCAAAAGTTTTAGCAAAAGCGAAAGCTTTCTTTTTCAAATTTGGTAAATTAACCAAAAAGGTGGGACATATGGTACGGTGAGCAATAACACCCTCATAGAAATCATTATTCATGGCAGATCAAAAACAGTGAGGATTGTAGTTTGAGTGGGAGTCATGAAGTGTGATTTGTGTGCAAAAGGGTCAATGGAAGGCTCTTTAATAGATTTGAGAGGGATTCAAGTATTACCTCTTTTAGGACGTGAGGGAGCAGACCTAGGCTTAGGTCAAGATGGCTCAGGAGCAGGTTCCTCATTGGCAGGGTGATTCCCTTTTGATGTGCTAGGTTTGGAAGGAGTCTCCTTAGGTGGAGCCATCGGCTTGGCAGAAGATGGAAACCGTGGTGTGGTTTTGGTTCTTGCCATTAGATCAGTACGAGGAGGAGAGGTAGGAGGAGAAGGAGATGGAGTGAACGTGCGATCCCTGGAGCGAGTAGAGGGTTTAGGTTTCTCAGGGAGTTTAAGGATTGGTTCACGAGGAGGATTTGCAAAAATGGTTTTCTTCCTCATTAGGGTGAACCTAGGTTTTGAATGAAGAGAAGCACTAATGGTAGTGGGGAAGAAAAGAAGGGTTATTGGAAGGCTATATGAAGAGAGAGGTGTAACTGCCACAAGAAAATAGGTTTCTTAAAACCATGCTACTGCATCACCCTTGACTAGACTTTGAAAAGACTTGACATCACAAAAAGATGATTTAATTTTATTTAAAAATAAAAGTAAAACATTAATTTAAAAATGAAAACTTTTTACTAAAAGATAAAAAATGACATGTGTACAATGTAACAGTCATTTGGGCCCAAAGATGGTAGTGTTTAAGGAAACATATTGGACCACACAGAATCTGAATTTGAGGGTTAGCCCAGATGATTCAGCACGTGGATTAGAGACCAGAAAATGAAGTTCAGAAAGATGGTTCTTCATTTATCCAGAATTGTCTCATCCCAACCTGAGAGACAAAAACTTTAACAAACATGTCAGCAATGCGCAAATAATGAATCATGACTTAAAATCCTTAGATTAGTCCTAAGCTTGCAAAATCTGTCTTCAGCTAGAGATTTGGTAAAAATGTTTGCTAATTGATCTTCTGATTTAATAAATTGAATGCTAATATTCCCTTTTTGAACATGTTCTCTTATAGAGTGAAATCTTACCTTAATATGTTTAGTTCTAGAGTGCAAAACTGTATTTTTGGAAATATTGATGGCACTCATATTATCACATAGCAAGGGAATATTTTCAGCATTTAATTTATAATCAGTAAGTTGTGTTTTCAACCAAATAAACTGAGAACAACATGAAGAAGCAGCAATATACTCAGCCTCTGCAGTAGATAATGCCACCGTGGACTGCTTCTTACTTGACCATACATTTAGAGACTTTCCAAGGAAACAACATATGCCTGATGTGCTCCTTCTATCCACTCTATCTCTAGCAAAATCTACATCACAATAACTAACTGCAGAAAACTCATCAATTTTAGGGTACCATAAGCCAAAATTGGATGTGCCATGAACATATCTAATGATCCTTTTGACTGCTGAAAGATGTGATTCTTTTGGTTTTGATTGGAATCTTGAACACATTCCAACACTTTGCACAATGTCAAGTCTAGAGGAAGTTAGGTACATAAGAGATCTAATCATTCCTCTATACCTAGTCTCATCAACATCTTTCTCAGTTTCTCCCTTTTCTAATTTAGAGTTAGGGTGCATGGGAGTTTCCATGGGTTTGGCATTTTCCATACCAAATTTCTTAACTAGTTCCTTGGCATACTTTTCTTGATGAATAAAGATACCATGTTCAGTTTGCTTAATTTGTAGCCCAAGAAAAAATTTAAGTTCACCCATCATACTCATGTCAAATTCACTTGTCATGAGCTTTCCAAAATTAGTACAAAGGGTCTCATTAGCTGATTCAAAAATAATGTCATCCACATAAATTTGGACTAGAATGAAAGAATCATTAGAATTCTTAATAAATAGAGTAGTGTCTGTGGTTCCTCTTTGAAAATTATTTTTCAAAAGAAAAGAGCTAAGTCTCTCATACCAAGCCCTAGAAGCTTGTCTTAATCCATAGAGAGATTTAGAAAGTTTGAAAACATGGTTAGAAAATTCCTTGTTTTCAAAACCAAGTGGCTGTGCTATATACACTTCTCTATCTATCACACCATTCAAGAATGCATATTTCACATCCATTTGATACAATTTGAAACCACAATAAGCAGCATAAGCTAGAAGTCTTATGGCTTCTATTCGGGCAACAGGGGCAAAGAATTCATCAAAATCTATTCCTTCTTCTTGATCATATCCTTATGCCACTAATCTTGCTTTATTTCTGGCAATGCTTCCATCTTCACCCAGCTTGTTCTAGAATATCCACTTGGTGTTTGTCACTTTCTTATTACTTGGCTTTGGAACTAATGTCCAAACTTAGTTCTTTTCAAACTCATGAAGCTCTTCCTCCATTGGCTTTACCCAAGAGGGGTCATCAAGAACTTCCTTGATGTTTTGAGGCTCTATTTGAGAGAGAAAAGCATTGTTTGTTTCTTCATTTGCTTTTCTAGTGGAGGAACGAATTTCGACACCTTGTGAGACATCCCCAATGATAAAATCATGTGGATAGTTCTTTAAGAATCTCCATTCACGAGGTCTTGTAGACTTAGAAGTAGATTCCATCACTGAGGGATTCAATAAACTGGTGGTTTCAGGATTCTCAGCAGATTCATGAGATAAAATAGAATTGTCTCCTGCAGGATTTTCTGCAGTTGCAGTTTCTGATTCATTTTGTTCAGAATTTTTATTCTCATGATTTTGGGCTTTTTTATCATCCTTTTAAACATGATTTCCTGCATCACAATCTTCCAAAATACTTTGAACCAAGTTAGTATCACAAAATGTAACATGTATGGACTCCTCAATAATTCTAGCATCTTGATTATAAACTTTATATGCCTTACTAGTTGTGGAGTATCCTACAAATAAACACTCATATGCTTTTGGATCAAATTTTTCTAGATTATCTTTGTTATTTAGAACAAAACATTTGCATCCAAAGATATATAAGTAATTTAAATTTGGTGGGTGACCTTTCCAAAGTTCATAAGGGGTTTTCTTCAAGAATTTCCTTATGATAGTTCTATTTAAAATGTGGCAGGCAGTGTTAACTACTTTAGCCCAAAGGAATTTTGGAACATTACTTTCACAAAGCATAGCTCTTGTCATTTGTTGAATGCTTCTGTTTCTTCTTTCAACAACACCATTTTGTTGAGATGTTCTTGGACAAGAGAAATTGTGTGATATTCTAAATTCTTCACAAAAGAATTCAAATAAATTGTTTTCAAATTCAGTTCCATGATCACTTCTTATTGATGCAATCTTTAAATCCTTTTCATTTTGAATTTTCTTGCTAAAAATCTCAAAAGCCGAAAAGGCTTCATTTTTGTGCGCAAAAAATAAAACCCAACCAAACCTAGTGTAGTCATCCACAATTACCTGATGAGTTAAGAAATTAACTAAATTAATTAATGATGACAAATATTATTTTATTGGACAAATTAAATAATTAGTGTTAATTATTTATGATTAAAAGTTGCAGGCCAAAACTCATTATTGTAACAGCCCAAGTGGATATGAAAAATATAAACAAGGCTGGTGGGCTACAATCCAAAGGGAGCCCAAAAGAAATCAAGCAAAGAAATAAACGGGCTACATGAATGATATCCGATCCAATCCCGATAGCAAGCAATTCCCTCCCGTGTGCTTTCACCAAAGCAACGTATACTTTTTCCCTCTTGGTCAGAAATCAGAGAAGTAAAAGAAAGCTTAGTCCCTAAGTTGTTCACCAAAGAAGCAAGAAAGAGAAGGTTAAGCAAAATGTTGAAGTCTAATCACCCACATCAAACTGTATTAAGAAGTCAGAAGCTAAAAGGTGATTTCATTTCCTTATACATGCATCATATCTTCTTCTCTTCATCTTCAACGTTCTGCATATCCATTCTAGGTTACATGGGAAAGATGATCTCTACTCTTCACTGCTTTGCATCTATGGTCATAAGTGTGTCTTGGGGACCAAGTTGTTTTTCAATGGCCAAGATCTGGGTTTACTATTGAAGATATTTGTTTCTGCTGTCTTGTGGCTTTCGGTCAACAAGAGAAGATCAGAATCAAAGTTACTATTTTGAGGATTAATGGGAAAAAGTGAGATGGTGAGTTGGTGAAGCACAAAGCTCGAGAGTTGACCTAGGGAGAGCAACTCAGCAACATGCAAGGAGATACAAAAGAAGTTGGTTCACCGTTCAAAAACTAAGGAGAGATAACCAGTGTTCTTGAGGTGTATGTTCTGAGAAGAGCTCTCTGAAGAAGTTCATCTACTTAGACAGCGCATCCTAGTCAAAGGAGCATTCTGCCAGAATGAAGAACTGAATCAGAGGCTAGCAAATCTGGTTTATCACAAAGCAAAGAGGCTGTTGTAGAGTCAATCTCCTTCATGTTTTGTAGATTGTAATTTACTTTTTAATGTTTATCTTTCTGTAATTTCTTGAGATAAAAGGCTGAATGAGAGAGTCATTAAAAGAGCCTAAGAGAGAAAAAGGCAGAGAGATATACATGAGTGAAAAGCCTAGAGTTATTTCAGATTTCTTTAGGTTAAGTCTGTGTCTTATATCATGTACCTGTGAGGTACCCCTTTCTTAGTTGGGTTAGAACTAAGAGGAAGAGTTAGGTATTAGCATAACCAAGTCAAGTTAGGTTAGAACTTGAGTGTGAAAGGATTGTGTCAATCCTGTGGAATTGGTGTATGTAATACTTTAACTATAGTGGAAATTCCACCACTGTTGTGGTGGAGACTGGACGTAGGTTGCATTGCACAAGGCAACCTGGTGCACGAAATTGCAATCACACTTTTCACAACTCCGCACAACTAACCAGCAAGTGCACTGGGTCGTCCAAGTAATACCTTACGTGAGTAAGGGTCGATCCCATGGAGATTGTCGGCTTGAAGCAAGCTATGGTCACCTTGTAAATCTTAGTTAGGTGGATTCAAATGGTTATGAGGTTTTGATAATTAAAAGATAAATAAAACATAAAATAAGATAAAGATACTTATGTAATTCATTGGTGGAAATTTCAGATAAGCATTTGGAGATGCTTTGTTGCTTCCGAACCTCTGCTTTCTTATTGCCTTCTTCCAATCATGCGTGCTCCCTTCCATGGCAAGCTGTATGATCCTCTCGGATGAAAAATGCCAGGTACGATCTCTGCACGGCTAATCAACTGTCGGATTTCTCATCTCGGATGAAAAATACTATGTACAGCTACTGCACGGCTAATCATCTGTCGGTTCCCACTAGCGCTGGAATAGGATCTCTCTATCCTTTTGCACACTGTCACTGCGTCCAACATTCGCATGTTTGAAGCTCGTAATAGTCATCCCTTCCCAGATCCTACTCGGAATACCACAGACAAGGTTTAGACTTTCCGGATCTCATGAATGCTGCCATTATTCTAGCCTATACCACGAAGATACTAATCTCACAGACTCGGTCCGTGTATTAGATACCCAAGAGAATATACTCTGGCTGTCGTCCAATGACTATGTTGAACATCATGTAGACCTCTTGTGGTTGTCAGGCACGTGGATCTTGGCTAAGCGAGTAATGAAGATAATGGGTGATTGTCACGGGTCACCCCTTTATTCTGACTTAACTGAATTAAGTATAAGAGTATATCTTGGAGAAGAAGTAGACGTGAATTGAAGGAAAAACAATAGTACTTGCATTAATTCATGAAGAACAGCAGAGCTCCTCACCTTAATCTATGAGGTATAGAAACTCCACCGTAGAAAATACATAAGTGAAAGAAGTCTAGGCATGGCTGTGAGGCCAGCCTCCAAACGTGAACAACGCCTCTCGATGATGATAAATCCTAAAGGCTCTAATAAAATAGTAAAAAGTGCTATTTATACTGAACTAGTTACTAGGATTTACAGAAAATAAGTAACTAAGTGCAGATAGTACAGAAATCCACTTTCGGAGCCCACTTGGTGTGTGCTTGGGCTGAGCATTGAGCTTTACACGTGCATAGGCCATACTTGGAGTTAAACGCCAGCTTGGGTGCCAGTTTGGGCGTTTTACACCAGAAATCTCAGGTGGGCGTTTGAACGTCAGTTTGGACCATCAAATCTCGGGCAAAGTATGAACTATTATATATTTCTGGAAAGCCCAGAATGTCTACTTTGTAACGCAATTGAGAGTGCATCAATTGGGCCTCTGTAGCTCCAGAAAATCCATTTTGAGTGTAGCAGGGTCAGAATCCAACAGCATCTGCAGTCCTTTCTGAGCCTCTGAATCAGATTTTTGCTCAGGTCCCTCAATTTCAGCCAGAAAATACCTGAAATCACAGAAAAACACACAAACTCATAGTAAAGTCCAGAAATGTGATTTTTGAATAAAAACTAATAAAAATATAATAAAAAGTAACTAAAACATACTAAAAACTATATAAAAACAGTGCCAAAAAGGGTATAATTATCCGCTCATCACAACACCAAACTTAAATTGTTGCTTGTCCCCAAGCAACTAAAAACAACATAGGATAAAAAGAAGAGAATATACAATAAATTCCAAAAACATCAATGAAGATTAGTTTCAATTAGATGAGCGGGGCTAGTAACTTTTTGCTTCTGAGCAGTTTTGGCATCTCACTTTATCCTTTGAAATTCAGAATGATTGGCATCTATAGGAACTCAGAATTCAGATAGTGTTATTGATTCTCCTAGTTCAGCATGTTGATTCTTGAACACAGTTACTTTATGAGTCTTGGCCGTGACCCTGAGCATTTTGTTTTCCCATATTACCACTGGATACATAAATGTCACAGACACATAACTGGGTGAACCTTTTCAGATTGTGACTCAGCTTTGCTAGAGTCCCCAATTAGAGGTGTCCAGAGTTCTTAAGCACACTCTTTTTGCTTTGGACCACGACTTTAACCGCTCAGTCTTAAGCTTTTCACTTGACACCTTCATGCCACAAGCACATGATTAGGGACAGCTTGATTTAGCCGCTTAGGCCAGGATTTTATTCTTGTGGGCCCTCCTATCCATTAATGCTCAAAGCCTTGGGTCCTTTTTTACCCTTGCCTTTTGGTTTAAAGGGTTATTGGCTTTTTGCTCTTGCCTTTTGGTTTAAAGAGCTATTGGCTTTTTCTGCTTGCTTTCTCTTTTTCTTTCGCATATTTTTTTTCTCGCAAGCTTTTGCTATTCACTGCTTTTTCTTGCTTCAAGAATCAATTTTATGATTTTTCAGATCACCAATAACATTTCTCTTTTTTCATTATTCTTTCAAGAGCCAACAATTTTAACATTCATAAACTTCACTATAAAAAATATGCATTGTTCAAGCATTCATTCAGAAAACAAAAAGTATTGCCACCACATCAAAATAATTAAACTATTTAAAATTCGAAATTCATGTACTTCTTGTTCTTTTTCAAAAAAAAAAATTTTTTTTCATTTAAGAAAGGTGAAGGATTCATGGGACATTTATAACTTTAAGACATAGGCACTGAATACTAATGATCATGTAATAAAGACACAAACATAGATAACTCATAAAGCATAGAAACCGAAAAATAGAAAAATAAGAACAAGAAAATTAAAGAACGGGTCCGCCTTAGTGACGGCGGCTAGTTCTTCCTCTTGAAGATCTTATGGAGTGCTTGAGCTCCTCTATGTCTCTTCCTTGCCTTTGTTGCTCCTCTATGTCTCTTCCTTGCCTTTGTTGCTCCTCTCTCATGACCTTTTGGTCCTCTCTGATTTCATGGAGGATGATGGAGTGCTCTTGGTGCTCCATTCTTAGTTGCTCCATGTTGGAACTCAAATCTCCTAAAGAGGTGTTGAGTTGCTCCCAATAGTTGTGTGGAGGGAAATGCATCCCTTGAGGTATCTCAGGAATTTCTTGATGAGGAACTTCCTCATGCTCTTGTTGAGGTCCATGAGTGGGCTCTCTTGTTTGCTCCATCCTTTTCTTAGTGATGGGCTTGTCCCCTTCAATGAGAATGTCTTTCTCTATGACAACTCCAGCTGAATTGCATAGGTGACAGATGAGATGAGGGAAGGCTAACCTTGCCAAAATGGAGGGCTTGTTAGCTACCTTGTATAGTTCTAGAGATATGATCTCATGAACTTCTGCTTCTTCTCCAATCATGATACTATGGATCATGATAGCTCAGTCCATAATTACTTCGGACTGGTTGCTAGTAGGAATGATAGAGCGTTGGATGAACTCCAACCATCCTCTAGCCACGGGTTTGAGGTTAGGGCTTCTCAATTGAACCGGCTTGCCTCTTGAGTTTCTCTTCCATTGTGCTTCTTCCACACATATGTCCATGAGGACTTGGTCCAACCTTTGATCAAAGTTGACTTTTCTAGTGAAAGGATGAGGATCTTCTCTCATGATTGGCAAGTTGAATGCCAACCTTACAGTTTCCGGACTGAAATCCAAGTATTTCCCCGGAACCATTGTGAGCCAATTCTTTGGGTTCGGGTTCACACTTTGATCATGGTTCTTAGTGATCCATGCATTAGCATAGAACTCTTGAACCATTAAGATCTCGACTTGTTGAATGGGGTTGTAAGAGATTCCCAACCTCTTCTTCGAATCTCACATCGAATCTCTGGATATTCACTCTTTTTGAGCATGAAGGGGACCTCGGGGATCACCTTTTTCTTGGCCACAACTTCATAGAAGTGGTCTTGATGGACCTTTGAGATGAATCTCTCCATCTTCCATGACTTGGAGGTGGAAGCAATTCCCTTTCCTCTTTCTAGAGGTTTTTCTGGCCTTAGGTGCCATTAATGGTTATGGAAAATTAAAAAGCAGAGCTTTTTTCCACACCAAACTTAAAATGTTTGCTCGTCTTCGAGTAAAAGAAGAAAGAAAGGAGGAGAAGAAGAAGAAATGAAGGAGATGGAGGTGTGTGGTGGATTCGGCCAAGGTTGTGTAAGTGTATATGATGTGTGAAAATGAAGGTGGTAAGGAGGGGGTATTTATAGGGTAAGAGAGAGGGGGAATTCGTGTATGAGGGGTTGGGTAGGAAGGGAAATGGTTTGAATTTGAATAGTGAGGTAGGTGGGTAGGTGGGTTATGGGGAAGAGGGTAGGATGTGAGTGGTGAAGGGATTACGGGGAAGAGGAAGTGATTTGATTGGTCAAGGGTGTTTGGGGAAGAGTGTTATGGAAAGGTGTGAAGAGGGGGGAGGAGAGGTGAGGTAGGTGGGGATCTTGTGGTGTCTACAGATCCTGAGGTGTAAAGGAATTTGGGTCCTTGCACCATTCTGGCGTTTAAACGCCCATTGTGTGCAAATTCTAGCGTTTAACGCCAGTTTGATCCCCTTTCTGGCGTTTAACGCCAGCCAGACACCCTTTTCTGGCGTTAAACGCCAGTCTGTCTGCCTATTCTGGCGTTTAACGCCAGCCTTCAGCCAGACACCCTTTTTTGGTGTTAAACGCCAGTCTGCCTGCCAATTCTGGCGTTTAACGCCCAGAATGCTGCCAGGCTAGGTGTTAAACGCCCATACTACTATCCTTACTGGCGTTTAAACGCCAGTAAGCTTGTCCTCCAGGGTGTGCTGTTTTTGATGCTGTTTTTGATTCCGCTTTAATTCTGTAGTTATTTTTGTGACTTCACATGATCATCTACCTAAAGAAAACATAAAATAACAATGGAAACCAAATAAATATAATTAAATAAAATTGGGTTGCCTCCCAACAAGCGCTTTTTTAATGTCAATAGCTTGACAGTGAGCTCTTAGAGAGCTTTACAGAGACTCAGAGCTTAATGGTGGCCTCCCAACACCAAACTTAGAAGCTGAGTGTGGGGCTCTGTTTGACTCTGTATTGAGAGAACCTTTTCATGCTTCCTCTCCATGGTTACAGAAGAAGATCCTTGAGCCTTAAACACAAGGTAGTCCTCATTCAATTGAAGGACTAACTCTCATCTGTCCACATCAATCACAGCTTTTGTTGTGGCTAGGAAGGGTCTTCCAAGGATAATGGATTCATCCTCTTCCTTTCCAGTGTCTAGGATTATGAAATCAGCAGGGATGTACAGGCCTTCAACCTTCACTAAGACATCCTCTACAAGTCCATAAGCCTGTTTCCTTGATTTGTCTACCAGTTCTAGTGAGAATCCTGTAGCTTATACCTCAAAGATCCCTAATTTCTCCATTACAAAGAGTGGCATAAGGTTTATTCCTGACCCCAGGTCACACAGAGCCTTCTCAAAGGTCATGGTGCCTATGGTACAAGGTATTAAAAACTTTCCGGGATCCGGTTTCTTTTGAGGTAATTTCAGTTGAACCAAAGCATTTAGTTCATTGATGAGCAATAGAGGTTCATCCTCCCTAGTCTCATTACCAAATAGCTTGGCATTCGGCTTCATGATTGCTCCTAGATACAGAGCAACTTGCTCCTCAATAATGTCTTCATCCTCTTCAGATGAAGAATACTCATCAGAGCTCATTAATGGCAACAATAAGTTCAGTGAAATCTCTATGGTCTCTGTATGAGCCTCAGATTCCTTTGGTTCCTCATGAGGGAACTCCTTAGTGGCAAGTGGACGTCCATTGAGGTCTTCCTCATTGGAAATCACTTCTTTTCCCTCCTCTCGAGGTTCAGCTGTGTTGGACATATTGATGGCCTTGCACTCTCTTTTTAGATTTTCTTTTGTATTACTTGGGAGAGTACTTGGAGGGATTTCAGTAACTCTTTTACTCAGCTGAACCACTTGTGCCTCCAATTTTCTGATGGAGGACCTTGTTTCATTCATGAAACTGAAGGTGGTCTTAGATAGATCAGAGACTATGGTTGCTAAGTCAGAGATACTCTGCTTAGAATTCTCTGTCTGTTGCTGAGAAGATGATGGAAAAGGTTTGCTATTGCCAAACCGAGTTCTCCCACCATTGTTATTATTGAAGTCTTGATTAGGCTTCTGCTGATCCTTCCATGAGAAATTAGGATGATTCCTCCATGAAGGATTGTAAGTGTTTCCATAGGATTCTCCCATGTAATTCACTTCTTCTATTCCAGGATTCTCAGGGTCATAAGCTTCTCCTTCAGAGGAGGTTTCTTTAGTACTGCTGGATGCAGCTTGCAATCCAGTCAAATTATGAGAAATCATATTGACTTGCTGAGTCAATATTTTGTTCTGAGCCAATATGGCATTCAGAGTATCAATCTCAAGAACTCCTTTCTTCTGAGTCATCCCATTATTCACAGAATTTCTTTCAGAAGTGTACATGAACTGGTTATTTGCAACCATTTCAATGAGTTCCTGGGCTTCTTCAGGCGTCTTCTTCAGATGAAGGGATCCACCAGCAGAGTGGTCCAATGATATCTTGGACAATTCAGATAGACCATCATAGAATATACATAAGATGCTCCATTCTGAAAACATGTCAGAAGGACACCTTCTGATCAATTGCTTGTATCTTTCTCAAGCTTCATAGAGGGATTCACCTTTCTTCTGTCTGAAGGTTTGGACTTCCACTTTAAGCTTACTCATCTTTTGAGGTGGAAAGAATTTGGCCAAGAAAGTATTGACCAACTTTTCCCAAGATTTCAAGCTCTCTTTAGGTTGTAAATCCAACCATGTCCTAGCTCTGTCTCTTACAGTAAAGGGGAAAAGTATAAGTCTGTAGACCTCGGGATTAACCCCATTGGTCTTGACAGTGTCACAAATTTGCAAAAATTCAGCTAAGAACTGATGAGGATCTTCCAATGGAAGCCCATGAAACTTGCAATTCTGCTGTATTAGAGAAACTAATTGAGGCTTAAGCTCAAAGTTGTTTACTCCAATTGCAGGTATTGAGATGCTTCTTCTATAGAAGTCGGAAGAGGGTGCAGTAAAGTCACCAAGCATCTTCCTTGCATCTCTACCATTGTTATTGGGTTCGGCTGCCATGTCTACTTCTCTTTTTGAAAATTTCTGTAAGGTCCTCTCCAGAGTGTTGTGCTTTAGCTTCTCTTAGTTTCCTCTTTAGAGTCTTTTCAGGTTCAGAATCAGCTTCAACAAGAATGTCTTTATCCTTGTCCCTGCTCATATGAAAAAAGAAGAGAACAGAAAAGAATAGGAATCCTCTATGTCATAGTATAAAGATTCCTTTATGTGAGTAGAAGAATAGAAGAAATAGAAGAATGAGAATAGGGATGAGAGAGATGAATTCAAACACAGAGAGAGGGAGAGGGTTCGACTTTTTAGTAGAAGAGAAGTGTTAGTAATTAAATAAAATAAATAGAAAGAGAAGAGAGGGAGAGAATTCGAATATTAGTTTAAAAGAAAAGAAAAATATTTTTGTTTTTATTTTTAATTATTAGTTGGAGTTCGAAGTTGTTAAAAGAAATAAAATAAAATTAGAATTTAAAACAATTAGTTAATTAAAAAGATTTTTAAAAAAGATATTAATTATTTTCAAAAATTAGAGAGAGAAAAGTAGTTAGGTGGTTTTGAAAAAGATAAGAAATAGTAAACTTTTAAAAATCAAAACAAAAAAATTAAGTAGTTAATTGAAAAAGATCTGAAAATAAATTTTGGAAAGATAGGAAGTTAGAAAAAGATTTTGAAATTAAATTTTAAAAAAGATATGATTGAAATTTATTTTAAAAAATATTTGAAAAGGAAATTAAAAAGATTTGATTTTTGAAATTAAAGTTGATGACTTGACAAACAAGAAACTAAAAGATATTATTCTAGGATTTAAAGATTTGAACTTTTCTTAACAAGAAAGTCACAAACTTAAAATTTTTTTGAATCAAAACATTAAATGCTAGTAATAATTAAGAAAAGGATTTTGAAAATTAATTTTAAAATTTTCGGAAAAAAATGAAAAAGATTTGATTTTGAAAAAGATTTGAAAAGATAGAATTTTTAAATTGAAATTTATGAGTAAAATAAGGAAAGATATATTTTTGATTTTTGAATTTTTTATGATGAGAGAGAAAAACAACAAAATGACATATGACATAAAAATTATGAATCAAAACAGGAAAAATATGCAAGAATACTTTGAATGTCAAGATGAACACCAAGAACACTTTAAAGATCATGATGAACATCAAGAACATATTTTTGAAAATTTTTTTAAGAAAAGAAAGACATGCAAGACACCAAACTTAAAATTTGATACTAGACTCAAACAAGAAACACAAAATTGTTGGTTTTTATGCTTTTGTTAATTTTTATGTATATTTTTCGAAAATTATGTTTGGAAGAGAAAATAAAGAAATTCAAAATTTTTAATAAGAATTCCAAGATTCATGCCATGTTAGTCTAAAGCTCCAGTCCAAAAGAATTAGACATGGCCAATGGCCAGCCAAGCTTTAGCATAGAATTATAAATAAGAATCCTAAAGCTGATGCAATGTTATTCTAAAGTTTCGGTCTAACTGAGTTAGACATGGCCAGATGGCCAGCCAAGCTTTAGCATAACAATTACATACAACAATCCAGTGAATATGATAAGTTAAAGCTCCGGTCTAAAAGATTTAGACATAGCTTAATAGCTAGCCAAGCTTTAACATATCCTTATGAAGCTCGAAGATGGAATTCATTTTTAAAAATTTTGATAAATTTTTCAAAAATTAAATATATTTTTTTGAATGATTTTTTGAAAATAAAAATAAAAAGCTTAAACATAAAATAAAATTACCCAATCTAAGCAACAAGATGAACCGTCAGTTGTTCAAACTCGAACAATCCCCGGCAACGGTGCCAAAAACTTGGTGCACGAAATTGCAATCACACTTTTCACAACTCCGCACAACTAACCAGTAAGTGCACTAGGTCGTCCAAGTAATACCTTACGTGAGTAAGGGTCGATCCCACGGAGATTGTCGGCTTGAAGCAAGCTATGGTCACCTTGTAAATCTTAGTCAGGCGGATTCAAATGGTTATGAGGTTTTGATAATTAAAAGATAAATAAAACATAAAATAAGATAAAGATACTTATGTATTTCATTGGTGGGAATTTCAAATAAGCATTTGGAGATGCTTTGTTGCTTTCGAACCTCTGCTTTCCTATTATCTTCATCCAATCATGTGTGTTCCCTTCCATGGCAAGCTGTATGATCCTCTCGGATGAAAAATACCAGGTACGATCTCTGCACGGCTAATCAACTGTCGAATTTCTCGTCTCGGATGAAAAATACCATGTACAGCTACCGCACGGCTAATCATCTGTCGATTCCCACTAGCTCCGGAATAGGATCTCTCTATCCTTTTGCACACTGTCACTGCGTCCAACATTTGCAGGTTTGAAGCTCGTAACAGTCATCCCTTCCCAGATCCTACTCGGAATACCACAGACAATGTTTAGACTTTTCGGGTCTCAGGAATGCTGCCATTATTCTAGCCTATACCACGAAGATACTAATCTCACAGACTCGGTCCGTGTATTAGATACCCAAGAGAATATACTCCGGCAGTCATCCAATGACTACGTTGAACATCATGTAGACCGCTTGTGGTTGTCAGGCATGCGGATCTTGGCTAAGCGAGTGTTCCGAGGGTTACCTGAAACTGGAGGTCGATCTCGGACGAGATTTTCTGTACTGGTTGGAGCCGACGTGTCCGGTCGGTGGATGACGTTCGGAGCAGGTGCGTCCGATTTGTTTGATTGGCTGTACTGCTGATCCTTCGTCACCGGAAGGTGGGGGTACCTGCAAGAGACTCCGATGCTTAAGTTAGCATGGGTATTAGGCAGGTTTTTTGTAGAATCAGAGTATGAGTTATACCTGGGTGCTCCAGTGTATTTATAGTAGTGGAGGCTGACCTTTCTGATAAGATAAGTTTAGTTATCTTATCTTATCTTATCTTATCCTGTTTAGGATGAAGTCAGCTTTATTTTTAAGGGAACCGCCTTTATCTCTATAGGCTGGGATTGCCTTTGGATTTGGGTCGTGTTCCTCTATTTGGGCCCTTTATTGGGCTTTCCTGTCGATTTGGCCGAGCTCTTTAGAAGCGGTCGGGTAGTCTAACCTGAAGAGGTCGGTCGCTTTGTCGCCAATCATCCCGGGTTGGGTAACTCGACCCAGGGTATGAACAGTGCCCCTGCTTGAGCTCGGTCTTTTTGTTAACGTCGAGTCTTTGACTTCGGTCCTTCTCTGTCGAAGCCGAACTCAAGCATTTTGTCGATTTCTTCCCTTTGTAGAATCTTTTGAATGTAGAACATTTTTCTCTAAAAGCGCGCGCTTTTGTATTAGCGCTTTGTCCTGGGGAACGTGCGAGGGTTTAATACCCTAATTAATTAGTATTAATTGCCTCGTTTTTCCTTTGGCTCTTTATTTTGATTTTTGAAAACTCAGAAACGATTTCTCTTCTTTGCTCTTTCGTAACTTCTTCACCATTTTCCTCCATTTTTCTCGTTCTCTGTTTTTCGCCTACGTTTCTTCCTTCGTTGCGGCGTCGTTTGGCAGTTCTTGGGACAATTTTCATTTTTACATCTCCTTCTTTCCTTTGCAGCTTTTCTCTTCTCCAGGTGAGTTCCATTCGTACTTTCTTTCTCTTTCGCTACTTTGGCTTTTGTGATTAAGTTGCGATTTTGCTCTGAGGGAAGTTTTGGATCTTTCTGCTTTTACTGTGCCTGGTTTACTGTCATAATGCGTGCTCTGAAGTTTCTTCATCCTTTTGTATGAATCTTTTTGCCTTTCCTATTGCTTTAATGTGCTTAGGGCTTCTGTATGTTATTTCTCGTTTGTGCTTTTGATGATGATTTGTTTGATTCTGGAAAAAAGGCTGTGTCTTTGATGATTTCTGTTTTGGTATGCTCGGTGTTGGTGCTTGTTCTTTGATGATGATTTTTTGCTTGACTTTGAAAAAGTTTGCGCCTTTCCGCTTGGCCATTTCTGATAAACTGTAGAAATAGCGCTTTCCTCTGATAAACTGTATGAGAGTGGACCTTTTGCATTTTCGCTTTCTTTTGCTTTCTTTCTGGATCATATTTTGATGAGTGCTGGGATGTAGGCCGTAGAAATAACTTGAAAACCTTGCTCGTTTACTGCCTCCAAGGGATGCCCCAAGACTTTTTGTCATGAGTCTTGGGGTTTTCCCTTTTTTGTTTATCCACCCGTCGAGATGTTTTGCCCCCTGTCCGAGATGTTTTTAAGTAATCCATTCTTCTTTTCTTTTTGTAGGATTTAGTTGACCTCATGTCTTCCTGAAATAACGTTGTAGAGATGCCTTCCCAGGTCCCTGCGGGTATGGCCGATTGGGTGGACTCCATGGTTCTCATGTGTGTCTCGCTGGTTGATTCTGAGTTTTGTGCTCAGCTTAGGCAGTTTCATAGTGTCTGTAGTGATTCTGGTGATGAAAAGAACTACGAGCTTGTTCCTCCTTCTTCTGACGAGAGAGTCTGCTTCTCGACTCGAGTTGTTGACAATCGCCCCTTCTTTTATGCTTACGATTTTTTCTTTGGTCAACTGGGTATTACCCTTCCTTTTACTCCATTTGAAACCGACCTATTATGGTCTTGTAATGTTGCCCCTTCTCAACTTCACCCCAACTCCTGGGGTTTCATAAAAATTTTCCAATTGCTGTGCGATGGTTTTGGTATTCCTGCTTCCCAATCTCTCTTTTTCTATCTGTTTATCTTGACTAAGCCCGGTGTGGTAAAAAAGAAGTCGGCCTGGGTCTCCTTTCGTTCTACCCAGGGAAAAAAGGTTTTTTCCATGTTTGACGAGTCGTTTCGTGATTTTAAAAACTACTTTTTCAAGGTCCGAGCTGTTGAAGGAGCTCGACCCTTTTTTCTAGATGAGAATGACGAACCTGCTTTTCCCTTGGAATGGCAAAAAGATGTGAGGGTCTCCAGGTATTCGTGGGAAATGTTGGATGAGGCTGAGCGAGCCTTTGTGACTATCTTGAACGCTGGGGTCAACCTCCCAATCTTGACACAAAGAAATTTCTAACCAATCCTGCTCTTCTTCAAACTGAACTGGGTATCTTGTGTTTCTTTTATTATTTTGTTTATGTTACTTGTAGCTGTCTTTTCCGACTTTATCCGACTTGTAGCTGAGTTTTCTATTTTGTTTGCAGAGGCCATGAAGAATAATAAATCCATGAAAGCTTATAAGAGGGCGCAAAGGGCGACTGCTGCCAGAAATGCTGCTGCCCAGGCGACTGGGGAGGGATCCTCCCAAGTGCGCGAGAAGCCATCGGTGCAGAGTTCCGCCGGGGTGAAGAAGGTGATCCCTACACCCCGAGTTCGTTTGGCAGATCCTCACGTCACCTCTGCTGCTCCTTCTGTTGCTCCTCCCAATAAAAAACAAAAGACTGCTGAGCCCTTTGACCTCGATGCTCCAGATTTTAATGCTATTGAGTTCGTGGATCAACAAATCGGTCCTTATGGCACTCTCTCCATGGACGATGTGTCCCTCCTCCATCACTTGGAATTCATGGCCCGAAATCATGTGAAGATGGCGTACATGTCGGCTGCCATATATCGGACTGCTCAGAATCTCCCTCTCCATGCTACTAAAGCATTTATGGAGGAGGCAAAACAGGAGTTTGATCGAATGAAGGAGCTGAAGGAGGAGCTTGAGATGAAGGTAGCCAAGCTGGAGAAGGACTTGAAGAATGAGGAGGCGAGTTCCCAGTCATTGGCGGCTTCTTTGAGATTGGCTGAGGACGCAGTCCTGATGCACAAGGATAGTTATGTTACCTCTTATCGAGAGGTGCTGCGCCTGAGGGAGGAGCTCGACCATGCCCGGGAAGATTATTCTGAGCTTTAGGGTCATCTCGTTGGCAGCGTGACTGCTGCTTACGAGAACTTGAAGGATCAAGTTCGGGTCATTGCTCCCGAGGCCGACCTCACCCTTTTTAGCCTGGATAATATTGTCAGGGATGACAAGATTGTCCCTGATGATGAGGATGATGATGATGATGTCGTTCCTCGTGTGTCTTCTACCAAAGTGCCGACCTCTTCGGTTCCCCCCGCTGTGCCTGACCCGGATTGCCAGATCCTGAATTGGGAGGATGGAATTGTGGATGCTGTGCCGATCCAGACTCGCCCTCCTTCTCCTTGTCCTGATGCTGCCAAGAAAGCTCCTGATGCTTGTTGATTTTTTTCTTAAAATTTTGTGTAGTTGGCCCGGCTTGTGGGCTTTTTAGAACTCTTTTATTTATTTGCTGATACTTCTTAGTTGCTTATCTAGCAACTTTTTATTTTGAAAAACAAACAATAGCCTGCTATCTTTTGATAGTAGTCTTTGGTGGCCTTTCGAGGCCTTATAACTCTGTAAAAAGTAGTCTTTTGACTAGGCATCTTTTCTGTTTTCTGCTGATGTCGAAATCTTGCGGCTCGACCTTCTTGGGTTGTTTTTGTTATGTTATTTGTAGCTTAAATCCTTTGAGGTCATGATTGTAGGGGTCCAACTTGTTTCTTTGGTTTTCTTTGCTTTGTATGCTTTTGTTGGTCCCCTTCTAAGCTATTCTCGTAATCCTGTGTCTTGGACCTTTGCTAGGTCTCCTTTAGGGATTACTTTTATGACTTTCCAGTTGTAGGAGTCCGACTTCATTAGACCGGTCTCCTTTAAGTTATTTGTAGTCCTCTTTCTTGGATCTTTGTCAGATCTCTTTCAGGGACTATTTTGATAACTTTTAAGTAGTAGGAGTCCGACTTGGTTATACCGGTCTCCTTTAAGTTATTTTTGTAGTCCTCTTTCTTGGATCTTTGTCAGATCTCTTTCAGGGACTATTTTGATAACTTTTAAGTAGTAGGAGTCTGACTTGGTTATACCGGTCTCCTTTAAGTTATTTTTGTAGTCCTCTTTCTTGGATCTTTGTCAGATCTCTTTCAGGGACTATTTTGATAACTTTTAAGTAGTAGGAGTCCGACTTGGTTATACCGGTCTCCTTTAAGTTATTTTTGTAGTCCTCTTTCTTGGATCTTTGTCAGATCTCTTTCAGGGACTATTTTGATAACTTTTAAGTAGTAGGAGTCCGACTTGGTTATACCGGTCTCCTTTAAGTTATTTTTGTAGTCCTCTTTCTTGGATCTTTGTTAGATCTCTTTCAGGGACTATTTTGATAACTTTTCATTTTGGGCTGACTTTTTTCATGTCGAGCCCTTCTAAGTTAAAGTAATCCTCTTTAATAGGGTTGGCCAGACCTCTTTCCAGGGTTTACTTATAACTTAGGTTGACTTGGTCCGACTTCTCAACGTCGGCCAGTCTTTAAGTTATTATTTTAGCAATCCGTAAGACCTCGTCAGGCTCTTTTTTAGATCACTTTTGATAACTTCTTACATTATTCTGTATTCATCTTTGCCGATTTGTAGAAAGTGGTTTTCATCTCTAGATCGTCCTTTGGGTGAATCGCGTTTTTACCTTTATCGGACGGTTGTCTTTGTCGTGATCGTGCAGTGAAATGGTTTTTCACTTTCTGCCGTGTTGCTTTATAATCGGACGATGAATACTTCAGATTAATGCGTCTTGAAATCTTTGTAGAATATCTAAAATGTATTTTATTCAAAGAAAGAATGCAAATATATACATATGGGATTGTTTGAGTTTCAACTTGGTGCCTCATTAAAAAACCTTTTCAGGAAAAAGAGTGCGTCCAATGATGAAATCCTTTATCCTTTCTAACTGTAGTACCTTCTGAGGTTGCAGGCGTGCCATGACCTGGGAAGCTCTCATCCATCGAGTTCGGACAGTCTGTAGTAGCCCTTTCCAAGTACTTCTACAACTCGGTAGGGTCCTTTCCAGTTTGCTGCCAGCTTTCCCTCTCCTGGTCGAATTGTTCCAATATCATTTCGAATTAGGATGAGATCATTCTCTGCAAAACTTCTTGGTACTACCTTTTGATTATATCTGGAAGCCATTCGGCATTTTAGAGCTTCTTCCCTGATCCGGGATCTTTCTTGGATTTCGGGTAACAAGTCGAGCTCTTCTATCTGAAGTTGGGGGTTTGCTCCCTCATTGTAGTGAACTACTCTAAGCGACCCTTCTTCAATCTCTACTGGAATCATCGCCTTTATTCCGTATGCTAATCGGAAGGGGGATTCCTTTGTGGTGGAATGTGGTGTTGTTCGGTATGCCCACAGGACCTGTGGAAGCTCTTCTGCCCAGGTTCCCTTTGCATCTTGTAATCTCCGTTTTAATCCGGCCAATATGACTTTGTTAGCAGCTTCGGCCTACCCATTGGCTTGTGGATGTTCGACGGAGGTGTACTGGTGCTTTATACTCAAGTCGGCTACTAGTTTTCTGAAGCCTGCATCTGTGAATTGGGTGCCATTGTCTGTGGTTATTGAATATGGAACCCCGAACCTTTTGACAATATTTCTATATAAGAATTTCCGGCTTCTTTGAGTGGTGGCATTGGCCAGGGGCTCTACCTCGATCCACTTTGTAAAGTAATCTACCCCTATTATGAGGAATTTAACTTGTCCTGATCCCTGTGGGAATGGACCGAGAAGATCGAGTCCCCATTTTGCAAACGGCCAAGGTGAGGTCACGTTGATGAGCTCTTCTGGAGGGGCGATGTGAAAGTTGGCATGTTTCTGACATTGTGGGCATGTCTTTACAAATTTTGTGGCTTCTTTCTGTAGAGTTGGCCAATAAAATCCCGCCCGGAGTACTTTTTTGGTGAGAGCTCATGCTCCGAGATGATTGCCACAAATACCGCCGTGTATTTCTTCTAGCATTTCCTCTGTGTTGGAGGTTGGTACACATTTTAGTAGAGGTGTTGAGATTCCTCTTTTGTACAGGATGTTGTTTATGATGGTGTAGTACTGTGCCTCCCTTTTTAACCTCTTTGCCTCATTTTCTTCTGTGGGGAGTGTTCCTGTTCTGAGGTAGTTGGCTATAGGGGTCATCCATCCTTGGTCCTGATTTGTTATGGTCAAGACTTTTTCCTCTTCCGAGATTGACGGGTTCTGCAACATTTCCTGGATGAGGCTTCTATTGTTGCCCCCTGGTTTGGTGCTGGCTAGTTTTGAGAGTGCGTCAGCTCGGGCATTTTGTTCGCGGGGTATGTGGCAGATCTTATAATCCCCTATTTGTCCGAGCTGTTCCTTGGTTTTATCTAAATACTTTTTCATGGTGGGGTCTTTGGCTTGGTAGCTCCCTGTTATTTGTGATGTAACCACTTGTGAATCGCTGTAAATGTTGAGTTTTTGAGCTCCGACTTCTTTAGCCAGCTTCAAACCAGCTAATAATGCTTCATATTCCGCCTGGTTGTTTGAGGCGGGGAACCCAAACTTGAGGGAGAGCTCAACTTGGGTTCCTTGGTTGCTTTCTATTATCACGCCCGCACCACTTCCAGTTTTATTTGAAGAACCGTCCACGTAAAGATTCCATTCTGTGGGGGTTTCTAGGGCATCTGTGAATTCTATGATAAAATTGGCCAGATACTGTGACTTAATGGCCGTCCAAGCTTCATATTGGAGATCAAACTCTGACAACTCGACTGCCCATTGTAAAATTCTGCCTGCTAGGTCTGTTTTCTGCAATATTCCTTTTATGGGCTGATTAGTTCGAACCTTAATGGTGTGAGCCTGGAAGTACGGGCGGAGTCGTCGAGACGTTAGGATAAGAGTATAGGAAAATTTTTCTATTTTCTGGTAGTTCAGCTCGGATCCCTGTAGTGCCTTGCTAATGAAATAGACGGGTTGTTGCCCATTTTCGTCTTCTCTGACTAGTGCTGAGGCTATTGCCCGACTCCCTACTGCGAGATATAATATGAGCGGTTCTCCTTCTCGTGGTCGAGATAGGATAGGTGGCCGTCCTAAGAATTCCTTAAAGTCTTTGAAGGCTTGCTCACATTCTGTCGTCCATTCGAACTGTTTTCCCTTTCTTAGAGTGGCATAGAAGGGGAGAGATCTTATCGCAGCTCCTGCTAAGAATCGGGATAGGGCGGCCAATCTCCCGTTGAGTTGTTGTACTTCTTTGACACAGGTTGGGGTCTTCATGTTGAGTATGGCTTGACATTTGTCTGGATTTGCTTCAATTCCCCTTTGTGTGAGCATGAAACCTAAGAATTTGCCTGCTTCTACTGCGAAGGTACATTTTGCGGGATTGAGTCGCATGTTGTGTTTCCTTATGGTGTCAAATACTTGAGCCAAGTCAGATAATAATGTATCTTCGGTTTGTGTTTTTATCAACATGTCGTCCATATAAACTTCCATAATTTTTCCGATGTGATCTGAGAAGACTTTGTTCATTAGCCTTTGATAAGTAGCTCCTGCATTCTTGAGATCGAAAGGCATCACGATGTAGCAGTAGTTTGCCTTTGGTGTTAAGAACGAGGTCTTTTCCTGATCTGGTGGGTACATGGGGATTTGGTTGTATCCCGAGTATGCGTCCATAAACGAGAGATATTTATATCCAGAGGAAGCATCTACCAGGGCGTCAATACTTGGGAGTGGGTATGGATCTTTTAGACAAGCTTTGTTGAGATCGGTGTAATCGGTGCACATTCGCCACTTCCCATTTGATTTTTTCACCAAGACAACGTTGGCTAGCCATAGCAGGTATTTAACTTCTCTTATAAATCCGGCTTCGAGTAGTGCTTGTACTTGCTCTTCCACAGCCTGGGATCGCTCTGGCCCAAGCTTTCTTCGTCTCTGCTGTACCGGTCGAGATCCTGGGTAGACCGCCAACTTGTGGCACATTAGCTTAGGGTCTATGCCTGGCATGTCCGCGGCTTTCCATGCAAAGAGGTCGACATTATCTCGTAAGAATTGTATTAGCAATTCTTTTAAATCTCCTTTGAGGATTGTGCCGATATTAGTTGTTTTTTCCGAGGTGTCCCCGATCTGAATTTTTTCTATCTCGCCCTCTGGTTTGGGGCGAAGATCTTCTCGTCGTTGGGCTCCGCCCAACTCGATTGCGTGGAACTCTTCTCCTTTACCTCTGAGGTTTAGGCTTTCGTTATAACAGCGACGTGCCATCTTTTGGTCAGCTTTTATCGTGGCTATCCCTTTTGGAGTTGGGAACTTCATACATAGGTGTGGGGTCGAGACTATTGCGCCAAGTTGGTTGAGTGTTGTCCGACCTATGAGAGCATTGTAAGCTGAACTTACATCGACTACGATGTAGTCTATTTTGAGGGTCCTGGATTGGTCTCCTTTTCCGAAGGTTGTATGTAGTGATATATATCCTAGTGGTCGAACCGGGGTATCTCCTAACCCGAACAGACTATTTGGATATGCCTTAAGTTCTTTTTCTTCTAAGCCGAGTTTGTCAAAGGCTGTCTTGAATAAGATGTCGGCAGAACTCCCTTGGTCTATTAAGGTGCGGTGTAGGTTGGCGTTTGCCAATATGATGGTGATGACCATGGGATCGTCGTGTCCTGTGATGATGCCGGACGCGTCCTCCTTAGTGAATGTTATCGCTGGGATGTTGAGTGCTTCCTCCTCTCCTTCGACATGATATACTTCTTTGAGATACCTTTTGCGGAAAGATTTGGAGATCCCTCCTGCTGCGAATCCGCCATGTATCATGTGGACATGTCTTTCTGGTGTCCGAGGTGATCGTTCTGTTCGCTCGGTATCTTCATCCCTTCGTCTTTTTCTTTGATCATCATCTCGGGTGGCCAGGAATCGATCTAATTTTCCTTCCCTTACCAATTTTTCTATGATATTTTTTAAGTCGAAGCATTCGTTGGTGGCGTGTCCTTTGACCCTATGATATTCACAATATTCCTTCCGATTTCCTCCTCCCATTTTCCTTTGAGGGGCCTTGCTGGGGGAATTTTTTCTGTATGACAGACTTCTTTGTATATTTCGACTAGGGATGCTCTGAGGGGAGTATAATTATGGTATTTTTTAATTTTCTCCCCTTGTCGGTCTTCTTTTTGTTTAGATTCTTTGTCTTTGTCACGGTAGGAGGCCCCCGATTTTGAGGTCTCTCCTAACCGAGCGTTTTCTTCCATGTTGATGTATTTTTTTGCCCGTTTCTGCACTTCGTCTAAGGAGGTCGGGTACTTTTTTGATATAGACTGGCTGAAAGGTCCCTCTCGTAGGCCGTTGATAAGTCCCATGATGGCGGCCTCTGTGGGTAAGCTTTGTATGTCCATGCATGTTTTGTTGAATCTTTCCATGTAGCTGCGGAGGCTCTCCCGATCTCCTTGCTTGATCCCTAGTAGACTAGGGGCGTGTTTAGCTTTATCTTTCTGGATGGAGAATCTGGCGAGGAACTTTCTGGCCAGATCATCGAAGTTTGAGATGGACTTGGGAGGTAAGCTGTCGAACCATCTGATCGCCGTCTTCGTGAGGGTTGTTGGAAAGGTTTTACAGCGAACGGCATTTGAGGCATCGGTAAGGTACATTCTACTTCTGAAATTGCTGAGATGATGGTTGGGATCGGTGGTGCCGTCGTACAAAATCATATCCGGGAGTTTGAAGTCTTTTGGAATTTTGGTTTTCATAATTTCTCTGGTGAATGGATCCTGTTCTTTGCGTGAGCTTTCCTCAGGAGTGACCCGAGGGGCTTTTAATTTGAGATCAGCTTCTAATTGCTGTAACTTGTCTTCCAATTCTCGACGTCGCCGTATCTCTCTTTGTAGATCCTTTCCGACCTCTCGTTGTTGTTGAGTTTCTTTCTCGAGTTGCTTTAAACGGTCTTGAAGTGCGTCTATTATCCCTGGATTTGATGAGTCTTTTTCTCCGTTAGATTCCGGAGTATCCTTTAGCGTGGTGTCTGCGTTCTTGTGCGGTGTTCTGTTTTTCAGATCTGAATTGTGGTCGTTGTCATGGCCGTCTGCCATGGTGTTGGGATGACTTCCAGGTCTCTGGCAACGGCACCAATGTTCCGAGGGTTACCTGAAACTGGAGGTCGATCTCGGACGAGATTTTCTGTACTGGTCGGAGCCGACGTGTCCGGTCGGTGGATGACGTCCAGAGCGGGTGCGTCCGATTTGTTGGATTGGCTGTACTGCTGATCCTTCATCACCGGAAGGTGGGGGGTACCTGCAAGAGACTCCGATGTTTAAGTTATCATGGGTATTAGGCAGGTTTTTTGTAGAATCAGAGTATGAGTTATACCTGGGTGCTCCAGTGTATTTATAGTAGTGGGGGCTGACCTTTCTGATAAGATAAGTTTAGTTATCTTATCTTATCTTATCTTATCCTGTTTAGGATGAAGTCAGCTTTATTTTTAAGGGAACCGCCTTTATCTCTATAGGCTGGGATTGCCTTTGGATTTGGGTCGTGTTCCTCTATTTGGGCCCTTTATTGGGCTTTCCTATCGATTTGGCCGAGCTCTTTAGAAGAGGTCGGGTAGTCTGACCTGAAGAGGTCGGTCGCTTTGTCGCCAATCATCCCGGGTCGGGTAACTCGACCCAGGGTATGAACAGTGAGTAATGAAGATAGTGAGTGATTGTCACGGGTCACCCCTTCATTCTGACTTAACTGAATTAAGTACAAGAGTATATCTTGGAGAAGAAGTAGGTGTGAATTGAAGGAAAAACAATAGTACTTGCATTAATTCATGAAGAACAGCAGAGCTCTTCACCTTAATCTATGAGGTGTAGAAACTCCACCGTAGAAAATACATAAGTGAAAGAGGTCTAGGCGTGGCCGTGAGGCCAGCCTCCAAACGTGAACAATGCCTCTCGAAGATGATAAATCCTAAAGGCTCTAATAAAATAGTAAAAAGTGCTATTTATACTGAACTAGTTACTAGGGTTTACAGAAAATAAGTAACTAAGTGCAGATAGTGCAGAAATTCACTTTTGGGGCCCACTTGGTGTGTTCTTGGGCTGAGTATTGAGCTTTACACGTGCATAGGCCATTCTTGGAGTTAAACGCTAGCTTGGGTTCCAGTTTGGGCGTTTTACACCAAAAAAGGTGCCAGTTCTGGCGTTTTACGCCAGAAATCTTAGGTGGGCGTTTGAACATTAGTTTGGGCCATCAAATCTCAGGCAAAGTATGAACTATTATATATTTCTAGAAAACCCAGTATGTTTACTTTCCAACGCAATTAAGAGCGCGCCAATTGGGCTTCTGTAGCTCCAGAAAATCAATTTCGAGTGCAGCAGGGTCAGAATCCAACAGCATCTGCAGTCCTTTCTCAGCCTCTGAATCAGATTTTTGCTCAGGTCCCTCAATTTCAGCCAGAAAATACTTGAAATCACAGAAAAATACACAAACTCATAGTAAAGTCTAGAAATGTAATTTTTGAATAAAAACTAATAAAAATATAATAAAAAGTAACTAAAACATACTAAAAACTATATAAAAATAGTGCCAAAAAGGGTATAAATTATCCGCTCATCACAACCGAACCAGGATACATGATGGTGTCAGCTTCTCTCTTCCCTACTCTATTCTGTTTTCTGATATTCATGAGACAAAATGAAATTGTCTCATAAATTTTCCGCTGCTGAGTTCAAACAGATTCAGATTGCAAGTTTTTTTTAAAAAGGGTTATTACAGTAACTTAAAAGAAGGTCATAGATTTAACCCCCCATTCTCTAAGCCTTCTACAACCTTCAATTGGTATCAGGAGCCTTGGTCTCAAAAATCAAGCTTCACCGCTTGGAGCAAAGGTCTAATGGCGAACAACTTGGGCACAACCACGGTTACCTACACTCTAACTGAAAGCCAGTCAAATAATAGGCCTCCTTTGTTCAACGGGAAGAACTATGCCTATTGAAAAGAGAGGATGAGGATCTTCATTCAATCCATTGACTACAACATATGAAAGATTGTTGTGAGCGGTCCCAAGATTCCAACTAAAACAAGTGCTGATGGAGTGGTGACTCCAAAAGAAGAAGCTGAATGGAATGAAGACGACAAGAAGAAGATAGAGCTGAATGCTAAAACCATCAACCTTCTTTACTGTGCTATCAATTTTGAAGAGTACCGAAAGGTGTTTAGATACAAGACAGCTAAAGAAATTTGGGAAAAACTTCAGGTTACACACAAAGGCATTAAACAGGTCAAAGAAAAGAGGATTGATATGCTGCGAAAAGAGTACGAGATGTTCAACATGAAGGATGGAGAAAGCATTGATGAAGTGTTTGAGAGATTCTCAATCATAATCAACAACCTTGATGCTATGGGTACAAACTACTCAGAACAAACCCTAGTGAGAAAACTCCTTAGAAGCCTCACAAAAGAATGGAAAACCACTGCCACTGTCCTAGTTGAATGTAATAACCTAAGCGCTATAACCTATGATGAGCTAAGAGGAAAACTCCTTACTATGAAACCACACACACAAACCCAGACTCAAAGAAAAAGGGAATAGCCCTCAAGTCAAAAATAGAATAAAAAGAGAGTGAGTCTAGTGATGATATTTCAGATGATGAGCTTATGTTTTTTGTTAGGAGATTTAGAAGGATTATGAAGAACAAGGGCAAGTACAAGGTTCAAGATCAAAGGAAAACAAGATGGACTTGAGCAAGGTGACTTGTTATCATTGCAAGGAGGCTGGACATTTCAAGCTAAACTGTCCGAAGCTCAAGAAGGAGGACAAAGGAAAGAAAGAAAAGAAAAGAGTGCTCATGGCAGCTTGGGAGGATCTTGAGAATGACTCAAATGAGGAAGAAGATTCTGAAGGTGAAGATAAAATCTGCTTCATGGCTGGTAATAATAATCTTGATGAGATTTGCCTAGCATCCAAGAACAAAAGGGATATATGGTACTTGGATAGCGGATGCTCAAGGCACATGACTAGAAGGTCAACTTTCTTCATCAAACTAAACAAGTATGATGGAGGTTTTGTGACCTTTGGAGATGATGGTAAAGGTAAAATAGTGGCTGTTGGAAAAGTAGGTAATAATCACTCCACTTTCATTGATGATGTCTTTTTGGTAAATGGGTTGAGGCACAACCTTTTGAGTATAAGTCAACTTTGTGATCTAGGATATTTAGTGACTTTCAAAAGATTTGAATGCTGTGTGATAAATGAAAATACCAATGAAGTACTTTTTGTTGCTTAGTGTTGCAATAATGTGTATGGACTTACCCTTGATGAACTAAAGGATCAAAATGTAGCCTGTTTTCATTCTAAAGAATCTGAAAAGTGGCTATGGCACAAGAGAATGGGTCATGCAAGTATGTTTCAATTAAACAAACTTGTAAAGAAAGGTTTAGTAAGAGGTCTTCCTTTGATAAGGTTTGAAAAAGACATCACTTGTGATGCTTGCCAAATGGGAAAACAAACAAAAAGTTCATTTAAGTCAAAGGAAGACATATCTACTAAAAGGCCACTTGAATTGCTACATATTGATTTATTTGGTCCAATAAGAACTCAAAGCCTAGGTGGTAAATATTATGGTTTAGTGATTGTGGATGACTATACTAGGTTTGGTTGGGTTTTATTTCTTGCACAAAAAAATGAAGCCTTTTCGGCCTTTGAAGCTTTTAGCAAGAAAATTCAAAATGAAAAGGATTTAAAGATCTCTTCTATAAGAAGTGATCATGGAACTGAATTTGAAAACCATTTGTTTGAATCCTTTTGTGAGGAATTTGGAATATCTCACAACTTCTCTTGTCCAAGAACACCACAACAAAATGGTGTTGTAGAAAGAAGAAATAGAAGCATTCAAGAAATGACAAGAGCTATGCTTTGTGAGAGAAATGTTCCAAAATTTCTTTGGGTTGAAGCGGTTAACACGGCTTGCCACATTTTGAATAGAACCATCATAAGGAAATTTTTGAAGAAAATTCTTTATGAACTTTGGAAAGGTTACCCACCAAACTTGGACTACTTGCACATCTTTGGATGCAAATGCTTTGTGCTTAATAACAAAGATAATTTGGAGAAATTTGATCCAAAGGCGTATGAATGTTTGTTTGTAGGATATTCCACAACTAGTAAAGCATATAGGGTTTATCATCAAGATACTAGGATAATTGAGGAGTCCATACATGTTACATTTTGTGATATTAATTTGGTTCAAAGTATTTTGGAAGACTGTGATGCAGGGAATCAAGCTCAAAAGGACGATGAAACTGCACAAAATCATGAAGATGGAAATTCTGGACAAGATGAACCAGAAACTATAGTTGCTGAAAATTTAAGAGACAATTCTATTTTGTCTCATGAATCTGAAGGAGAACCTGAAACCAGCAGTTCCCAGAATCCCTTGGTAACTGAATCTGCCTCCAAGTCCACCAGACCTCGTGAATGGAGATTCTTGAAGAATTAACTTGAGGAATTTGTCATTGGGGACGTCTCTCATGGGGTTAAAACTCGGTCTTCAACTAGAAAGGCAAATGAAGGAACAAACATTGCCCTTCTTCTCAAATGGAGCCTCAAAATGTCAAGGAAGCCCTTGATGACCCTTCTTGGGTAAAGGCAATGGAAGATGAGCTTCATGAGTTTGAAAAGAACCAAGTTTGGACATTGGTTCCAAGGCTGAATGAAAAGAAAGTGACCGGCACCAAGTGGATTTTTCGGAATAAGCTAGGAGAAGATGGTAGCATTGCAAGAAATAAAGCGAGGCTAGTGGAAAAAGGATATGGCCAAGAAGAAGGAATAGTCTTTGATGAATCCGTTGCCTCTGTTGTCTGAATGGAAGCCATAAGACTTCTTTTAGCTTATGCTGCCTTTTGTGGTTTTAAATTATATCAAATGGATGTGAAATGTGCATTCTTAAATGGTGTGATAGATAGGAAAGTGTATGTGGAGCTGCCACCAGGTTTTGAAAATAAAGAATTTTCCAACCATGTTTTCAAATTATCAAAAGCTCTCTATGGTTTGAGACAAGCTCTTAAAGCTTGGTATGAGAAACTTAGCTCTTTTCTTTTGAAAAATGGTTTTCAAAGAGGCACCACAGACACTACTCTAGTTATAAAAAATTCTAATGATTCTTTCATTCTAGTCCAAATATATGTTGATGACATTATTTTTGGATAAGCCAATGAATCCCTATGTACTGAATTTGGAAAACTCATGACAAGTGAATTTGACATGAGTATGATGGGTGAACTTAATTTTTTCCTTGGGCTGCAAATTAAACAAACTAAAAAAGGTATTTTCATTCATCAAGAGAAGTATGCCAAGGAACTAGTTAAGAAATTTGGTATGGACAATGCCAAACCCATGGGAACTCCCATGCACCCTAATTCAAAATTAGACAAGGGAGAAACTGAGAAAGATGTAGATGAGACTAGGTATAGAAGAATGATTGGCTCTCTTATGTATTTTACTTCCTCTAGACCTGATATTGTGCAAAGCGTTGGAATGTGTTCAAGATTCCAATCTAAACCAAAAGAGTCTTGGTGCACGAAATTGTGATCATCAATGGCGCCAACAACTTGGTACACACAATTGTAATCTCAACTCTTTGTCACAACTCCGCACAACTAACCAGCAAGTGCACTGGGTCGTCCAAGTAATAAACCTTACGTGAGTAAGGGTCGATCCCACGGAGATTGTCAGCTTGAAGCAAGCTATGGTCATCTTGTAAATCTCAGTCAGGCGGATTCAAATGGTTATGGAGAATTGATAATTAAAAGATAAATAAAACATAAAATAGGATAGAGATACTTATGTAATTCATTGGTGAGAATTTCAGATAAGCGTATGAAGATGCTTTGTTCCTTCTGAACCTCTGCTTTCCTATTGCCTTCTTCCAATCATTCATACTCCTTTCCATGGCAAGCTTATGTTGGGTTTCACCATTGTCAATGGCTACCTCCCGTCCTCTTAGTGAAAGTGGTCCAAATGCGCTATCACCGCACGGCTAATCATCTGTCGGTTCTCGATCATGTTAGAATAGGATCCATTGATCCTTTTGCATCTGTCACTACGCCCAACACTCGCGAGTTTGAAGCTCGTCACATTCATCCCTTCCCAGATCCTACTCGGAATACCACAGACAAGGTTTAGACTTTCCGGATCTCAAGAATGCTGCCAATTGATTCTGGCTTATACCACGAAGACTCTGATCTCATGGAATGGAAGGCTTGGTTGTCAGGCGAGGCAACCATGCGTCATGAACCAGGAGGCTAAGAGATACGCACTCAAGCTATTGCAAGTAGAATGGAAGTGGTTGTCAGGCACGCGTTCATAGGTAAGAATGATGATGAGTGTCACGGATCATCACATTCTTAAGGTTGAAGAACGAGTGTATATCTTAGAGAAGAAGTAGGCGTGAATTGAATAGAAAACAGTAGTACTTTGCATTAATTCATGAGGAATAGCAGAGCTCCACACCTTAATCTATGGTGTGTAAAAACTCCATCGTTGAAAATACAAAAGTAATGAAGGTCCAGGAATGGCCGAATGGCCAGCCCCCATAAAGGTCTAAGATAGCATAAGACTAATCAAAGATGGATGAAAATACAATAGCAAAAGGTCCTATTTATAGAGAGCTAGTAGCCTAGGGTTACAGAAAAAAGTAATTAATGCAGAAATCTTCTTTTAGGCCCACTTGGTGTGTGCTTGGGCTGAGCATTGAAGCTTTCACATGTAGAGACTTTTCTTGGAGTTAAATGCCAGCTTTTGTGCCAGTTTGGGCGTTTAACTCCAGCTTTTATGCCAGTTCTGGCGTTTTGACGCCAAAATTTCTATGCTGACTTGGAATGCCAATTTGGGCCATCAAATCTCGGAAAAAATATGGAGTATTATATATTGCTGAAAAGCCCAGGATGTCTACGTTCTAATGCAATTGAGAGCACACCAATTGGTCTTCTGTAGCTCCAGAAAATCCACTTCGAGTGCAGGGAGATCAGAATCCAACAGCATCTGCAGTCCTTTTTCAGCCTCTGAATCAGATTTTTGCTCAGGTCCCTCAATTTCAGCCAGAAAATACCTGAAATCACAGAAAAACACACAAACTCATAGTAAAGTCCAGAAATGTGATTTTTATTTAAAAACTAATAAAAACATAATAAAAACTAACTAAAATATACTAGAAACATGCTAAAAATAATGCCAAAAAGCGTATAAATTATCCGCTCATCACAACACCAAACTTAAATTGTTGCTTGTCCCTAAGAAACTAAAAACAAAGTAGGATAAAAAGGAGAGAATATACAATGAATTCCAAAAACATCTATGAAGATCAGTCTTAATTAGATGAGCGGGGCTTTTAGCTTTTTGCTTCTGAACAGTTTTGGCATCTCACTTTATCCTTTGAAGTTTAGAATGATTGGCATCTATAGGAACTCAGAATTTAGATAGTGTTATTGATTTTCCTAGTTTAGTATTGTTGATTCTTGAACACAGTTACTTTATGAGTCTTGGCCGTGACCCTAAGCATTTTGTTTTCCAGTATTACCACCGGATACATAAATGCCACAGACACATAATTGGGTGAACCTTTTCACATTGTGACTCAGATTTGCTAAAGTCCCAAATTAGAGGTGTCTAGAGCTCTTAAGCACACTCTTTTTGCTTTGGACCACGACTTTAACCGCTCAGTCTCAAGCTTTTCACTTGACACCTTCACGCCACAAGCACATGGTTAGGGATAGCTTGGTTTAGCCGCTTAGGCCAGGATTTTATTCCTGTGGGCCCTCCTATCCACTGATGCTCAAAGCCTTGGATCCTTTTTATTTTACCCTTGCCTTTTGGTTTAAATGGCTATTGGCTTTTTCTGCTTGCTTTTTCTTTTTCTTTCTTTTAATTTTTTTTCGCTTCTTTTTTTTCTTTTTTTTTTCCGCAAGCTTTTCACTATTTTTTCTTACTTCAAGAATCAATTTTATGATTTTTCAGATTATCAATAACATTTTTCCTTTTCCATTATTCTTTCAAGAGCCAACAATTTTAACATTCATAAACAACAAATTCAAAAATATGCACTGTTCAAGCATTCCTTCAGAAAACAAAAAGTATTGACACCACATCAAAATAATTAAACTATTTAAAATTCAAAATTCATGTACTTCTTTTTCTTTTATAATTAAAAACATTTTTCATTTAAGAAAGGTGATGGATTCATAGGATATTCATAGCTTTAAGGCATAGACACTAAGACACTAATGATCATGTAATAAAGACACAAACATAAATAAAACATAAAGCATATGATTCGAAAAACAGAAAAAATAAGAGCAAGAAAATAAAAGAACGGGTCCACCTTAGTGATGGCGGCTTGTTCTTCCTCTTGAAGATCTTATGGAGTGCTTGAGCTCCTCAATGTCTCTTACTTGCCTTTGTTGCTCCTCCCTCATGACTCTTTGGTCTTCTCTAATTTCATAGAGGAGGATGGAATGCTCTTGGTGCTCCACCCTTAGTTGTCCCATATTGGAACTTAATTCTCCTAGGGAGGTGTTGATTTGCTCCCAATAGTTTTGTGGAGGAAAATGCATCCCTTGAGGCATCTCAGGGATTTCATGATGAGGAATTTCCTCATGCTCTTGCCCATGAGTGAGATCTCTTGTTTGCTCCATCCTTTTCTTAGTGATGGGCTTGTCCTCATCAATAAGGATGTCTTCCTCTATGTCAATTCCAGCCGAATTGCAGAGGTGACAAATGAGATGAGGGAAGGCTAACCTTGCCAAAGTAGAGGACTTGTCCGCCACCTAGTAGAGTTCTAGGGATATAACCTCATGAACTTCTACTCCCTCTCCAATCATGATGCTATGGATCATGATAGCCCGGTCTATAGTAATTTCAGACTGGTTGCTAGTGGGAATAATTGAGCGTTGGATGAACTCCAACCATCCTCTAGCCACAGGCTTGAGGTCATGCATTCTTAGTTGAACCGGCTTCCCTCTTGAATCTCTCTTCCATTGAGCGCCCTCTTCACAAATATCTATGAGGACTTGGTCCAACTTTTGATCAAAGTTGACCCTTCTAGCGTAGGGGCGTGCATCTCCTTGCATCATGGGCAAGTTGAATGCTAACCTTACATTTTTCAGACTGAAATCTAAGTATTTCCCCCGAACCATTGTAAGCCAATTCTTTGGATCCGGGTTCACACTTTGATCATGGTTCTTGGTGATCCATGCATTTGCATAGAACTCTTGAACCATTAAGATTTCGACTTGTTGAATGGGATTGGTGAGAACTTCCCAACCTCTTCTTCGAATCTCATGTCGGATCTCCGGATATTCACCCTTTTTGAGCTTGAAAGGGACCTCGAGGATCACCTTCTTCTTGGCCACAACTTTATAGAAGTGGTCTTGATGCACCCTTGAGATGAATCTCTCCATCTCCCATGACTCAGAGGTGGAAGCTTTCGCCTTCCCTTTCCTCTTTCTATAGGTTTCTCCGGCCTTTGGTGCCATAAATGGTTATGGAAAAATAAAAAGCAACGCTTTTACCACACCAAACTTAGAAGGTTTGCTCATCCTCGAGCAAAAGAAGAAAGAAGAGAGTAGAGGAAGAAGAAATAGAGGAGATAGAGGGGGGTTAGTGTTTCGGCCAAGGGGGTGAGTAGGGTGTATGATGTTGTGTGAAAATGAAGGAGTGAAGATGGGTTTATATAGGAGTGGAGAGAGGGGTAGGTTTCGGCCATGTATGGGTGGGTTTGGGAGGAAAAGTGGTTTGAATTTGAATGGTGAGGTAGGTGGGGTTTTATGATGGATGGATGTGGATTGGTGAAGAGATTATAGAGAAGAGGGTAGGATTTGATAGGTGAGGGGTAGTTGGGGAAGGGTGTTATGGAGAGGTGTGAAGAGGAGAGAGAGAGATGAAGTAGGTGGGGATCCTGTAGGGTCCACAGATCCTGAGGTGTCAAGGATTTCTCATCTCTGCATCATGTGGCGTGTAAACGCCCCCTTGATTGCCAATCCTGGCGTTAAACGCCAAGTTGCTGCCTATTTCTGGCATTTAACGCCAGCTTTTCTCCCCTTTCTGGCATTTAATGACAGCTTTGTGCCCTTTTCTGGCATTAAATGCCAGCTCTGTGCCCATTTCTGGCATTAAACGCCCAGAATGGTGCCAGACTGGGCGTTTAACACCCATTCTGCTACCCTTATTGGCGTTTAAACGCCAGTAAGCTTCTCCTCCAGGGTGTGCTATTTTTAATACTATTTTTCATTCTATTTTTGCTTTTTCAGTTATTTTTGTGACTTCACATGATCATCAACCTACAGAAAACATAAAATAACAATAGAAAATGAATAGATATAATAAAATTAGGTTGCCTCCCAACAAGCGCTTCTTTAATGTCAATAGCTTGACAGTGGGCTCTCATGAAGCTTTACAAATACTCAGAGCATGATGATGGCCTCCCAACACCAAACTTAGAGTTTGAATGTGGGGGCTCTATTTGACTCTGTAATGAGAGAAGCTTTTCATGCTTCCTCTCCATGGTTACAGAGGGAGATCCTTGAGCCTTAAACACAAGGGAGTCCTCATTCACTTGAAGGACCAATTCTCCTCTGTCAACATCAATCACACCTTTTGTTGTGGCTAGGAAGGGTCTGCCAAGGATGATGGATTCATCCATACACTTCCTAGTGTCTAGGATTATGAAATCAGCAGGGATGTAGTGGCCTTCAACCTTTACCAAGATATCCTCTACAAGTCCATACGCCTATTTTCTTGAATTGTCTGCCATCTCTAGTGAGATTATTGCAGCTTGTACCTCAAGGATCCCTAGCTTCTCCATTACAGAGAGAGACTTGAGGTTTATGCTTGACCCTAGGTCACACAGAGTCTTCTCAAAGGTCATGGTGCCTATGGTACAAGGTATTGAGAACTTTCCAGGATCTTGTTTCTTCTGAGGTAATCTCTGCCTAGTCAAGTCATCCAGTTCTTTGGTGAGCAAGGGCGGTTCATCCTCCCAAGTCTCATTACCAAATAACTTGGCATTTAACTTTATGATTGCTCCAAGGTACTTAGCAACTTGCTCTTCAGTAACATCTTCATCCTCTTCAGAGGAAGAATACTCATCAGAGCTCATGAATGGCAGAAGTAAATTTAATGGAATTTCTATGGTCTCTGTATGAGCCTCAGATTCCCATGGTTCCTTATTAGGGAACTCCTTGGAGGCCAGTGGACGTCCATTGAGGTCTTCCTCAGTGAAAATCACTGCCTTTCCCTCCTCTATGCATTCGGCCATGTGGGACGTGTTTATGGCCTTGCATTCTCTCTTTGGGTTCTCTTCTGTATTGCTTGGGAGAGTACTAGGAGGGAGTTCAGTGACTTTCTTACTCAGCTGACCCACTTGTGTCTCCAAATTTCTAATGGAGGACCTTGTTTCAGTCATGAAACTTTGAGTGGTTTTAATTAGATCAGAGACTATGGTTGCTAAGTCAGAGTAGCTCTGCTTAGAATTCTCTGTCTGTTGCTGAGAAGATGATGGAAAAGGCTTGCTATTGCTAAACCTATTTCTTCCCCCACTACTGTTGTTGAAGCCTTGTTGGGGCCTCTGTTGGTCCTTCCATGAGAGATTTAGGTGATTTCTCCATGAAAGATTATAGGTGTTTCCATAGGGTTCTCCCATGTAATTCACCTCTTCCATTGCTGGGTTCTCAGGATCATAAGCTTCTTCTTCAGATGAAGCTTTTTTGGTACTGCCTGTTGCTGCTTGCATTCCAGACAGACTATGAGAAATCATATTGACTTGATGAGTCAATATTTTGTTCTGAGCCAATATGGCATTCAGAGTATCAATCTCAAGAACTCCTTTCTTCTGATTTGTCCCATTATTCACAGGATTCCTTTCAGAAGTTTACATGAATTGGTTATTTGCAATCATTTCAATGAGTTCCTAAGTTTCTGCAGGCGTCTTCTTCAGATGAAGAGATCCTCCAGCAGAGCTGTCCAATGACATCTTGGACAGTTCAGACAGACCATCATAGAAGATTCCTATGATGCTCCATTCTGAAAGCATGTCAGAAGGACACCTTCTGATCAATTGCTTGTATCTTTCCCAAGCTTCATAGAAGGATTCACCTTCTTTCTGTCTAAAGGTTTGGACTTCCACTCTAAGCTTACTCAATTTTTGAGGTGGAAAGAACTTTGCCAAGAAGGCATTGACTAGCTTTTCCCAAGAGTTCAGGCTTTCTTTAGGTTGTGAGTCCAACCATGTCCTAGCTCTGTCTCTTACAGCAAAAGGGAAGAGCATAAGTCTGTAGACCTCAGGGTCAACCCCATTAGTCTTAACAGTATTACAGATTTGCAAGAATTCAGCTAAGAACTGATGAGGATCTTCTAATGGAAGTCCATGAAACTTGCAATTCTGTTGCATTAGAGAAACTAATTGAGGCTAAAGCTCAAAGTTGTTTGCTCCAATGGTAGGGATAGAGATGCTTCTCCGATAAAAGTCGGGAGTAGGTGCAGTAAAGTCACCAAGCACCTTCCTTGCATTGTTGGCATTGTTGTTATTTTCGGCTACCATGGCTTCTTCTTGTTTGAAAATTTCTGTTTGGTCCTCTGAAGAGAGTTGTACTTTAGCTTCTCTTAGCTTTCTCTTCAAGGTCCTTTCAGGTTCAGGATCAGCTTCAACAAGAATGCCCTTGTCCTTGCTCCTGCTCATATGAAAGAGAGGAGAAGAAAGTATGGAATCCTCTATGTCACAGTATAGAGATTCCTTGAGATGTCACAGGAAAAGAAGAATAGAAGGAGGAGGTAGAAGGAGAAAAATTCGAACATATAAAGAAGGAGAAAGTTCGAATTGCACATTGAGGAGGAGTGTTAGTCCTTTAAGTAGAAGAATGTGAGAAAGGGGGAAAGAATTTTCGAAATTAAATTAAAAAGATTTTGAAATAATTAAAAGAGATTTTGAAAAATTGGTTGATGATTTCGAAAATTGAAATTGAGGTAATAGTTAATTGATTTTGAAAACAATTTTTGAAATTAAAAATTAAAAAGATATGATTGAAAATTATTTTGAAAAAGATGTGATTGAGAAGATATGATTGAAAAGATATGATTGAAAATCAAATTAAAAAAGAAGGTTTTAAAATTAAAGTTGATTACTTGACTAACAAGAAATTAAAAGACATGATTCTAGAATTTAAAAATTTGATCCTTTCTTAATAGGCAAGTAACAACTTGAAAATTTTGAATCAAATCATTAATTGTAGCAAGGATTTTTGAAAATGAAAAGAATGGAAAGAAATTGATTTTGAAAAGATATGATTTGAAAAAAATTTAATTTTGAAAAATTATGAAAATTTGAAAAAGATTTGAATTAAAAATAAAATCTTCCCTCTTGTGCCATCCTGGCATTAAACGCCCAGAATGGTATCCATTCTGGCGTTTAACGCCCAAAATACTACATTTTTGGGCGTTTAACGCCCAGCCAGGTACTCTAGCTGGCGTTTAAACGCCAGTTTTCCTTCCTCACTGGGCGTTTTGAACGCCTAGCTTTTTCTCTGTAATTCCTCTGCTGTATATTCTGAATCTTCAATTCTCTGTATTATTGACTTGAAAAGACATAGTTTTGAAAATTTTTGAATTTTTAATGATGAGAAACAACCAAAATGCGACTAATCATGGAAAACTTAAGATCAAACAAACAATGCATGCAAGACACCAAACTTAGAAGTTTGTATACTAGGGACAATGACAAATTAAAAATGCATATGAAAAACAACAAAACACACAAAACAAGAGAAATTAAAGATCAGAGCAGTGAAATCATCAAGAACAACTTGAAGATTAATGAAGAACATAATGCATATATTCAAAAAATTGCAAGAAAGTTAAAAATATGTAGGACACTAAACTTAAAAATTGACACTAGACTTAAACAAAAAACACGAAATATTTTTGGTTTTATGATTTTATAAAATTTTTTTGTATTATTTTTTTTCGAAAATTTAAGAGAAAATAATTAAACTCAAATTTTTTAATCGAAATTCTAGGAATCATGCAATGTTAGTCTAAAGCTTCAGTCTAAAAGATTAGACATGGCTAGGCAAGCTTCAGCAGACATTACATACAACAGCCAAATTGATGGGAATCAACTAGCTCATGTGATGATGAAAGTATCATCTGAAACTCTAGAATTCATTCTTAAAAATTCTGAAGAACAAAGTAAAATATATTTTTTTTTTTTGAAATTTTTCGAAAATTGAAAAATAAAAAGCTTAAACATAAAATAAAATTACGTAATCTGAGCAACAAGATGAACCGTCAGTTGTCCAAACTCGAACAATCCCTGGCAACGGCGCCCAAAACTTGGTGCACAAAATTGTGATCATCAATGGCGCCAACAACTTGGTACGCACAATTGTAATCTCAACTCTTTGTCACAACTCCACACAACTAACCAGCAAGTGCACTGGGTCGTCCAAGTAATAAACCTTACGTGAGTAAGGGTCGATTCCACGGAGATTGTCGGCTTGAAGCAAGCTATGGTCATCTTGTAAATCTCAGTCAGGCGGATTCAAATGGTTATGGAGAATTGATAATTAAAAGATAAATAAAACATAAAATAGGATAGAGATACTTATGTAATTCATTGGTGAGAATTTCAGATAAGCGTATGAAGATGCTTTGTTCTTTCTGAACCTCTGCTTTCCTATTGCCTTCTTCCAATCATTCATACTCCTTTCCATGGCAAGCTTATGTTGGGTTTCACCGTTGTCAATGGCTACCTCCCGTCCTCTTAGTGAAAATGGTCCAAATGCGCTATCACCACACGGCTAATCATCTGTCGGTTCTCGATCATGTTGGAATAGGATCCATTGATCCTTTTGCGTCTGTCACTACGCCCAACACTCACGAGTTTGAAGCTCATCATAGTCATCCCTTCCCAGATCCTACTCGGAATACCACAGACAAGGTTTAGACTTTTCAGATCTCAAGAATGCTGCCAATTGATTCTAGCCTATACCACGAAGACTCTGATCTCATGGAATGTAAGGCTCGGTTGTTAGGCGAGGCAACCATGCGTTATGAACCAGGAGGCTAAGAGATACGCACTCAAGCTATTGCAAGTAGAACAGAAGTGGTTGTCAGGCACGCGTTCATAGGTAAGAATGATGATGAGTGTCACGGATCATCACATTCTTAAGGTTAAAGAACGAGTGTATATCTTAGAGAAGAAGTAGGCGTGAATTGAATAGAAAACAGTAGTACTTTGCATTAATTCATGAGGAACAGCAGAGCTCCACACCTTAATCTATGGTGTGTAAAAACTCCACCGTTGAAAATACAAAAGTAATGAATGTCCAGGCATGGCCGAATGGCCAGCCCCCATAAAGGTCTAAGATAGCATAAGACTAATCAAAGATGGATGAAAATACAATAGCAAAAGGTCCTATTTATAGAAGCTAGTAGCCTAGGGTTACAGAAATAAGTAATTAATGCAAAAATCTTCTTCCGGGCCCACTTGGTGTGTGCTTGGGCTGAGCATTGAAGTTTTCACATGTAGAGACTTTTCTTGGAGTTAAACGCCAGCTTTTATGCCAGTTTGGGCGTTTAACTCCAGCTTTTATGCCAGTTCTAGCGTTTTGACGCCAAAATTGCTATGCTGACTTGGAATGCCAATTTGGGCCATCAAATCTCTGGCAAAATATGGACTATTATATATTGCTGGAAAGCCCAGGATGTCTACTTTCCAACGCAATTGAGAGCGCACCAATTGGGCTTCTGTAGCTCCAGAAAATCCACTTCGAGTGCAGGGAGGTCAGAATCCAACATCATCTGCAGTCCTTTTTCAGCCTCTGAATCAGATTTTTGCTCAGGTCCCTCAATTTCAGCCAGAAAATACCTGAAATCACAGAAAAACACACAAACTCATAGTAAAGTCCAGAAATGTGATTTTTATTTAAAAACTAATAAAAACATAATAAAAACTAACTAAAATATACTAGAAACATACTAAAAACAATGCCAAAAAGCATATAAATTATCCGCTCATCAAGTCTCATCTTTCTGCAGTTAAGATTATCATTAGATATATTCATGGCACATCCAATTTTGGTCTTTGGTATCCTAAGATTCATGATTTTTCTGTAGTTGGTTATTGTGATGCAGATTTTGCTGGTGATAGAGTTGATAGAAGAAGCACATCAGGCTTATGTTGCTTCCTTGGAAAGTCCTTGAATGTTTGGTCAAGTAAGAAGCAGCCAACAGTGGCTTTATCCACTGTAGAGACTGAGTATATAGCTGCTTCTTCTTATTGTTCTCAGCTTATGTGGTTAAAAACACAGCTTGCTGATTACAAATTAGATGCTGTAAATATTCCCTTGTTGTGTGATAATATGAGTGCCATCAATATATCTAAAAATCTAGTTTTGCACTCTAGGACTAAGCATATTGAAGTGAAATTTTACTCAATAAGAGAACATGTTCAAAAGGGGGATATTAGCATTCAATTTGTTAAATCAGAGGAGCAATTAGCAGATATTTTCACAAAACCACTAGCTGAGGACAGATTTTGTATGCTTAGGACTAGTCTAGGGATTTTAAGCTATGATTCATTGTTTGAAAGTTGCTGATGTGTTTGTTGGAATTTTTGTCTCATAAACAGGTATGAGATAATTCTGGGCAAGTAAAGAACGTTCTCTTCAAACAGCGTTCTCTGGGCTTGTTGCACGTGCAGATTTATCTGGGCCAACCTCAAAAAATCGGAACATGAGTGGTCTAATGTGTTTTCTTAAACCAAACCACCTCTGGGATCAATATGAATGTTACATGAGTTTTGTTTTGTTTTTGTTGGCCTGTTTGCTTTAGTTTTTTTTAAGTCCAAAAAGTTTTAAACTTTAAAACTAATTTCCCTTTTAATTTTAAATAAAATAAAATCTTTCTTTTTGTGATGTCAAGTCCTTTCAAGTCAAATCAGAGGTGATGCAGTTGCATGGTTTTAAAAAATTTTCTTTTGGGTATGGTTACCAATACTTCTTCTTCTCCCTCCATAACTCCTGCAACCCTTTAGTTTCTCCCCACTAACTTTATTGCTTCTCTTTCTTCAAAAGTATGAAACCAACCAAATAAGGAAGAAAACCATATCTTAAAAGCCTCCTCGTGAGAAGATATACAAGCTTCCTGCAAAACAAAAACCCTCCACTCGTTTTCAGGACCGAACCTTCACTCCTTCTCCTTCTCCTCCAACCTCACCTCCTCGTCCGGATCCTATGGCTTGCACTAAGAATCCTTCTAGGTTTCCACCTTCAGCCAAGCAGACGCCACCACCGAAGGAACCTCCATCCAAACCGGGTTCGTCGAAGTCGAGTTCATCGAAAGGGAAAAGACCAGCCGCGATTGAACCTACCTCTGAGCCCACACAACCTAAGACAAGGTCTGTTCCCTTGCGTTCTCAAAGAGGTAAACCTCGACTCCCTCTTAAATCTGTTAGAGAACCAGACATTGATCCATTTGCTCATAAATTCCACTTTATGACTTCTCCTTCCAACTATAACCCTTATAAATTTAAGTCTGCCATGAACAATGACTTTTATGAAGGAGTTATTAAGTACCTTACCCTGTGTTCCTCTTTTTTTGCTGACTTGACAAACTTAAAAAAAAAAGGTTTTCTATTTGTTGAAAATTTAGATTTTTTAGACTGGAATCACCTTTTTAACATTAAAAAGCCTGTTTACCCTCTTTTGGTCAAAGAGTTTTATGCTAACATGACATATTAACATGACATATCATGACAGAAGTGTGCATTCTTATGTCAAGGGCCGATATATTGTTTTAAATAATGAAACAATCAGTGATTCATTGAAATATACTGATGTTAGAGCTTGTTCTTATACTTTCATTAAGTGGGATGAAGGAGTTGGTATTTCTTTCAATGATGCTTTGGCTCATATTTGTGAACATTTTTCTTGATTGATGGGATTGCACCCACTCACAAAGACCTAGGATATGAACGTGCTCAGTTGCACCGTATTGTCAACCACATCATTCTTCCTCAAAGTGGTTTATATCAAAGGGTATCTTATACTGACACTCTTATTTTGTATGCCCTGCTCACTAAAACAGAAATTTCTTTTGCTTATTTGATGGTTAGATACATGTTTGACTCTGTTAGAAGTGAGAAAGATAAAGCCCTTCCTTATGGCATGTTTCTAACTTGTATCTTTGAGTATTTTGATGTTAATTTGTCCAATGAGGATTATGAAAATAGACATTCAGATCTAAAGGGAGGTGGTGCAGTGAAACAGCAAAAAAGACCTACTCGTTCTGAGAGAGTGGTTCTAAATGATGAAAATGACGAGTTCATGATTCACCTGAAAACTGTCTCTCAACAATTTCCTTCTGGCAAGTGCACCGGATTATCGTCAAGTAAAAACTCACTGTAGAGTGAGGTCGAATCCTACAGGGATTGGTTGGTTGATCAATGTTAATTGGAGAATTGTGCTAGTTGAGCGAAATCAGATTTGGTTGAGAATTGCAGAATGTAAATTTGGCGGAAAACTTAAATTGCAAGAAATTAAATGACAGAAATTAAATTGTAGGAAATTAAATGACAGAAGCTTAAAGTGCAAGGAATTAAATGGGAATGGGGATCTAGCATGAAATTAAAGAAGTAGAATATAAAAGAATGGGTAGATCAGAGATGGGGATTCATTGGGTTTCAGGAGATATTGAACTCTCCGGATCAATTCATTTTCATCTCTTCCTCAATCAATGCATTCATTGACTTTGCTTGGCAATCTTAGATGATTGGATCCAAATGTCTTGGCTCACCAATCTCTCTAAGCATGAACAATTGCCCAATGTCTTGATTTAATTGCTCATGGGAAGAGATGAAGTTCGGTCACTGATTAGACCACACAAATTCATAGATCAAAGTATTGGTAGGATTAAATGTCACAATATCCATCCAACCCCTAATCTAATCCAATGTGAGAAAGCATTTCCAGCATGAATTCCTCATACCTCTCTCAAGGATCAGAGGAATTCCAATTATGGGTAGCTTCTCTGTCAAGACAACTACCCAATTGAATTAAGATCGAAAGCTTTCTAACAAAATCAAGAGAAAAGAAAGAAGGAGAAGATGAAAACTACTATTGATCCATTGAATTACAATAGAGCTCCCTAACCCAATGAAAGGGGTTTAGTTGTTTATAGCTCTCAAAATGGAAAATGGAATTGAAAGATACATTCAAAATTGAAAGAATTGCAGAAAAATCAAAATTAGCAGAGTGTCGCTAGCCAAATTAAAAATTCTTTTTTTCTAACTTAAATCCTAAGCTATTTATACACTCTCTTCCATTGATCTTCAATCTCTCAATTGAGCTTTTGACCTTGATGGAATTGGGTTGAAGTCGCTCCAATTGGTTTTCCTTGCTGTTGAGAAGAGATCTATTTGAATTGCAAAGTTCTGGTGCTCAAGTTGGAGTCAACGTTTGATGGTCAACGTTGACTCAAATGCCTTTCTTAAAAACTAGATACACTTGCTGTCATTGGCATTTGACTCAATGTTGGAGTGCCAACATTCTGCTACCCACGCGTACGCGTGCCTTGCGCGTTTGCGCCCTTGGGGACAGATTGCTCATTCACACGTGCGCGTGTTGTACGCATGCGCGTGGATGCAAAAATCCCACTTCCAGTTTTAAAAGCATTTAGAAGAACGTTGGCTTCAGTATTGGACTGGCAACATTCCCTCCAACGTTGGCCTATCCACGCGTGCGCGTGGATTCTCAAAAGTCAAGCCTGCGCGTACACACCATAGATGTGTGCGCGTCGTTGCACATTTTCAAATTCAGAATTTTGAGATCACAATCGTGCACATTGGCCATCAACGTTCGGGGAAGCGTTTGGGGTCCAACGTTACCCATCCACGCGTACGCGCCAGCTGCGCGTGCGCGTGGATTGTCAGAATTTCCAGTCCACGCGTACGCATGTAGCACGCGTGCGTGTCACTGCAGGTTTTTAAAATCTCCAGAAAGCACATTTTATCACAACGTTGGGGGTAACGTTGGCTTGCCAACGTTCCTTCCAACGTGGGTACCAGCAGATTATGCAGAATCTTGCTCTGCTTCTTTCTCAACGTTTGAGGCAACGTTGGTGGTCCAACTTGGCCGCCAACGTTGCTTCTTGTTCATTCTTTCCATCCATGCTCCTTCTTCAACTTCCTCCCATGCTTTTCTTCACCTGTCATCAACCAATTTATGCATCAAAGCCTTGCTAAAGTCATGAAAATTCTCATCATTCTTAGCATACAAGTAATTATAGCCTAATTCTCATGAAATTGCATCAAATTAACTATGGTTGGATGAATCTAGGCATACATGAATTTCTAACCCAATTGCTTACTTATAACTCAAGAAAGTGCATAAAACCTATTAAAAACAAAGAAAAAGGCTAGTGAAACTAGCCTAAGATGCTCTGGCATCAGTTCATTCCTGAGAAATCTCCTCCTCCTTTCACTGAAGGCACTTCCATCTCCACTGGACAAAAATCTGCTCTGTTTAATGTTGTTCGTGACGTGGTCCAAGAATTTGTCTCCCAATCCAATCACATGATTGCCATGAGTAAGGAACAAAGAAAGCTAACAAGCAAGCATGAGAATTTCCTCCAAAAATTAAGGGATAGAGTGGCTGTATTTATGAAGTTCATTGATAATCTTCAACAAGATAAAGATCATGCCACTGATGCTGAAGAAGAAGCTGATTCGGAGGGAACTGGTTCAGATGCCTAGATTTGTCTCATGAAAACTGTTTCTCTTGTGTTTTTTTGAACTGCTGTCTGTTATTTCGGATGACTGTAATACTCTAACTACTGCTGCACTTACCTTAAATTAATTTGGTGTTTTAGACTGTGCATTAACTTTTCTTGCAAGTTTTAAGGTGCGGATTTTACTTGATATTGCCTACTTTCCACCCTTGATGACAAAAGGGGGAGTAGTAGCGTATTGCTGTGATATTTTAGTAGCTAGGTTATGCATATTTGCTGTGATATTTTACTGCTACTATTATTCTTTATTGCATGAGAATTTGATCTGCAAATACTGCTATTGCAGTGAGTTTTTGGCATGAGATTTGGAACTCATTTTTATGTTATGATGATAGTCTTAATGCCCTGTTTTGATTGAAGCATGATCATTTTCTAAAATGGTTCCTTTGTTAAAAGTGCTGACATGACATGTTGAATATTGGGCTGGTTTTGTGCTGCTGGTTGTTTAAACTCCCTTAGTCAAGATGAATTTTGTGTAGCTCTTTATTGTGCTCTCTATAAGTATAATGTAAACAGGAACAAAAAGGAAGAGCTTAAATATAGGGGGAGCTACTCTTGAAAAAGAAAGGGGGAGTAACAAAAGCAAGCAATATCATTCAAAGGGAAGTTTCTTAACTCTATTAAATTTCAATTCCTTTGGTTAATGTTTAATTATGTTTGTCATCAAGGGGGAGATTGTTGAGTTAAGAAATTAACTAAATTAATTAATGATGACAAATATTATTTTATTGGGCAAATTAAATCATTAGTGTTGATTATTTATGATTAAATGTTGCAGGCCAAAACTCATTATTGCAACAGCCCAAGTGGATGAAAAATAAAAACAAGGCTGGTGGGCTACAATCCAAAGGAAGCCCAAAAGAAATCAAGCAAAGAAATAAACGGGCTACATGAATGATATCTGATCCAAGCCCAATAGCAAGCAATTCCCTCTCATTTACTTTCGCCAAAAGCAATGTGTACTTTTTCCCTCTTGGTCAGAAATCAGAGAAGTAAGAGAAAGCTTAGTTCCTAAGTTGTTCACCAAATAAGCAAGAAAGAGAAGGTTAAGCAAAAGGTTGAAGTCTAATCACCCACATTAAACTATATCAAGAAGTTAGAAGCTAAAAGGTGATTTCATTTCCTTATACATGCATCATATCTTCTTCTCTTCATCTTCAACGTTCTGCCTATCCATTCTGGGTTACATGGAAAAGATGATCTCTGTTCTTCACTACTATGCATCTACGGTCATAAGTGTGTCTTGGGGACCAAGTTGTTTCAATGGCCAAGATCTGGGTTTACCATTTAAGATATCTGTTTCTGCTGTCTTGTGGCCTTCGGTCAATAAGAGAAGATCAGAACCAAAGTTCCTATTTTGAAGATTAATGGCAAAAAGTGAGATGGTGAGTTGGTGAAGCACAAAGCTTGAGAGTTGACCTAGGGAGAGCAACTCAGCAACATGCAAGGAGATACAAAAGAAGTTGGTTCACCATTCAAAAACTAAGGAGAGATAACCAGTGTTCTTGAGGTGTATGTTCTGAGAAGAGCTCTCTGAAGAAGTTTATCTCCTTGGACAATGCATCCTAGTCAAAGGAGCATTCCGTCAGAATGAAGAACTGAATCAGAGGCTAGCAAATCTGGTTTATCACATAGCAAAGAGGCTGTTGTAGAGTCAATCTCCTTCATGTTTTACAGATTGTAATTTACATTTTAATGTTTATCTTTCTGTAATTTCTTGAGGTAAAAGGCTGAATGAGAGAGTCATTGAAAGAGCCTAAGAGAGAAAAAGGCAGAGAGATACACATGAGTGAAAAGCCTAGAGTTATTTCAGATTTCTTTAGGTTAAGTCTGTATCTTGTATCATGTACCTGTGAGGTACCCCTTTCTTAGTTGGGTTAGAACTAAGAGGAAGAGTTTGGTATTAGCATAACCAAGTCAAGTTAGGTTAGAACTTGAGTGTGAAAGGATTGTGTCAATCCTGTGGAATTGGTGTATGTAATACTTTAACTATAGTGGAAATTTCACCACTATTGTGGTGGAAACTAGACGTAGGTTGCATTGCACAAGACAACCGAACCAGGATACATGATGGTGTCAGCTTCTCTCTTCCCTACTCTGTTCTGTTTTCTGATATTCATGAGACAAAATAAAATTGTCTCATAAATTTTCCACTGCTGAGTTCAAACAGATTCAGATTGCAAGTTTGTTTTAAAAAGGGTTATTACAGTAACTTAAAAGAAGGTCATAGATTCAACCCCCCTTCTCTGAGCCTTCTACAACCTTTATTACCAAATCATAATGTTTACCACCTAAGCTTTGAGTTCTTCATGGACAAATAAATCAATATGTAGCAATTCAAGCGGTTTTTTAGTAGAGATGTCTTCCTTTGATTTAAATGAACTCTTTGTTTGTTTTCCTATTTGACAAGCATCGCAAGTGATGTCTTTGTCAAATTTTATCAAAGGAAGACCTCTCACTAATCCTTTCTTGATAAGCTTGTTTATTTGAAACATGCTAGCATGGCCCGATCTCTTGTGCCATTGACACTTTTCAGATTCTTTAGAGTGAAAACAAGCTACATTTTGATCCTTTTAGTTCAAGTGTAAGTCCATACACATTGTCACAACGCTTAGCTATAAATAATACATCATTTGTCTTTTCATTCACAACACAGCATTCTAATCTTTTATAGATCACCAAATAACCCAAATCACACAATTGACTTATGCTCAAAAGATTATGCCTTAAGCCATTAACTAAAAAGACATCATCAATGAAAGTAGAGTTATTGTTACCTACTTTTCCAACAGCAACAATTTTACCTTTTCCATCATCTCCAAAGGTCACAAAACCTCCATCATACTTGTTCAGTTTGATGAAGAAGGTTGACCTTCTAGTCATGTGCCTAGAACACCCATTATCCAAGTGCCACATATCTTTCTTTTTCTTGGATGCTAGGCACATCTGCATAAGATTTCAATCAACCTTAGGTATCCAAATTAATTTAGATCTTTTGAAGTTAATTCACTTTGGTTGCCCAAGTGCATTAAAGCTACAAACAACATTGTAAGTTTGATTTCCTACTTTTCTTTTTTCAATGAAGCATTGTAAGTAAGAGTGACTAATTTTATAACAATTAGCACAATGATTTCTTGATGCATGATGAGCGGATAATTTATACGTTTTTTGGCATTGTTTTTAGGTAGTTTTTAGTATGTTTTAGTTACTTTTCATTATATTTTTATTAGTTTTTATGCAAAAATCACATTTCTGGACTTTACTACGAGTTTGTATATTTTTCTGTAATTTCAGGTATTTTGTGGTTGAAATTGAGGGACCTGAGCAAAAATCTGATTCAGAGGCTGAGAAAGGACTGCAGATGCTGTTGGATTCTGACTCTCCTGCACTCAAAGTGGATTTTCTGGAGCTACAGAAGCCCAATTGGCACGCTCTCATGTGAGTTGGAAAGTAGACATCTTGGGCTTTCCAGAAATGTATAATAGTCCATATTTTTCCCGAGATTTGATGGTCCAAACTGGCATCAGAACTGGAGTTAAACGCCTAAACTGGCCCCCAAGCTGGAGTTTAACTCCAAGAATGGCTTATTCATGTGAAAGCTTCAATGCTCAGCCCAAGCACACAATAAGTGGGTCCCAGAAGTGGATTTCTGCACTTTCTGCACTTAGTTACTCATTTTCTGTAAACCTAAGTTACTAATTTAGTATAAAAATTACTTTTAGAGATTCATTTTGGAACTCATGACATTTTTTACATTCCACATTGTATCTTCTACAGCATGAGCCTCTAAACCCCATAGGTGGGGGTGAGGAGCTCTGCTATATCTCAATGGATTAATGCCATTACTATTGTTTTCTATTCAATCACCCTTGATTCTGTTCTAAGATACTCACTTGTACTTCAATATAGAGAATATGATGATCCGTGACACTCACCACCATTCTCAAATCTATGAACGCGTGCTTGACAACCACTCCCATTCTACCTGAGCTCAACGTAGTTATTGGGCGACAGCTTGAGTGCGTATCTCTTGGGTCTCTAATCCACGGACCGAGTCCGTGGGATTAGAACCTTTGTGGTAGAGGCTAGAACCAATTGGCAGCATTCCTAGGATCCAAAAAGTCTAAACCTTGTCTGTGGTATTCCGAGTAGGATCCAGGAAGGGATGACTGTGACGAGCTTCAAACTCACGAATGTTGGGCGCAGTGACAGTGTGCAAAAGGATAGAGATATCCTATTCCGACACTAGTGAGAACCGACAGATGATTAGCCGTGTGATAGCTGTACCTGGTATTTTTCATCCAAGACGAGAGATCCGACAGTTGATTAGCCGTGCAGAAACCGTGCCTGGTATTTTTCATTCGAGAAGACGGATGGTAGCCATTGACAACGGTGATCCACCAACATACAGCTTGCCATTGAAGGAAGCCACGCGTGTTTGGAGAAGAAGACAATAGGAAAGCAGAGATTCAGAAGATAGAGCATCTCCAGAACCTCAACCTGTTCCTCATTACTGAATCACAAGTATCATTTATTTCATGTTATTTACTTTTCATAAATAAAAATTATTTTTATCATTAATCTCCTGACTAAGATTTACAAGATAACCATAGCTTGCTTCAAGCCGAAAATCTCCGTGGGATCGACTCTTACTCACGTAAGGTATTACTTAGACGACCCAGTGCACTTGCTGGTTGATGAGCGGATATTTTATACCCTTTTTGGCATTATTTTTACATAGTTTTTAGTATGTTTTAGTTACTTTTTATTATATTTATATTAGTTTTTATGCAAAAATAACATTTTTGGACTTTACTATGAGTTTGTGTGTTTTTCTTTGATTTCAGGTATTTTCTGGCTGAAATTGAGGGACCTGAGCAAAAATCTGATTCAGAGGCTGAGAAAGGACTGCAGATGTTGTTGGATTCTGACCCTCTTGCACTCGAAATGGATTTTCTGGAGCTACAGAAGCCCAATTGGCACGCTCTGAATTGCGTTGGAAAGTAGACATCTTGGGCTTTCTAGCAATGTATAATCGTCCATACTTTGCCCGAGATTTGGTGGCCCAAACTGGTGTCCAAACGACAGCCAGAGGCCATTTTTCTGGCGTAAAACGCCAGAACTGGCACCAAAACTGGAGTTAAACGCCCAAACTGGCATCCAAGCTGGCGTTTAACTCTAGAAAAGACCTATGCACGTGTAAAGCTCAATGCTCAGTCCAAGCACACACCAAGTGGGCCCCATAAGTGGATTTCTGCACTATCTGCACTTAGTTACTCAATTTCTGTAAACCCTAGTAACTAGTTTAGTATAAATAGCACTTTTTACTATTGTATTCAGATGCTATCATATCTTATGCCATTTGGGAAGCTGGCCATTCGGCCATGCCTAGACCTCTTTTCACTTATCTATTTTCTACGGTGGAGTTTCTACACCTCATAGATTAAGGTGCGGAGCTCTGCTATTCTTCATGAATTAATGCAAGTACTATTGTTTCTCTTTCAATTCACGCTTACTTCTTCTCCAAGATATACTCTCATACTTAATTTAGTTAAGTCATAATGAAGGGGTGACCCGTGACAATCACCCACTATCTTCATTACTCGCTTAGCCAAGATCCGCGTGCCTGACAATCACAAGCGGTCTACATGATGTTCAACGTAGTCATTGGACGACAGCCGGAGTATATTCTTTTGGGTCTGTAATCCACGATTTGCATCATCTCTCCTGATAACAGAGCATCCGGATCCGTGAGATTAGAACCTTCGTGGTATAGGCTAGAACCAATTGTTAGCATTCCTGAGATCCGGAAAGTCTAAACCTTGTCTGTGGTATTCCGAGTAGGATCTAGGAAGGGATGACTGTGACAAGCTTCAAACTCGCGAATGTTGGGCGCAGTGACAGTGTGCAAAAGGATAGAGAGATCCTATTCCGACGCTAGTGGGAACCGATAGATAATTAGCCGTGCGGTAGCTGTACCTGGTATTTTTCATCCGAGATGAGAAATCCGATAGTTGATTAGCCGTGCAGAAACCGTATCTGGTAATTTTCATCCGAGAGGATCATACAGTTTGCCATGGAAGGGAGCACGCATGATTGGAAGAAGACAATAGGAAAGCAGAGGTTCAGAAGCAATAAAACATCTCAAAACGCTTATCTGAAATTCCCACAATGAATTATATAAGTATTTTATTTTATTTTATGTTTTATTTATCATTTAATTATCAAAACCTCATAACCATTTGAATCCGCCTGACTAAGATTTACAGGATGACCATAGCTTGCTTCAAGCCGACAATCTCCGTGGGATCAACCCTTACTCACGTAAGGTATTACTTGGACGACCCAGTGCACTTGCTGGTTAGTTGTGCGGAGTTGTGAAAAGTGTGATCACAATTTCGTGCACCAAGTTTTTGGCGTCGTTGCCAGGGATATTTTGAGTTTGAACAACTGACCGTTCATCTTGTTGTTTAGATTGGGTAATTTTATTTTATGTTTAAGATTTTTTATTTTTATTTTCGAAAAAAAAATGTAGTTTTCAAAAAACTCATAAAAATTTTAAGAATGAATTCCACCTTCGAGCTTCATGATGATATGTTAAAGCTTGGCTGGCTATTAAGCCATGTCTAATCTTTTGGACCGAAGCTTTAACTTATCATTGCAGCTATTGAAGGAGCCTTTGAATTCTTATTCATTGGATTGTTGTATGTATTTGTTATGCTAAAGCTTGGCTGGCCATTTGGCCATGTCTAATTCCTTTGGACCGGAGCTTTAGAATAACATTACATGAACCTTTGGATTCTAATTTAAAATTCTGTGCTAAAGCTTGGCTGGCCATTTGGCCATGTCTAATTCTTTTGGACTGGAGCTTTAGACTAACATGGAATGAATCCTGGAATTCTTATTAAAAATTTTCAATTTCTTTATTCTCTTTCTCCAAAATTTTTTCGAAAAATATACAAAAAAGTTAATAAAACCATAAAAACCAAAAATTTTTTATGTTTCTTGTTTGAGTCTTGTGTCAAATTTTAAGTTTGGTGTCAATTGCATGATTTTACTTTTTCCTAGATTTTTGAAAATTCATCATGTGTTCTTTCTTGATCTTCATGTTGTTCTTGATGATTTTCTTTGTTTGATCTTGTGATTTTCTTGTTTTGTGTTTTTTGTTGTTTTTCTTGTGCATTTTCGAATTCATGGTGTCTAAACATTAAAAATTTCTAAGTTTGGTGTCTTGCATATCTTTCTTTTCTTAAAAATTTTCAAAAATATGTTTTTGATGTTCATCTTGATCTTCAAAGTGTTCTTGGTGTTCATCTTGACATTCAAAGTGTTCTTGCATGCATTGTTTGTTTCGATCCTAAATTTTTATATTTGTTTCATTTTGTTATTTTTCTCTTTCTTTATTAATTCAAAAAAAATAAAAAAAAATATCTTTCCTTATTTTACTCATAAATTTCGAAATTTTGGGTTGACTTAGTCAAAGATTTTTAAAATTTAGTTGTTTCTTGTTAGTCAAGTCAAAATTTCAATTTAAAAATTCTATCTTTTCAAATCTTTTTCAAAATCAAATCTTTTTAATTTTTCTTTTATGTGTTTTCGAAAATATTTTTTTTAAAAAATTAATTTTCAAAATCTTTTTCTTAACTTTATTTCATAATTTTCGAAAATTTTACTAACATTTAATGTTTTGATTAAAAAAATTTCAAGTTTGTTACTTTCTTGTTAAGAAAAGTTCAATCTTTAAATTCTAGAATCATATCTTTTAGTTTCTTGTTAGTCAAGTCATCAACTTTAATTTTAAAAATTAAATCTTTTTAATTTCCTTTTCAAATCTTTTTCAAAATAAATTCCAATCATATATTTTTCAAAATTTAATTTCAAAATCTTTTTCTAACTTCTTATCTTTTCAAAATTTATTTTCAAATCTTTTTCAATTAACTACTTGATTTTTTTTTATTTTAAAAGTTTACTATTTCTTATCTTTTTCAAAACCACCTAACTACTTTTTCCTCTCATCATTTTCGAAAATTAACTAACAAGTTTTTCAAAAATCTTTTTAATTAATTGATTTATTTAGTTTTCAATTTTCTTTTATTTCTTTTCTTAAATTTCAAATTCTAACTTATAATTAAAATAAAAACAAAAATATTTTTCTTTTCTTTTAATTAATATTCGAATTTCCTCTCTCATCTCTTTCTATTTATTTTATTTATTTACTAACAATTCTCTTCTACTCATAATTTGAACCCTCTCCCCCTCTCTGTGTTCGAATTCATCTCTCTCCTCTCTATTCTCATTCTTCTATTCTTCTTTTCTTCTACTCACATAAAGGAATCTCTATATTGTGACATAGAGGATTCCTCTTCTTTTCTGTTCTCTTCTTTTTCATATGAGCAAGAACAAGGATAAAGACATTCTTGTTGAAGCTGATCCTGAACCTGAAAGGACTCTGAAGAGAAAGCTAAGAGAAGTTAAAGCACAACACTCCGGAGAGGACCTTACAGAAATTTTTGAAAAAGAAGCAGACATTGCAGCCGAACCCAACAACAATGGTGGAGATGCAAGGAAGATGCTTGGTGACTTTACTGCACCATCTTCCAACTTCTATGGAAGAAGCATCTCAATTCCTGCAATTGGAGCAAACAAATTGGAGCTTAAGCCACAATTAGTTTCTCTAATGCAGCAGAATTGCAAATTTCATGGACTTCCATTGGAAGATCCTCATCAGTTCTTAGCTGAATTCTTGCAAATCTGTGACACTGTTAAGACCAATGGGTTAATCCCAAGGTCTACAGACTTATGCTTTTCCCCTTTGCTGTAAGAGACAGAGCTAGGACATGGTTAGACTTACAACCTAAAGAAAGCCTGAACTCTTGGAAAAAGTTGGTCAATGCTTTCTTGGCCAAATTCTTTCCACCTCAGAAGATGAGTAAGCTTAGAGTGGAAGTCCAAACCTTCAGACAGAAGGAAGGTGAATCCCTCTATGAAGCTTGGGAAAGATACAAACAATTGATCAGAAGGTGTCCTTCTGACATGCTTTCAGAATGGAGCATCTTATGTATATTCTATGATGGTCTGTCTGAATTGTCCAAGATGTCATTGAACCACTCTACTGGTGGATCTCTTCATCTGAAGAAAACACCTGCAGAAGTCCAGAAACTCATTGAAATGGTTGCAAATAACCAGTTCATGTATACTTCTAAAAGAAATCTTGTGAATAATGGGATGACTCAGAAGAAAGGAGTTCTTGAGATTGATACTCTGAATGCCATATTGGCTCAGAACAAAATATTGACTCAGCAGGTCAATATGATTTCTCAGAATCTGACTGGATTGCAAGCTGCATTCGGCAGTACTAAAGAAGCCTCCTTTGAAGGAGAAGCTTATGACTCTGAGAATCCTGCAATGGAAGAGGTGAATTACATGGGAGAATCCTATGGAAACACCTATAATCCTTTATGGAGAAATCATCCAAATTTCTCATGGAAGGATCAACAGAAGCCTCAACAAGGCTTCAATAATAATAATGATGGGAGAATTCGGTTTGGAAATAGCAAACCTTTTCCATCATCATCTCAACAACAGACAGAGAATTCTAGGCAGAGCCTCTCTGACTTAGCAACCATAGTCTCTGATCTATCTAAGACCACTCTCAGTTTCATGACTAAAACAAGGTCCTCCATTAGAAATTTGGAGGCACAAGTGGGTCAGCTGAGTAAAAGAGTTACTAAAATCCCTCCTAGTACTCTCCCAAGCAATACAGAAGAGAATCCAAAGAGAGAGTGCAAGGCCATCAATATACCCAATGTGGCCGAATGCACAGGGGGGAAAGGCAGTAAATTCCAGTGAGGAAGACCTCAATGGATGTCCACTGACCACTAAGGAGTTTTCTAATGAGGAACTAAAGGAATCTGAGGCTCATACAGAGACCATAGAGATTCCATGGAACTTACTGTTGCCATTCATGAGCTCTAATGATTATTCTTCCTCTGAAAAGGATGAAGATATTGTTGAAGAGCAAGTTGCTCAGTATCTTGGAGCAATCATGAAACTGAATGCCAAGTTATTTGGTAATAAGACTTGGGAGGATGAACCTCCATTGCTCATCAATGAACTGAATGCTTTGGTTCAACTGAAATTACCTCAGAAGAAATCGGATCTCAAAAAGTTCTTAATACCTTGTACCATAGGCACCATGACCTTTGAGAAGGCTCTGTCCGACCTAGAGTCAGGAATAAACTTTATGTCACTCTCTGTAATGGAGAAACTAGGGATCTTTGAGGTACAAGCTGCAAGAATCTCACTAGAGATGGCAGACAAATCAAGGAAACAGGCTTATGAACTTGTAGAGGATGTCTTAGTGAAGGTTGAAGGCCTGTACATCCCTGCTAATTTCATAATCCTAGACACTGGGAAGGAAGAGGATGAATCCATTATCCTTAGAAGACCCTTCCTAGCCACAGCAAGAGCTGTGATTGATGTGGACAGAGGAGAGTTAGTCCTTCAATTGAATGAGGACTACCTTGTGTTTAAGGCTCAAGGATCTTCTTCTGTAACCATGGAGAGGAAACATGAAAACCTTCTCTCAATACAGATTCAAACAGAGCCCCCACACTTAACTTTTAAGTTTGGTGTTGGGAGGCCTCCATTAAGCTCTGAGTCTCTGTGAAGCTCTCTAAGAGCTCACTGTCAAGCTATTGACATTAAAGAAGCGTTTATTGGGAGGCAACCTAATGTTATTTAATTATATTTATTTTTATAAACATTTGTTTTCCATTGTCATGTTATGTTTTCTTTAGGTAGATGATCATGTGGAGTCACAAAAACAACTGCAGAATTAAAGCAGAATAAAAAAAAAAGCATAAAAAATAGCACACCCTGGAGGACAGGCTTACTGGCATTTAAACGCCAGTAAGGATAGCAGAATGGGCGTTTAACGCCCACTCTGGCAGCATTCTGGGCGTTAAATGCCAGAATTGGCAGACAGACTGGCGTTTAACGTTGGAAAAGGGTTTCTGGTGTCTGATTGGCGTTAAACGCCGGAAAAGGGCATCAGCCTGGCGTTTAACGCTAGAAAAGGTAGCAGAGTTGAAGTTAAACGCCAGAAAGGTGCAAGGACCAAAATTCCTTGACACCTCAGGATCTGTGGACCCCACAAGATCCCCACCTACCCCACCTCTCGTTCTCTCCTCTTCACACCTTTCCATAACACTCTTCCCCAAACACCATTCACCCATCAAATCCTACCCTCTTCCCCTTAATCTCTTCACCACTCATATCCATCCACTTTTCTCCAAAACCCATCATAAAACCCCACCTACCTCACCATTCAAATTCAAAACATTTTCCTCCCAAACCCAACCCCTTCATACACGACTTCCCTCTCTCTCTCTCTCTCTCTCTCTCTCTCTCTCTCTTACCCTATAAATACCCCTCCTTACCACCTTCAACTTCACAATCATAAACACTTAATACCCCCCTTGGCCGAATACCAAACACCCCTCTATCTCCTCCATTTCATCTTCTTCTCCTCCTTTCTTTCTTCTTTTGCTCGAGGACGAGCAAACCTTTTAAGTTTGGTGTGGGAAAAAGCTCTGCTTTTTGTTTTTCCATAACCATTAATGGCACCTAAAGCTGGAGAAACCTCTAGAAAGAGGAAAGAAAAGGCAATTGCTTCCACCTCCGAGTCATGGGAGATGGAGAGATTCATCTCAAAAGTCCATCAAGACCACTTCTATGAAGTTTTGGCCAAGAAAAATGTGATCCCCGAGGTCCCCTTCATGCTCAAAAAGAGTGAATATCCAGAGATCCGATATGAGGTTCGAAGAAGAGGTTCAGAATCTCTCACCAACCCCATCCAACAAGTCAGAATCTTAATGGTTCAAGATTTCTATGCTAATGCATGGATCACTAAGAACCATGATCAAAGTGTGAACCCAAACCCAAAAAATTGGCTCACAATGGTTTGAGGGAAATACTTGGATTTCAGTCCGAAAACTGTAAGGTTGGCATTCAACTTGCCAATCATGAGAGGAGATCCTTATCCTTTCACTAGAAGAGTCAACTTTGATCAAAGATTGGACCAAGTCCTCATGGACATCTGTGTGGAAGTAGTTCAATGGAAGAGAGACTCCAAAGGCAAGCCGGTTCAACTGAGAAGGCTTGACCTCAAGCCCGTGGCTAGAGGATGGTTAGAGTTTATCCAACGCTCTATCATTCCTACTAGAAACCGATCTGAAGTTACTGTGGACTGGGCTATCATGATCCATAGTATCATGATTGGAGAGGGAGTAGAAGTTCATGAGATCATATCTCTAGAACTATACAATGTGGTTGACAAGCCCTCCACTTTGGCAAGGTTAGCCTTTCCTCATCTCATCTGTCACCTATGTAATTCAGCCAGAGTTATCATAGAGGAAGACATCCGCATTGAAGGGGACAAGCCCATCACTAAGAAGAGGATGGAGCAAACAAGAGAGCCCACTCATGGACCTCAACAAGAGCATGAAGAAGCCCCTCATCAAGAAATCCCTGAGATGCCTCAAGGGATGCATTTTCCTCCATACAACTATTGGGAACAACTCAACACCTCTTTAGGAGATTTGAGTTCTAACATGGAGCAACTAAGAGTGGAGTACCAAGAGCACTCAATCATCTTCCATGAAATCAGAGAGGACCAAAAGGCCATGAGAGAGGAGCAACAAAGGCAAGGAAGAGACATAGAGGAGCTCAAGCACTCCATAGGATCTTCAAGAGGAAGAACTAGCCGCCGTCACTAAGGTGGACCCGTTCTTTAATTTTCTTGTTCTTTTTTTTTTTTCTGCTTTTCAATTTTTATGCTTTATGTTTTGACCATGTTTGTGTCTTCATTACATAATCATTAGTGTTTAGTGTCTATGTCTTAAAGCTATGAATGTTCCATGAATCTTTCACCTTTCTTAAATGAAAAATATTTTCTGAAAAAGAAAAAGAAGTACATGAATTTCGAATTCTATCTTGAAAATAGTTTAATTATTTTGATGTGGTGGCAATACTTTTTGTTTTCTGAATGAATGCTTGAACAGTGCATATTTTTTATAGTGAAGTTTATGAATGTTAAAATTGTTGGCTCTTGAAAGAATAATGAAAAAAGAGAAATGTTATTGATAATATGAAAAATCATAAAATTGATTCTTGAAGCAAGAAAAAGCAGTGAAAAACACAAAGCTTGCGAAAAAAAAAGTGGCGAAAAATAAAGAAAAAGAAAAAGCAAGCAGAAAAAGCCAATAACCCTTTAAACTAAAAGGCAAGGGTAAAAAGGATCCAAGGCTTTGAGTATTAATGGATAGGAGGGCCCAAGGGAATAAAATCCTGGCCTAAGTGGCTAAATCAAGCTGTCCCTAAGCATGTGCTTGTGTCATGAAGGTCCAAGTGAAAAGCTTGAGACTGAGTGGTTAAAGTCGTGATCCAAAGCAAAAAGAGTGTGCTTAAGAACTCTGGGCACCTCTAACTGGGGACTCTAGCAAAGCTGAGTCACAATCTGAAAAGGTTCACCCAGTTATGTGTCTGTGGCATTTATGTATCCAGTGGTAATACTGGAAAACAAGATGCTTAAGGTCACGGCCAAGACTCATAAAGTAACTGTGTTCAAGAATCAACATACTGAACTAGGAGAATCAATAACACTATCTGAATTCTGAGTTCCTATGGATGCCAATCATTCTGAACTCTAAAGGATAACGTGAGATGCCAAAACTGTTCAGAAGCAAAAAAAACTACTAGTCCCGCTCATCTAATTGAAACTAGTCTTCATTGATATTTTTAAAATTTATTGTATATTCTCTTCTTTTTATCCTATTTTGTTTTTAGTTGCTTGGGGACAAGCAACAATTTAAGTTTGGTGTTGTGATGAGCGGATATTTTATACCCTTTTTGGCATTGTTTTTACATAGTTTTTAGTATGTTTTAGTTACTTTTTATTATATTTTTATTAGTTTTTATGCAAAAATCACATTTCTGGACTTTACTATGAGTTTGTGTGTTTTTCTGTGATTTCAAGTATTTTCTGGCTGAAATTGAGGGACCTGAGCAAAAATCTGATTTAGAGGCTGAGAAAGGACTGCAGATGCTATTGGATTCTGACCCTCCTGCACTCGAAATGGATTTTCTGGAGCTAAAGATGCCCAATTGGCACGCTCTCAATTGCGTTTGAAAGTAGACATCTTGGGCTTTTCATAAATGTATAATAGTCCATATTTTTCTTAAGATTTAATGGCCCAAACTGGCGTCCAAACGCGAGCCAGAGACCCTTTTCTGGCGTAAAACGCCAGAACTGGCACCAAAACTGGAGTTAAACGCCCAAACTGGCATCCAAGCTGGCGTTTAACTCTAGAAAAGACCTATTGATGAGCGGATATTTTATACGCTTTTTGGGGATAATTTCATATAGTTTAGAGTATGTTTTAGTTAGTTTTTAGTCTATTTTTATTAGTTTTTAGGAAAAATTCATATTTCTGGACTTTACTATGAGTTGTGTGTTTTTCTATAATTTCAGGTATTTTTCTGGCTGAAATTGAAGGAGTTGAGCAAAAATCTAATTCAGGCTGAAAAAGGACTGCTGATGCTGTTGGATTCTGACCTCCCTGCACTCAAAGTGGATTTTCTGGAGCTACAGAACTCGAAATGGCGTGCTTCCAATTGCGTTGGAAAGTAGACATCCAGGGCTTTCCAGAAATATATATTAGTCCATACTTTGCACAAGGATAGAGGACGTAAACTGGCGTTCAACGCCAGTCCTCTGCCCAATTCTGGCGTCCAGCGCCAGAAAAGGATCAAAAGCTGGAGTTGAACGCCCAAACTGGCATAAAAACTGGCGTTCAACTCCACAAATGGCCTCTGCACGTGAATTGCTTAAGTCTCAGCCCCAGCACACACCAAGTGGGTCCCAGCACACACCAAGTGGGCCCCAGAAGTGGATCTCTGCATCATCCATCATAGTTTATTCAATTTTTGTAAACCTAGGCTACTAGTTTAGTATTTAAACAACTTTTAGAGACTTATTTTGTATCTCATAACATTTCAGATCAAAACTTTGTATTCTCTGATGGCATGAGTCTCTAAACCCCATTGTTGGGGGTGAGGAGCTCTGCTGTGTCTCGATGAATTAATGCAAGTATTTTTGTTTTCCATTCAAACACGCTTGTTCCTATCTAAGATGTTCATTCGTGCTTAACTGTGATGAAGGTGATGATCTGTGACATTCATCACCTTCCTCAAACCACGAACGTGTGCCTGACAACCACCTCCGTTCTATATCCGATCGAATGAGTATCTCTTAGATTCCTTAATCAGAATCTCCGTGGTATAAGCTAGAACTGATGGCGGCATTCATGAGAATCCGGAAAGTCTAAACCTTGTCTGTGGTATTCCGAGTAGGATTCAAAGATTGAATGACTGTGACGAGCTTCAAACTCCTGAAGGCTGGGTGTTAGTGACAGGCGCAAAAGGATAGTAAATCCTATTCCAACCGGATCGAGAACCAACCGGTGATTAGCCGTGCTGTGACAGAGCGCGTGAGCGTAGTTTTCACTGGAAGGAGGGAAGGTAGCCATTGACAACGGTGATCCACCAACACACAGCTTGCCATAGGAGGACGTGCGTGCGTGAATCAGAAGACAGAGGAAAGCAGAGATTCAGAAGACAAAGCATCTCCAAAACTCCAACATATTCTCCATTACTGCACAACAAGTAATCTTTAATTTATGCTCTCTTGGCTATTCGCAATTCAACTGATAAACATAATTGACTTCCTGACTAAGATTTACAAGATAACCATAGATTGCTTCAAACCAACAATCTCCGTGGGATTCGACCCTTACTCACGTGAGGTATTACTTGGACGACCCAGTGCACTTGCTGGTTAGTGGTACGCGTTGTGAAAAGTGTGATTCACAATTCGTGCACCAAGTTTTTGGCGCTGTTGCCGGGGATTGTTCGTGTTTGAACAACTGACGGATTATTTTGTTGCTTAGATTAGGAAAAATCTTTCTTTTTTTGGTTTAGAGTCTTTTATTATTTATCCCTTATTAAAACACTTTAAATTTATAGCTCAGTTAGTTAGAACGTGGTGTTTATGTTCATGGTAATTGGCTATCATATTTTTAAAACCTATTTCAAAAATAATTTTTTCTATTAAATCCTGTGCCAAACTTTAAGTTTGGTGTTTTCTTGTTGATTTCCCTTTGGTTTTCAAAAATTTTAGCTTGGTTTTCTAAAAATTTTAAGTTTGGTGTTCTTTCTTCGTGTTCTTAAGTTTTCCTTGTGACTTGATTTTAAAATTTTTAAGTTGGGTGTTCTTTGGTGTTTTCCCTCCAAAATTTTCGAAAATAGGGAGCATTAGATCTAAAAATTTTAAATCTTGTGCTATCTTATTATTTTTCTCTCTCCTCTTTAAATTCAAAAATATCCTTTCTCTCTATTTTAAAAAAAAAAAACAAATTTTCGAAAATTATATAAAAAAAAAATTTTTTTTTAAAATCTTTTCCAAATCATATCTTTTTCAAAACTTTCTAACCACTTTTTCTCTCCTCACTTTTTCGAAAATCATAATTTTTGTTATTTTTATTTTTGGTTAAGTTGTCCTCTTTCCATAAAATAAAATAATTAAAAAGGTAAATCAGTCCAAGTTATATCCATATATCCATCATGGACATAAATGGAGATGAACAGTCCAGGAGGACTCTGGGGTCATATTCTAACCCCTCTACTGCTTCATATGGGAGTAGTATCTGCATACCCTCCATTGGAGTCAGTAGCTTTGAGTTGAATCCTCAGCTCATTATCATGGTGCAGCAAAGTTACCAGTATTCCGGTCTTCCACAGGAAGAACCTACAGAGTTTCTGGCACAGTTTTTACAAATTGCTGACACAGTACATGATAAAGAAATAGATCAGGATGTCTACAGACTATTACTGTTTCCATTTGCTGTAAAAGATCAAGCTAAGAGGTGGTTGAATAACCAACCTAAGGCCAGCATAAGGACGTGGAAACAGCTGACAGAAAAATTCCTGAATCAATATTTCCCTCCAAAAAGGATGACACAGCTAAGGCTGGACATCCAAGGCTTCAAGCAAGGAGATAATGAATCTCTTTATGATGCCTGGGAGAGATACAGAGAGATGCTACGAAAATGCCCCTCTGAAATGTTTTCAGAGTGGGTTCAGTTAGACATCTTCTACTATGGGCTTGCAGAAGGAGCTCAGATGTCTCTAGATTACTCAGCTGGTGGATCTATCCATATGAGAAAGACAATTGAAGAGGCTCAAGAGCTCATTGATACAGTTGCCAGGAATCAGCATCTGTATCTAAGCAGCAACCCTTCCATGAATGAAGAGGTTAAAACAGTAACTGCTGAATTCAGTACTGTAAAACAAGCTGCTGAATTCAATCAGCAATTGAATTTTCTAACAAAGCAGTTAGCTGAATTCAAGGACAGGCTACAGGAGACAAGGATAGCTAATATACATATGGACGAACAGTTTAAGCAAACAAAGCAGCAGCTATCAAGGCAAATAGCAGAAGAATGCCAAGCAGTTCAATTGAGGAGTGGGAAAACACTAAATACCCCACCTCAAGGCATCAAAAATTCAAAAAATGAGCGACCCACCAAAGATTCACCTGAGGACAGTAAGAGCCCAGGGAAAAATAATTCTGGCACTAAAACGCCAGAAAATGGGTGGAAGGCTGGCGCTGAACGCCCAGACCATGCCCAAAACTGGCGTTTAGCGCCAGAAACAAGGCAGGATTGGCGTTCAATGCCAGAAATGGGCAAGAATCTGGCGTTGAACGACCAAATGGGGCAGAATCCAGCGTTAAACGCCCAAAATGGGCACATTTCTGGCGTTCAGGCGCCAGGAACAGACAGTGAGCTGGCGTCTAACGTCACTCCAGCTTCTGACTCTGGCACTCAATTGCCAGTGAGGGATCAGACACACACAAGTGCTGATAACAACCCCTCTAAAAAGGCTTCTTTAACCACTAAGGTTGAGGAATATAAAGCCAAGATACCTTATCCTCAAAAACTCCGGAAAGAGGAGCAGGATAAGCAATTTGCTCGCTTTGCAGATTATCTAAGGACTCTTGAAATAAAGATTCCATTTGCAGAGGCACTTGAGCAAATACCTTCTTATGCCAAGTTCATGAAAGAAATCTTGAGTCATAAAAAGGAGTGGAGAGAAACAGAAAGAGTTCTCCTCACTGAAGAATGCAGTGCAGTCATTCTGAAAAGCTTTCCTGAAAAGCTTAAAGACCCTGGGAGTTTTCTGATACCATGCATATTAGAAGGTGATTGCACCAAGACAGCTTTATGCGATCTTGGGGCAAGCATCAATCTAATACCTGCATCCACTATCAGGAAGCTTGGCTTAACTGAAGAAGTTAAACCAACCCGGATATGTCTCCAACTTGCTGATGGTTCCACTAAATACCCATCAGGAGTGATTGAAGACATGATTGTCAGAGTTGGGCCATTTGCCTTTCCCACTGACTTTGTTGTGCTGGAAATGGAGGAGCACAAGAGTGCTACTCTCATTCTAGGAAGACCCTTCCTAGCAACTGGACGATCCCTCATTGACGTCCAACAGGGGGAAATAACCCTGAGAGTCAATGATGATGAGTTTAAGTTGAACGCTGTCAAAGCCATGCAGCATCCAGACACATCAACAGACTGCATGAAAGTTGATCTCATTGACTCTTTGGTAGAAGAGATCAACATGGCTGAGAGTCTCGAATCAGAGTTGGAAGACATCTTTAAAGATGTTCAGCCTGATTTGGAGGATTCAGAGGACATGAAAGAGCCTCTGAACTTTCTTCTGAAAGAGGAAAAACCTCCTAAACCCGAGCTCAAGCCACTACCACCATCCTTGAAATATGCATTTCTGGGAGAAGGTGACACTTTTCCAGTAATCATAAGCTCTGCTTTAAATTCACAGGAAGAGGAAGCACTTATTCAAGTGCTAAGGACACACAAGACAGCTCTTGGGTGGTCCATAGGTGACCTTAAGGGCATAAGCCCAGCTAGATGCATGCACAAAATCCTATTGGAGGACAATGCCAAACCAGTGGTTCAACCACAGAGGCGGCTAAATCCAGCCATGAAGGAAGTGGTGCAGAAAGATGTCACCAAATTACTGGAGGCTGGGATTATTTATCCTATTTCTGATAGCCCCTGGGTGAGCCCTGTTCAAGTCGTCCCAAAAAAGGGAGGCATGACAGTGATTCATAATGAAAAAAATGAACTGGTTCCTACAAGAACAGTTACAGGGTGGCGCATGTGTATTGACTACAGAAGGCTCAATACAGCCACCAGAAAGGATCATTTTCCTTTACCATTCATAGACCAGATGCTAGAAAGACTAGCAGGTCATGATTATTATTGCTTTTTGGATGGCTACTCAGGCTATAACCAGATTACAGTAGATCCCCAGGATCAAGAGAAAACAGCATTCACATGTCCATCCGGAGTGTTTGCTTATAGAAGGATGCCCTTTGGGCTATGTAATGCGCCTGCAACCTTCCAGAGATGCATGCTCTCTATTTTCTCTGATATGGTGGAAAAATTTCTGGAAGTCTTCATGGATGACTTCTCAGTATATGGAGACTCATTCAGCTCCTGTCTTGATCACCTGAAACTTGTTCTGAAAAGATGCCAAGAAACCAACCTAGTTTTAAACTGGGAAAAGTGTCACTTCATGGCGACTGAAGGAATTGTTCTTGGGCATAAAATCTCAAACAAGGGAATAGAGGTGGATCAAGCAAAAATAGAGGTAATTGAAAAATTACCACCACCTGCCAATGTTAAGGCAATCAGAAGCTTTCTGGGGCATGCAGGATTCTATAGGAGGTTTATAAAGGATTTTTCAAAAATCGCAAAACCTCTAAGCAATTTGCTAGCTGCTGACACGCCATTTGTGTTTGACACAGAGTGCCTGCAGGCGTTTGAAACGCTGAGAGCTAAGCTGGTCACAGCACCAGTCATTTCTGCACCAGACTGGACATTACCATTTGAGCTAATGTGTGATGCCAGTGATCATGCCATTGGTGCAGTATTGGGACAGAGGCATGACAAGCTTCTGCATGTCATTTATTATGCCAGTCGCGTTTTAAATGATGCCCAGAAAAATTACACAACCACAGAAAAGGAATTACTTGCAGTGGTTTACGCCATTGACAAGTTCAGATCCTACTTAGTAGGATCAAAGGTGATTGTGTACACTGACCATGCTGCTCTTAAGTATCTACTCACAAAGCAGGATTCAAAACCCAGGCTCATCAGATGGGTATTGCTTCTGCAAGAGTTTGATATAGAAATAAGAGACAGAAAAGGGACAGAGAACCAAGTAGCTGATCATCTGTCCCGGATAGAGCCAGTGGAAGGGACGTCCCTCCCCTTTCTTGAGATCTCTGAGACGTTCCCTGATGAGCATCTATTTGCCATTCAGGAAGCACCATGGTTTGCCAATATTGCAAACTATAAAGCTGCAAGGTTCATACCCAAGGAGTACAATAGAATACAAAAGAAGAAATTAGTTACTGATGCAAAGTACTACTTGTGGGATGAGCCCTATCTCTTTAAGAGATGTGCAGACGGAATTATCCGTAGGTGTGTCCCCAGAGAGGAAGCACAGAGAATCCTATGGCATTGCCATGGATCTCAATATGGAGGCCATTTCGGAGGTGAGCGAACAGCCACCAAGGTCCTCCAATGTGGCTTCTATTGGCCCACACTCTATAAAGATTCCCGAGAGTTTGTACGTAATTGTGACAGTTGCCAAAGAGCTGGTAATCTGCCTCATGGTTATGCCATGCCTCAACAAGAAATCTTGGAAATAGAGTTGTTTGATGTATGGGGAATTGACTTCATGGGACCTTTCCCACCATCATACTCAAACACTTATATTCTGGTGGCAGTTGACTATGTATCAAAATGGGTTGAGGCTATTGCCACACCCAACAATGATACTAAAACAGTGCTGAAGTTCCTCCAGAAACATATCTTTAGCAGGTTTGGTGTCCCTAGAGTACTAATCAGTGATGGGGGCACTCACTTCTGCAATAAACAACTTTACTCTGCCATGGTTCGGTATGGAATTCGCCACAAGATAGCCACCCCATATCATCCACAAACCAATGGGCAAGCTGAAGTCTCTAATAGAGAATTAAAGAGAATCCTGGAACGGACAGTAAGTACCCGTAGAAAGGATTGGGCACGGAGCTTGGATGATGCTCTGTGGGCTTACAGAACAGCATTCAAGACCCCTATAGGGACCTCTCCATACCAACTTGTTTATGGTAAGGCATGTCACCTGCCCGTGGAACTGGAACATAAAGCCTATTGGGCAACCAGGTTCCTAAACTTTGATGCCAAATTAGCAGGAGAAAAACGATTGCTCCAGCTAAATGAGCTAGAGGAATTCAGATTCACAGCTTTCGAAAATGCCAAGCTTTATAAAGAAAAATAAAAAAAATGGCATGACAGAAAGCTGTCATCTAGAATCTTTGAACCAGGACAGAAGGTCCTGTTGTTTAACTCTAGACTCAGGCTATTCCCCGGGAAACTGAAATCCCGGTGGAGGGGACCATACGTGATTACAAGTGTGTCACCATATGGTTACGTGGAGCTTCAAGATATTGATTCTGATAAGAAGTTCATTGTCAATGGACAGAGAATCAAGCATTATCTTGAAGGCAACATTGAGCAAGAATGCTCAAGGCTGAAGCTAGATTAAAAGCTCAGCAAGGTCCAGCTAAAGACAATAAAGAAGCGCTTGCTGGGAGGCAACCCAGCCATGGGGCATCAATCCTCTAAGCATTTTTGCCCTATTTTTATTTTTATTTGTTTATATAAAGTTCACTGACACTAAGGTACAGAATCATTTGTATAAGTTTACAGGATTACAGAAGGAATCCGCACACAAAACAGAGATAGGGAGCTCAATGGCAAGAAAACGCCAGTAAAGGGGCATTTTGGGCGTTCAGCGCCCAAAATGGGCATCCACTGGGCGCTGACCGCCAGTAAGGGCAGCAATCTGGGCGTTCAACGCCAGAAACAGGCACCTAATGGGCGTTGAATGCCAGTAATGGCAGCAACTGGGCGCTGAATGCCCAGGAGATCAGCATTTGGGCGTTGAACGCCCAAAACAAGCAGCGTTTGGGCGTTCAAACGCCAGGAAGACAGGGAGGAGCCAAATCCATTTATCCCACACGTATTTCCATTCTAATTTCAAATTTTATGCTTCAATGCATGATTTTTACATGAACATATCAAGAACCCTGATTTCTAAAATCCTTAATTTCTAAAAATCCATCTTTCCAAATTCAATCCAACTCTTTTCAAAATCTTTTCTGAAAACAAATCTATCTTTTTCACTCAAAAATCTTTTCAACTAATCCATATCTTTTTCAAATATCCATATGATCTTTTTCAAAATTCAGAGTTATCTTTTTCAAAAAAATCTATCATATCCTTTCAAAATTAAACTCTATCTTCTATCTTATCTTTTTCAACTCAATCTTTTTATCTTATCTCCTCCAATTTTTCGAAAACCCACCCCCCACCCCTTTAAAATTGGGTTCGGCCCCCCTCCTCCATCAACAAGTGCACCTCGATCTCCTTCTATCCCTCTCCTTTCTTTTCTTTTGCTTGAGGACAAGCAAACCTCTAAGTTTGGTGTGTTTATCCGAGATCACTAAGATCATGGCTCCCAAAGGAAAACAATCCACTCCAAGAGGCAAGAAAGAGAGCGTTCCAAAACCACTTTGGAATCAAGGGAAGTTCTTATCTAAAGAACATTCAGACCATTATCTTAAAGTAATGGGTCTGAGATCAGTGATCCCGGAAGTTAGATTCGATCTGAAAGAAGACGAATATCCGGAGATCCAGGAGCAAATTCGAATCAGGAACTGGGAAGTCCTAGCTAATCCTGAAACGAAAGTAGGAAGGAACATGGTCCAGGAGTTCTATGCTAATATGTGGCAGACTGACAAGCAAAGACTATCTGGAACTGCCTGCTACGAATTTCGGACCATGGTCAGGGGAAAGATTGTTCATACCACCCCTGACAAGATCAGAGAGATATTAAAGCTACCTCAGCTAAAGGATGATCCAAACTCCTTCAACAGGAGGATGATGAGAGCAGACATTGGCCTGGATAAGATTCTAGAGGACATATGTATCCCTGGAGCCAGGTGGACCACCAACACAAAGGGCGTCCCAAATCAACTCAAGAGAGAGGATCTCAAACCAGTTGCCAGAGGATGGCTGGACTTCATTGGGCGTTCTTTGTTGCCCACTAGCAACCATTCTGAAGTCACAGTTAAAAGAGCAGTGATGATTCATTGCATCATGACGGGGAAGGAAGTGGAGGTTCATCAGCTGATTTCCACTGAACTCTACAAGATTGCTAATAAAAATTCAAAAGAGGCCAGGTTGGCTTATCCAAGCGTGATTTCTCTGCTCTGCAAGGACGCTGGTGTAAGGATGGGAATAACTGAATATATCCTAATTGAAAAGTCAATCACCAAAGCATCAATGGAGAGACAACAAGCACAGGAGGATCTTATCAAGAAGAGAGCACAGGAATTCCTCCCAGAGATTCCTCAAGCGGAATATTGGGAATATCTTGAGACGTCTATCACCAAGATACAGGAAGCTATGGAGCAAATAATAAAACAACAGAAGGAACACAGTCAAATGCTGACCCATATGTTTAAAGAACAAGAGGAGCAGGGACGTGACTTAAGGGAACTGAAGCGCCAAAAGTCTTCTCTTGTAATACCAAGCATCCCAAGGATCAGAGGAACCCCCGTGCCCCCAGAATAAAGGTTGTTAATTTCCAATTTCTGCCTTAACTCTGTGACAGTGTCCTTATAAAAAGTTTACCTTAGAAGTCATATAATAGTAATTAGTATCTATTTGATTTTATCTCCAATTAAGCTATAGTTTATTTTTCTCATCATCATTAAACATGAATTAAATAGTAGATCTTTTGAATAAGAAGCAATAAAATTTCGAGTTTAATAAAAGAAATTCTAATTGGTTAAATGTGGTGGCAATGCTTTCTGTCTTCTGAATGAATGCTTGAACAGTGCATATGTCTTTTGAATTTGTTGTTTAAGACTGTTAAATATGTTGGATCTTGAAAGAATGATGAACATGAGACATGTTATTGATAATCTGAAAATCATAAAAATGATTCTTGAAGCAAGAAAAAGCAGCAAAGAACAAAGCTTGCAGAAAAAAAAAAAGCAAGCAGAAAAAGCCAAAAGCTCTTAAAACCAAAAGGCAAGGGCAAATAAAAAGGATCCCAAGGCTTTGAGCATCAGTGGATAGGAGGGCCTAAAGGACTAAAATCCTGGTCTAAGCGGCTAAACCAAGCTGTCCCTAACCATGTGCTTGTGGCGTGCAGGTGTCAAGTGAAAACTTGAGACTGAGCGGTTAAAGTCAAGGTCCAAAGCAAAAAGAAGAGTGTGCTTAAGAACTCTGGACACCTCTAATTGGGGACTTTAGCAAAGCTGAGTCACAATCTGAAAAGGTTCACCCAGTTATGTGTCTGTGGCATTTATGTATCCGGTAGTAATACTGGAAAACAAAGTGCTTAGGGCCACGGCCAAGACTCATAAAGAAGCTGTGTTCAAGAATCATCACACTGAACTAAGAGAATCAATAACACTATCTGAATTCTGAGTTCCTATAGATGCCAATCACTCTGAGCTTCAATGGATAAAGTGAGATGCCAAAACTGTTCAGAAGCAAAAAAGCTACTAGTCCCGCTCATCTAATTAGGATCCGAGCTTCAATCAAAAAAACTCTGAGATATTATTGCTTCTCAACCTATTAGTCTTCTATTTTATTTGTCTAGTTGCTTGAGGACAAGCAACAGTTTAAGTTTGGTGTTGTGATGAGCGGATATTTTATACGCTTTTTGGGGATAATTTCATATAGTTTAGAGTATGTTTTAGTTAGTTTTTAGTCTATTTTTATTAGTTTTTAGGAAAAATTCATATTTCTGGACTTTACTATGAGTTGTGTGTTTTTCTGTAATTTCAGGTATTTTTCTGGCTGAAATTGAAGGAGTTGAGCAAAAATCTGATTCAGGCTGAAAAAGGACTGCTGATGCTGTTGGATTCTAACCTCCCTGCACTCAAAGTGGATTTTCTGGAGCTACAGAACTCGAAATGGCGTGCTTCCAATTGCTTTGGAAAGTGGACATCCAGGGCTTTCCAGAAATATATAATAGTCCATACTTTGCACAAGGATAGACGACGTAAACTGGCATTCAACGCCAGTCCTCTGCCCAATTCTGGCGTCCAGCGCCAGAAAAGGATCAAAAGCTGGAGTTGAACGCCCAAACTGGCATAAAAACTGGCGTTCAACTCCACAAATGGCCTCTGCACGTGAATTGCTTAAGTCTCAGCCCCAGCACACACCAAGTGGGCCCCAGCACACACCAAGTGGGCCCCAGAAGTGGATCTCTGCATCATCTATCATAGTTTATCCAATTTTTGTAAACCTAGGCTACTAGTTTAGTATTTAAACAACTTTTAGAGACTTATTTTGTATCTCATAACATTTCAGATCAAAACTTTGTATTCTCTGACGGCATGAGTCTCTAAACCCCATTGTTGGGGGTGAGGAGCTCTGCTGTGTCTCGATGAATTAATGCAAGTATTTCTGTTTTCCATTCAAACACGCTTGTTCCTATCTAAGATGTTCATTCGCGCTTAACTGTGATGAAGGTGATGATCTGTGACATTCATCACCTTCCTCAAACCACGAACGTGTGCCTGACAACCACCTCCGTTCTATATCCGATCGAATGAGTATCTCTTAGATTCCTTAATCAGAATCTCCGTGGTATAAGCTAGAACTGATGGCGGCATTCATGAGAATCCGGAAAGTCTAAACCTTGTCTGTGGTATTCCGAGTAGGATTCAAGGATTGAATGACTGTGACGAGCTTCAAACTTCTGAAGGCTGGGCGTTAGTGACAGGCGCAAAAGGATAGTAAATCCTATTCCAACCGGATCGAGAACCAACCGGTGATTAGCCGTGCTGTGACAGAGCGCGTGAGCGTAGTTTTCACTGGAAGGAGGGAAGGTAGCCATTGACAATGGTGATCCACCAACACACAGCTTGCCATAGAGGACGTGCGTGCGTGAATCAGAAGACAGAGGAAAGCAGAGATTCAGAAGACAAAGCATCTCCAAAACTCCAATATATTATCCATTACTTCACAACAAGTAATCTTTAATTTATGCTCTCTTGGCTATTCGCAATTCAACTGATAAACATAATTGACTTCCTGACTAAGATTTACAAGATAACCATAGGTTGCTTCAAACCAACAATCTCCGTGGGATTCGACCCTTACTCACGTGAGATATTACTTGGACGACCCAGTGCACTTGCTGGTTAGTGGTACGCGTTGTGAAAAGTGTGATTCACAATTCGTGCACCACCTATGCACGTGTAAAGCTCAATGCTCAGCCCAAGCACACACCAAGTGGGCCCCAGAAGTGGATTTATGCACTATCTGCACTTAGTTACTCAATTTCTGTAAACCTTAGTAACTAGTTTAGTATAAATAGCAATTTTTACTATTGTATTCGCATGCTATCATATCTTATGCCATTTGGGAGGCTGGCCATTCGGCCATGCCTAGACCTCTTTTCACTAATGTATTTTCTACGGTGGAGTTTCTACACCTCATAGATTAAGGTGCGGAGCTCTGCTGTTCTTCATGAATTAATGCAAGTACTATTATTTCTCTTTCAATTCACGCTTACTTCTTCTCCAAGATATACTCTTGTACTTAATTCAGTTAAGTCAGAATGAAGGGGTGACCCGTGACAATCACCCACTATCTTCATTACTCGCTTAGCTAAGATCCGCGTGCCTGACAACCACAAGCGGTCTACATGATGTTCAACGTAGTCATTGGACGACAGCCGGAGTATATTCTCTTGGGTCTCTAATCCACGATTTGCATCGTCTCTCCCGACAACAGAGCATCCGAATCCGTGAGATTAGAACCTTCGTGGTATAGGCTAGAACCAATTGTTAGCATTCCTGAGATCCGGAAAGTCTAAACCTTGTCTGTGGTATTCCGAGTAGGATCTAGGAAGGGATGACTGTGACAAGCTTCAAACTCGCGAATGTTGGGCGCAGTGACAGTGTGCAAAAGGATAGAGAGATCCTATTCCGACGCTAGTGAGAACCGACAGATGATTAGCCGTGCGGTAGCTGTACCTGGTATTTTTCATCCGAGACGAGAAATCCGACAGTTGATTAGCCGTGCAGAAACCGTACCTGGTATTTTTCATCCGAAAGGATCATACAGCTTGCCATGGAAGGGAGCATGCATGATTGGAAGAAGACAATAGGAAAGCAGATGTTCAGAAGCAACAAAGCATCTCCAAACGCTTATCTGAAATTCCCACCAATAAATTACATAAGTATTTTATTTTATTTTTATGTTTTATTTATCTTTTAATTATCAAAACCTCATAACCATTTGAATCCACCTGACTAAGATTTACAGGATGACCATAGCTTGCTTCAAGCTGACAATCTCCGTGTGATCAACCCTTACTCACGTAAGGTATTACTTGGACGACCCAGTGCACTTGCTGGTTAGTTGTGCAGAGTTGTGAAAAGTGTGATCACAATTTCGTGCACCAAGTTTTTGGTGCCGTTGCCAGAGATTGTTCGATTTTGGACAACTGACGGTTCATCTTATTGCTTAGATTAGAAAGAATTTACCTTTTTGGTTTTGAGTCACTAAATTTGAGTCTTTTATTTTCTTTTCAAAAATCTTATTTTTTCTTTATTAATTTTTTATTTTTCTTTCAGTCTTTTATTATTGTTTTTGTTAAAATTTTAAAATTCTTGTTTTCTTTTTCTAGATTTTTTTCAAAAATTTTTAATAAATAGATAAAAACCAATAACCTCATAATTGAGTCTTCTGTTTGAGTTTAGTTTCATGTTTTAAGTTTGGTGTCAATTGCATGTTTTTATTTTCCTTCAACTTTTCGAATTGCATGTTATTGTTTTTCTTCATATTTTCGAGTTTTATATGTCTTGTTCTTTCTTGATCTTCAAGTTGCTCTTGTTTATTTTTCTTGTTTGATCTTTAGTTTTTCTTGTTTTGTGTCTTTCCTTGTTATTAGTGTCCCAAATAAAAAAATTTTAAGTTTGGTGTCATTTTATTGTTTTTCTTTTTCCTCATTAAATTCAAAAAATCAAAAAAAAAAGAGAGGAATAAAATTTTTATTTACAATCAACATCATCTCCCTTTCTCCATTATGGACCTAAGTGGAAATGAACAGTCCAGAAAGACTCTGGGGTCATATGCTAACCCCACTACTGCTTTATATGGGAGTAGTATCTGTATACCCTCCATCAGAGCTAGCAATTTTGAGCTAAACCCTCAGCTCATTATCATGGTGCAGCAAAATTGCCAGTATTCCAGTCTTCCACAGGAAGAACTTACTGAGTTTCTGGCACAGTTCCTACAAATTGCTGACACAGTACGTGATAAGGAAGTAGATCAGGATATCTATAGATTATTACTATTTTTATTTGCTGTAAAAGATCAAGCTAAGAGGTGGTTAAATAACCAACCCACAGCAAGCATAAGAACATGGAAACAGCTATCAAACAAATTCCTGAATCAATATTTCCCTCCAAAAAGGATGACACAGCTAAGGCTAGACATCCAAGGCTTTAAACAAGAGGATAATGAATCTCTTTATAATGCCTGGAAGAGGTACAGAGATATGTTAAGGAAATGCCCCTCTGAAATGTTTTCAGAATGGGTGCAGTTAGACATCTTCTACTACGAGCTTACAGAAAAGACCTAGATGTCTCTAGACCACTCAGCTGGTGGATATATACACATGAGAAAGACAATTGAAGAGGCTCAAGATCTCATTGATACAGTTGCTAGAAATCAACATCTGTACTTAAGAAGTGAGTCCTCCATGAAAGAAGAGGCTAAAGCAGTATCCACTGAACTTAGTCCTCCAGAACAAGTTGTTGAACTCAATTAGCAATTGCTTTTTATAACAAAACAGTTAGCAGAATTTAAAGAGATGCTACAAGACACTAAAAATACTAACAAGAATATAGAAGCACAATTGGATCAGACAAGACAGCAATTATCTAAACAGATAACAGAAGAGTGCTAAGCTGTTCAATTAAGGAGTGGAAAGACATTGAATGTCTCAACTCAAGGCAGCAGAAAGCCAAGAAAGGAACAACTGATAGAGGATGACCAACCCACTTCCCAAAATCCCTCTAAGGACAGTAAGAGCCTAGAGAGGAATGATTCTGGCATTCAAACGCCAGAAAAAGGGTGAAAAATTGGCGTTAAACGCCCAGTGGATGGCCAATTCTGGCGTCCAAATGCCAGAAAAGGGTGGCAATCTGGCATTAAATGCCCATACAGCACCCAACTCTGGCATTCAAACGCCAATAGGGGATCAGGCACCTGCAAGTGCTGATAACAACCCCCTTAGGCAGGCTTCTCCAACCACTTCTGTAGGAAGTAAACCTGCAGCAACTAAGGTTGAAGAATATAAAGCCAAGATGCCTTATCCTCAGAAACTCTGCCAAGCGAAACAGGATAAACAATTTGCCCACTTTACAGACTATCTCAGGACTCTTGAAATAAAGATTCCGTTTGTAGAGGCCCTTGAGCAAATACCCTCTTATGCTAAGTTCATGAAAGAGATCTTAAGTCATAAGAAGGATTGGAGAGAAACTGAAAAAGTTTTTCTCACTGAAGAATGCAGTGCAGTCATTCTGAAAAGCTTACCAGAAAAGCTTAAAGATCCCGGAAGCTTTATGATACCATGCACATTAGAGGATGCTTGTACCAAGACAGCACTATGTGATCTCGGGGCAAGTATCAACCTAATACCTGCATCCACTATCAAAAGGCTTGGTTTGACTGATGAAGTTATACCAACCCGGATATGCCTCCAACTTGCTGATGGCTCCATTAAAATTCCACCAGGTGTAATTGAGGACATGATTGTAAAGGTTGGGCTATTCGCCTTTCCCACTGACTTTGTAGTGCTGGAAATGGAGGAGCACAAGAGTGCAACTCTCATTCTAGGAAGACCATTCCTAGCAACTGGATGAACCCTCATTGACGTCCAAAAAGGGGAGATAACCCTGAGAGTCAATGGGGATAAGTTTAAGTTGAATGCTGTCAAAGCTATGCAGCATCCAGACACATCAAAAGACTGCATGAGAGCTGATATTATTGACTCCCTAGTGGAAGAGGTCAATATGACTGAGAGTCTCGAATCAGAGTTAGAGGAAATTTTTAAAGATGTTCAGCCTGATATGGAGGAACCAGAGAAAACAAAAGAACCTCTGAAGACTCCTCAGGAAGAGGAGAAGCCTCCTAAACCTGAGCTCAAACCACTACCACCATCCCTGAAATATGCATTTCTGGGAGAAGATGACACTTTTCCCGTGATCATAAGCTCTGCTTTAGAGCCACAGGAAGAGGAAGCACTAATTCTGGTGCTAAGGACACACAAGACAGCTCTTGGGTGGTCCATAAGTGATCTCAAGGGCATTAGCCCAGCCAGATGCATGCACAAGATCCTATTGGAGGATGATGCTAAGCCAGTGGTTTAACTATAGAGGCGGCTGAATCCAGCCATGAAGGAGGTGGTGCAGAAAGAGGTCACTAAGCTACTAGAGACTGGGATTATTTATCTTATTTCTGATAGCCCCTGGGTGAGCCCTGTCCAAGTTGTCCCCAAGAAGGGAGGCATGACAGTAGTTCATAATGAAAAGAATGAACTGGTTCCTATAAGAACAGTTACAGGGTGGCGTATGTGTATTGACTACAGAAGGCTCAATACAGCCACCAGGAATGATCATTTTCCTCTACCATTCATAGACCAGATGCTAGAGAGACTAGCAGGCCATGAATACTAATGCTTTTTGGATGGCTATTCAGGTTACAACCAAATTGCAGTAGATCCTCAGGACCAAGAGAAAACAGCATTCACATGTCCATCTGGAGTATTTGCCTATAGAAGGATGCCATTTGGTCTGTGCAATGCACCTGTAACCTTTCAGAGGTGCATGCTCTCTATCTTCTCTGATATGGTAGAGAAATTTCTGGAAGTCTTCATGGATGACTTCTCAGTATTTGGAGACTCATTCAGCTCCTGTCTTGACCATCTAGCACTTGTTCTGAAAAGGTGCCAAGAGACTAACCTGATTTTAAACTGGGAGAAATGTCACTTTATGGTGACTGAAGGAATTGTCCTTGGGCACAAAATTTCGAACAAGGGAATAGAGGTGGATCAAGCTAAGGTAGAGGTAATTGAAAAATTACCACCACCTGTCAATGTTAAGGCAATCAGAAGCTTTTTGGGGCATGTGGGATTCTATAGGAGGTTTATAAAGGATTTTTCAAAAATTGCAAAACCTCTGAGCAATCTGCAAGCTGCTGATACACCATTTGTCTTTGACACAGAGTGTCTGTAGGCATTTGAGACTCTAAAAGCTAAGCTTGTCACAACACTAGTCATTTCTGCACCAGATTGGACATTACCATTCGAACTAATGTGTGATGCCAGTGACCATGCCATTGGTGCAGTGATGAGCGGATATTTTATACGCTTTTTGGGGTTAATTTCATATAGTTTTGAGTATGTTCTAGTTAGTTTTTAGTTTATTTCTAGTAGTTTTTAGGAAAAATTCATATTTCTGGACTTTACTATGAGTTGTGTGTTTTTCTGTAATTTCAGGTATTTTTCTGGCTGAAATTGAAGGAGCTGAGCAAAAATCTGATTCAGGCTGAAAAAGGACTGCTGATGCTGTTGGAGTCTGACCTCCCTGCACTCAAAGTGGATTTTCTGGAGCTACAGAACTCGAAATGGCATGCTTCCAATTGCGTTGGAAAGTAGACATCCAGGGCTTTCCAGAAATATATAATAGTCCATACTTTGCACAAGGATAGATGACGTAAACTGGCGTTCAACGCCAGTTCTCTGCCCAATTCTGGCGTCCAGCGCCAGAAAAGGATCAAAAACTGGAGTTGAACGCCCAAACTGGCATAAAAACTGGCGTTCAACTCCACAAATGGCCTCTGCACGTGACTCACTCAAATCTCAGCCCCAGCACACACCAAGTGGGCCCCAGAAGTGGACCTCTGCATCATCCATCATAGTCCACTCATATTTTGTAACCCTAGGCTACTAGTTTAGTATTTAAACAACTTTTAGAGACTTATTTTGTATCTCATGACATTTCAGATCTAAACTTTGTATTCTCTGACGGCATGAGTCTCTAAACCCCATTGTTGGGGGTGAGGAGCTCTGCTGTGTCTCAATGAATTAATGCAAGTATTTCTGTTTTCCATTCAAACACGCTTGTTCCTATCTAAGATGTTCATTCGCGCTTAACTGTGATGAAGGTGATGATCCGTGACATTCATCACCTTCCTCAAACCATGAATGTGTTCCTGACAACCACCTCCGTTCTATATCCGATTGAATGAGTATCTCTTAGATTCCTTAATCAGAATCTCCGTGGTATAAGCTAGAACTGATGGCGGCACTCATGAGAATCTGGAAAGTCTAAACCTTGTCTGTGGTATTCCGAGTAGGATTCAGTGATTGAATGACTGTGACGAGCTTCAAACTCCTGAAGGCTGGGCGTTAGTGACAGACGCAAAAGGATAGTAAATCCTATTCCAACCGGATCGAGAACCAACCGGTGATTAGCCGTGCTGTGACAGAGCGTGTGAGCGTAGTTTTCACTGGAAGGATGGAAGGTAGCCATTGACAACGGTGATCTACCAACACACAGCTTGCCATAGAAGGACGTGCGTGCGTGAATCAGAAGACAGAGGAAAGCAGAGATTCAGAGGACAAAGCATCTCCAAAACTCCAACATATTCTCCATTACTGCACAACAAGTAACTTCTAATTTATGCTCTACTGGTTATTCACAATTCCATTGATAAACATAATTAACTTCCTGACTAAGATTTACAAGATAACCATAGATTGCTTCAAACCAACAATCTCTGTGGGATTCGACCCTTACTCACGTAAGGTATTACTTGGACGACCCAGTGCACTTGCTGGTTAGTGGTACGCGTTGTGAAAAGTGTGACTCGCAATTCGTGCTACCAAGTTTTTGGCGCCGTTGCCGGGGATTGTTCGTGTTTGAACAACTGACGGATTATTTTGTTGCTTAGATTAGGAAAAATTTTCTCTTTTTTGGTTTAGAGTCTTTTATTATTTATCCCTTGTTAAAACACTTTAAATTTATAGCTCAGTTAATTAGAACGTGGTGTTTATGTTCATGGTAATTGGCTATCATATTTTTAAAAACCTTTTTCAAAAATAATTTTTCTATTAAATCCTGTGCCAAACTTTAAGTTTGGTGTTTTCAAAAATAATTTTTCTTAAAATTTTTTGAAGGTCCCATAACTCATTTGGCTAGAACATTAATTTGATTGGGTTAGAATCTTTTATACTCTTTTCAAAACATTCTTTTTCAAAAATATTTTTTCTATTAAATCTTGTGCCAAACTTTAAGTTTGGTGTTTTCTTGTTGATTCCCCTTTGATTTTCGAAAATTTTGGTTTGGTTTTCTAAAAATTTTAAGTTTGGTGTTCTTCCTTCATGTTCTTGTGTTCTTGTGAGTCTTCAAAGTGTTCTTGAGTTTTCTTGTGTCTTGATCTTAAAATTTTTAAGTTTGGTGTTCCTTGGTGTTTTTCCTCCAAAATTTTCAAAAACAAGGAGCATTAGATCTAAAAATTTTAAATCTTGTACTATCTTATTGTTTTTCTCTCTCCTCACTAAATTCAAAAATATCTTTTCAAAATATCTTTTCTAACTTCCTATCTTTTCAAAATTTGTTTCAACTAACTAACCAACTTTTTGTTTGTTTCTTAACTTTTTCAAAACTACCTAACTAACTCTCTCTCTCTCTCAAAATTTTCGAAAATATCTCCCCTCTTTTTCAAAAATTTCTGTTTTTTTTTAACTAATTATTTTTAAATTTTTTTTTACGAAAAAAAAATTATTTTCAAAATTCAAATTCTTTTTAGTTATTTTATTTTATTTAAGTATTTACTTCTTATAAAATAAAATAAATAAAAAGATAAATCAGTCCAAGTTATATCCATAGATCCATCATGGACATAAGTGGAAATGAACAGTCCAGGAGGACTCTGGGGTCATATTCTAACCCCTCTACTGCTTCATATGGGAGTAGCATATGCATACCCTCCATTGGAGTTAGTAGTTTTGAGTTGAATCCTCAGCTCATTATCATGGTGCAGCAAAGTTGTCAGTATTCCGGTCTTCCACAGGAAGAACCTACAGAGTTTCTGGCACAATTTTTACAAATTGCTGACACAGTACATGATAAGGAAATAGATCAGGATGTCTACAGACTATTACTGTTTCCATTTGCTGTAAAAGATCAAGCCAAGAGGTGGTTAAATAACCAACCTAAGGCCAGCATAAGAACATGGAAACAGCTGACAGAAAAATTCCTGAATCAATATTTCCCTCCAAAAAGGATGACACAGCTAAGGCTGGACATCCAAGGCTTTAAACAAGGAGATAATGAATCTCTTTATGATGCCTGGGAGAGATACAGAGAGATGCTACGAAAATGCCCCTCTGAAATGTTTTCAGAGTGGGTTCAGTTAGACATCTTCTACTATGGGCTTGCAGAAGGAGCTCAGATGTCTTTAGATTACTCAGCTGGTGGATCTATCCATATGAGAAAGACAATTGAAGAAGCTCAAGAGCTCATTGATACAGTTGCCAGGAATCAGCATCTGTATCTAAGCAGCAACCCTTCCATGAATGAAGAGGTTAAAACAGTAACTGCTGAATTCAGTACTGTAAAACAAGCTGCTGAATTCAATCAGCAATTAGATTTCCTAACAAAACAGCTAGCTGAATTCAAAGACAGGTTACAGGAGACAAGGATAGCTAATATACATATGGACGAACAGTTTAAGCAAACAAAGCAGCAGTTATCAAAGCAAATAGCAGAAGAATGCCAAGCAGTTCAATTAAGAAGTGGGAAAACATTAAATACCCCACCTCAAGGCATCAAAAATTCAAGAAATGAGTGACCCACCAAAGATTTCCCTGAGGACAGTAAGAGCCCAGGGAAAAATAATTCTGGCACTAAAACGCCAGAAAATGGGTGGAAGGCTGGCGCTGAACGCCCAGACCATGCCCAAAACTGGCGTTCAGCGCCAGAAACAAGGCAGGATTGGCGTTCAACGCCAGAAACAGGCAAGAATCTGGCGTTGAACGCCCAACAGGGGCACATTTCTGGCGTTCAGGCGCCAGGAACAGACAGTGAGCTGGCGTCTAACGTCACTCCAGCTTCTGACTCTGGCATTCAATTGCCAGTGAGGGATCAGACACACACAAGTGCTGACAACAACCCCTCTAAAAAGGCTTCTTTAACCACTAAGGTTGAGGAATATAAAGCCAAGATACCTTATCCTCAAGAACTCCGGAAAGAGGAGCAGGATAAACAATTTACTCGCTTTGCAGATTATCTAAGGACTCTTGAAATAAAGATTCCGTTTGCAGAGGCACTTGAGCAAATACCTTCTTATGCCAAGTTCATGAAAGAGATCTTGAGTCATAAAAAGGAGTGGAGAGAAACAGAAAGAGTTCTCCTCACTGAAGAATGCAGTGCAGTCATTCTGAAAAGCTTTCCTGAAAAGCTTAAAGACCCTGGGAGTTTTCTGATACCATGCATATTAGAAGGTGATTGCACCAAGACAGCTTTATGCGATCTTGGGGCAAGCATCAACCTGATACCTGCATCCACTATCAGGAAGCTTGGCTTAACTGAAGAAGTTAAACCAACCCGGATATGTCTCCAACTTGCTGATGGTTCCACTAAATACCCATCAGGCGTGATTGAGGACATGATTGTCAGAGTTGGGCCATTCGCCTTTCCCACTGACTTTGTTGTGCTGGAAATGGAGGAGCACAAGAGTGCTACTCTCATTCTAGGAAGACCCTTCCTAGCAACTGGACGATCCCTCATTGACGTCCAGCAGGGGGAAATAACCCTGAGAGTCAACGATGACGAGTTCAAGTTGAACGCTGTCAAAGCCATGCAGCATCCAGACACATCAACAGACTACATGAAAGTTGACCTTATTGACTCTTTGGTAGAAGAGATCAACATGGCTGAGAGTCTCGAATCAGAGTTGGAAAACATCTTTAAAGATGTTCAGCCTGATTTGGAGGATTCAGGGGACGTGAAAGAGCCTCTGAACTTTCTTCTGAAAGAGGAAAAACCTCCTAAACCAGAGCTTAAGCCACTGCCACCATCCTTGAAATATGCATTTCTAGGAGAAGGTGACACTTTTCCAGTGATCATAAGCTCTGCTTTAAATTCACAGGAAGAGGAAGCACTTATTCAAGTGCTAAGGACACACAAGACAGCTCTTGGGTGGTCCATAGGTGACCTTAAGGGCATAAGCCCAGCTAGATGCATGCATAAAATCCTATTGGAGGATAATGCCAAACCAGTGGTTCAACCACAGAGGCGGCTAAATCCAGCCATGAAGGAAGTGGTGCAGAAAGAGGTCACCAAATTACTAGAGGCTGGGATTATTTATCCCATTTCTGATAGTCCCTGGGTGAGCCCTGTTCAAATCGTCCCAAAAAAGGGAGGCATGACAGTGATTCATAATAAAAAAAATGAACTGGTTCCTACAAGAACAGTTACAGGGTGGCGCATGTGTATTGACTACAGAAGGCTCAATACAGCCACCAGAAAGGATCATTTTCCTTTACCATTCATAGACCAGATGCTAGAGAGACTAGCAGGTCATGATTATTACTGCTTTTTGGATGGCTACTCAGGCTATAACCAGATTGCAGTAGATCCCCAGGATCAAGAGAAAACAGCATTCACATGTCCATCCGGAGTGTTTGCTTATAGAAGGATGCCCTTTGGGCTATGCAATGCACCTGCAACCTTCCAGAGATGCATGCTCTCTATTTTCTCTGATATGGTGGAAAAATTTCTGGAAGTCTTCATGGATGACTTCTCAGTATATGGAGACTCATTCAGCTCCTGTCTTGATCACCTGAAACTTGTTCTGAAAAGATGCCAAGAAACCAACCTAGTTTTAAACTGGGAAAAGTGTCACTTCATGGTGACTGAAGGAATTGTTCTTGGGCATAAAATCTCAAACAAGGGAATAGAGGTAGATCAAGCAAAAATAGAGGTAATTGAAAAATTACCACCACCCGCCAATGTTAAGGCAATCAGAAGCTTTCTGGGGCATGCAGGATTCTATAGGAGGTTTATAAAGGATTTTTCAAAAATCGCAAAACCCCTAAGCAATCTGCTAGCTGCTGACACGCCATTTGTGTTTGACACAGCATGCCTACAGGCGTTTGAAACGCTGAAAGCTAAGCTGGTCACAGCACCAGTCATTTCTGCACCAGACTGGACATTGCCATTTGAGTTAATGTGTGATGCCAGTGATCATGCCATTGGTGCAGTACTGGGACAGAGGCATGACAAGCTTCTGCATGTCATTTATTATGCCAGTCGCGTTTTAAATGATGCCCAGAAAAATTACACAACCACAGAAAAGGAATTACTTGCAGTGGTTTACGCCATTGACAAGTTCAGATCCTACTTAGTAGGATCAAAGGTGATTGTGTACACTGACCATGCTGCTCTTAAGTATCTACTCACAAAGCAGGATTCAAAACCCAGGCTCATCAGATGGGTATTGCTTCTGCAAGAGTTTGATATAGAAATAAGAGACAGAAAAGGGACAGAGAACCAAGTAGCTGATCATCTATCCCGGATAGAGCCAGTGGAAGGGACGTCCCTCCCCTTCCTTGAGATCTCTGAGACATTCCCTGATGAGCATCTATTTGCCATTCAGGAAGCACCATGGTTTGCCGATATTGCAAACTATAAAGCTGCAAGGTTCATACCCAAGGAGTACAATAGAATACAAAAAAAGAAACTAATTACTGATGCAAAGTACTACTTGTGGGATGAGCCCTATCTCTTTAAGAGATGTGCAGACGGAATTATCCGTAGGTGTGTCCCCAGAGAGGAAGCACAGAGAATCTTATGGCATTGCCATGGATCTCAATATGGAGGTCATTTCGGAGGTGAGCGAACAGCCACCAAGGTCCTCCAATGTGGCTTCTATTGGCCCACACTCTATAAAGATTCCCGAGAGTTCGTACGTAATTGTGACAGTTGCCAAAGAGCTGGTAATCTGCCTCATGGTTACGCCATGCCTCAACAAGGAATCTTGGAAATAGAGTTGTTTGATGTATGGGGAATTGACTTCATGGGACCTTTCCCACCATCATACTCAAACACTTATATTCTGGTGGCAGTTGACTATGTATCCAAATGGGTTGAGGCTATTGCCACACCCACCAATGATACTAAAACAGTGCTGAAGTTCCTCCAGAAACATATCTTTAGCAGGTTTGGTGTCCCTAGAGTGTTAATCAGTGATGGGGGCACTCACTTCTGCAATAAACAGCTTTACTCTGCCATGGTTCGGTATGGAATTCGCCACAAGGTGGCCACTCCATATCATCCACAAACCAATGGGCAGGCTGAAGTCTCTAACAGAGAATTAAAGAGAATCCTGGAACGGACAGTAAATACCCGTAGAAAGGATTGGGCAAGGAGCTTGGATGATGCTCTGTGGGCTTACAGAACAGCATTCAAGACCCCTATAGGGACCTCTCCATACCAACTCATGTATGGTAAGGCATGCCACTTGCCCGTGGAACTGGAATATAAGGCCTACTGGGCAACCAGATTCCTAAACTTAGATGCCAAATTAGCAGGAGAAAAATGATTGCTCCAGCTAAATGAGCTAGAGGAATTCAGATTCACAGCTTTCGAAAATGCCAAGCTTTATAAAGAAAAATAAAAAAAATGGCATGACAGAAAGCTGTCATCTAGAATCTTTGAACCAGGACAGAAGGTCCTGTTGTTTAACTCTAGACTCAGGCTATTCCCCGGGAAACTGAAATCCCGGTGGAGGGGACCATACGTGATTACAAGTGTGTCACCATATGGTTATGTGGAGCTTCAAGATATTGGTTCTGATAAGAAGTTCATTGTCAATGGACAGAGAATCAAGCATTATCTTGAAGGCAACACTGAGCAAGAATGCTCAAGGCTGAAGCTAGATTGAAAGCTCAGCAAAGTCCAGCTAAAGACAATAAAGAAGCGCTTGCTAGGAGGCAACCCAGCCATGGGGCAACAATCCTCTAAGCATTTTTGCCCTATTTTTATTTTTATTTGTTTATATAAAGTTCACTGACACTAAGGTACAAAGTCATTTGTATAAGTTTACAGGGTTACAGAAGGAATCAGCACACAAAACAGAGTAAAAGAGCTCAATGGCAAGAAAACGCCAGTAAAGGGGCATTTTGGGCGTTCAGCGCCCAAAATGGGCATCCACTGGGCGCTGAACGCCAGTAATGGCAGCATTTGGGCGTTCAACGCCAGAAATGGCCACCCACTAGGCGTTGAACGCCAGGAATGGCAGCAACTGGGCGCTGAATGCCCAGGAGATCAGCATTTGGGCACTGAACGCCCAAAACAGGCAGTGTTTGGGCGTTCAAACGCCAGGAGGACAGGGAGGAGCCAAATCCAGTAATCCCACACGTATTTCCATTTTAATTTCAAAATTTATGCTTCAATGCATGATTTTTACATGAACATATCAAGAACCCTGATTTCTAAAATCCTTAATTTCTAAAAATCCATCTTTCCAAATTCAACCCAACTCTTTTCAAAATCTTTTCTGAAAAATCTATCTTTTTCAAAATCTATCTTTTTCACTCAAAAATCTTTTCAACTAATCCATATCTTTTTCAATATCTTTTTCATATTATCTTTTTCAAAATCCAGAATTATCTTTTTCAAAAATCTATCCTATCTTTTCAAAATTAAACTATATCTTCTATCTTATCTTTTTCAACTCAATCTTTTTATCTTATCTCCTCCAATTTTTCGAAAATCCACCCCTCCCCCCCCCTTTAAATTGGGTTCGGCCTCCCCCCTCCTTCATCAACAAGTGCTACTCAATCTCCTTCTATCCCTCTCCTTTCTTTTCTTTTGCTTGAGGACAAGCAAACCTCTAAGTTTGGTGTGTTTTTCCGAGATCATTAAGATCATGGCTCCCAAAGGGAAATAATACACTCCTAGAGGCAAGAAAGAGAGCGTTCCAAAACCACTTTGGAATCAAGGGAAGTTCTTATCTAAAGAACATTCAGACCATTATCTTAAAGTAATGGGTCTGAGATCAGTGATCCCGGAAGTTAGATTCGATCTGAAAGAAGATGAATATCCGGAGATCCAGGAGCAAATTCGAATCAGGAACTGGGAAGTCCTAGCTAATCCTGAAACGAAAGTAGGAAGGAACATGGTCCAGGAGTTCTATGCTAATATGTGGCAGACTGACAAGCAAAGACTATCTGGAACAGCCTGCTACGAATTTCGGACCATGGTCAGGGGAAAGATTGTTCATACCACCCCTGACAAGATCAGAGAGATATTAAAGCTACCTCAGCTAAAGGATGATCCAGACTCCTTCAACAGGAGGATGATGAGAGTAGACATTGGCCTGGATAAGATTCTAGAGGACATCTGTATCCCTGAAGCCAGGTGGACCACCAACACAAAGGGCATCCCAAATCAACTCAAGAGGGAGGATCTCAAACCAGTTGCCAGAGGATGGCTGGACTTCATTGGGCGTTCTCTGTTGCCCACCAGCAACCGTTCTGAAGTCACAGTTAAAAAAGCAGTAATGATTCATTGCATCATGATGGGAAAGGAAGTGGAGGTTCATCAGCTGATTTCAACAGAGCTCTATAAGATTGCTAACAAAAATTCAAGAGAGGCCAGATTGGCTTATCCAAGTGTGATTTCTCTGCTCTGCAAGGACGCTGGAGTCAAGATGGGAATAACTGAATATATCCTAATTGAAAAGTCAATCACCAAAGCATCAATGGAGAGACAACAAGCACAGGAGGAACATATCAAGAAGAGAGCACAGGAATTCCTCCCAGAGATTCCTCAAGCGGAGTATTGGGAATATCTTGAGACGTCTGTCACCAAGATACAGGAAGCTATGGAGCAAATAATAAAACAACAGAAGGAACACAGTCAAATGCTGACCCATATGCTTAAAGAACAAGAGGAGCAGGGACGTGACTTAAGGGAGCTGAAGCGCCAAAAATCTTCTGTGATACCAAGCCTCCCAAGGATCAGAGGAACCCCCATACCCCCAGAATAAAGGTTGTTAATTTCCAATTTCTGCCTTAACTCTGTGACAGTGTCCTTATAAAAGTACCTTAGAAGTCATATAGTAGTAACTAGTATCTATTTTGATTTTATCTCCAATTAAGCTATAGTTTATTTTTCTCATCATCATTAAACATGAATAAAATAGTAGATCTTTTAAATAAGAAGCAATAAAATTTCGAGTTTTAATAAGAGAGATTCTAATTAGTTAAATGTGGTGGCAATGCTTTCTGTCTTCTGAATGAATGCTTGAACAGTGTATATATCTTTTGAATTTGTTGTTTAAGACTGTTAAATATGTTGGCTCTTGAAAGAATGATGAACATAAGACATGTTATTGAGAATCTGAAAAATCATAAAAATGATTCTTGAAGCAAGAAAAAGTAGCAAAGAACAAAGCTTGCAGAAAAAAAAAAGAGAAAAAAAAAGAGAAAGCAAGCAGAAAAAGCCAAAGCCCTTAAAACCAAAAGGCAAGGGTAATAAAAAGGATCCCAAGGCTTTGAGCATCAGTGGATAGGAGGGCCAAAAAGGAATAAAATCCTGGCCTAAGCGGCTAAATCAAGCTGTCCCTAACCATGTGCTTGTGGCGTGAAGGTGTCAAGTGAAAACTTGAGACTGAGCGGTTAAAGTCAAGGTCCAAGGCAAAAAGAAGAGTGTGCTTAAGAACTCTGGACACCTCTAATTGGGGACTTTAGCAAAGCTGAGTCACAATCTGAAAAGGTTCACCCAGTTATGTGTCTGTGGCATTTATGTATCCGGTAGTAATACTGGAAAACAAAGTGCTTAGGGCCACGGCCAAGACTCATAAAGAAGCTGTGTTCAAGAATCATCACACTGAACTAAGAGAATCAATAACACTATCTGAATTCTGAGTTCCTATAGATGCCAATCACTCTGAACTTCAATGGATAAAGTGAGATGCCAAAACTGTTCAGAAGCAAAAAGCTACTAGTCCCGCTCATCTAATTAGAATCTGAGCTTCATTCAAAAACTCTGAGATATTATTGCTTCTCAACCTATTAGTCTTCTATTTTATTTGTCTAGTTGCTTGAGGACAAGCAACAGTTTAAGTTTGGTGTTGTGATGAGCGGATATTTTATACGCTTTTTGGGGTTAATTTCATATAGTTTTGAGTATGTTCTAGTTAGTTTTTAGTTTATTTCTAGTAGTTTTTAGGAAAAATTCATATTTCTGGACTTTACTATGAGTTGTGTGTTTTTCTGTAATTTCAGGTATTTTTCTGGCTGAAATTGAAGGAGCTGAGCAAAAATTTGATTCAGGCTGAAAAAGGACTGCTGATGCTGTTGGAGTCTGACCTCCCTGCACTCAAAGTGGATTTTCTGGAGCTACAGAACTCGAAATGGCATGCTTCCAATTGCGTTGGAAAGTAGACATCCAGGGCTTTCCAGCAATATATAATAGTCCATACTTTGCACAAGGATAGATGACGTAAACTGGCGTTCAACGCCAGTTCTCTGCCCAATTCTGGCGTCCAGCGCCAGAAAAGGATCAAAAACTGGAGTTGAACGCCCAAACTGGCATAAAAACTGGCGTTCAACTCCACAAATGGCCTCTGCACGTGACTCACTCAAATCTCAGCCCCAGCACACACCAAGTGGGCCCCAGAAGTGGACCTCTGCATCATCCATCATAGTCCACTCATATTTTGTAACCCTAGGCTACTAGTTTAGTATTTAAACAACTTTTAGAGACTTATTTTGTATCTCATGACATTTCAGATCTAAACTTTGTATTCTCTGACGGCATGAGTCTCTAAACCCCATTGTTGGGGGGTGAGGAGCTCTGCTGTGTCTCAATGAATTAATGCAAGTATTTCTGTTTTCCATTCAAACACGCTTGTTCCTATCTAAGATGTTCATTCGCGCTTAACTGTGATGAAGGTGATGATCCGTGACATTCATCACCTTCCTCAAACCATGAACGTGTGCCTGACAACCACCTCCGTTCTATATCCGATTGAATGAGTATCTCTTAGATTCCTTAATCAGAATCTCCGTGGTATAAGCTAGAACTGATGGCGGCACTCATGAGAATCCGGAAAGTCTAAACCTTGTCTGTGGTATTCCGAGTAGGATTCAGTGATTGAATGACTGTGACGAGCTTCAAACTCCTGAAGGCTGGGCATTAGTGACAGACGCAAAAGGATAGTAAATCCTATTCCAACCGGTGATTAGCCGTGCTGTGACAGAGCGCGTGAGCGTAGTTTTCACTGGAAGGATGGAAGGTAGCCATTGACAACGGTGATCCACCAACACACAGCTTGCCATAGGAGGACGTGCGTGCGTGAATCAGAAGACAGAGGAAAGCAGAGATTCAGAGGACAAAGCATATCCAAAACTCCAACATATTCTCCATTACTGCACAACAAGTAACTTCTAATTTATGCTCTACTGGTTATTCACAATTCCATTGATAAACATAATTGACTTCCTGACTAAGATTTACAAGATAACCATAGATTGCTTCAAACCAACAATCTCTGTGGGATTCGACCCTTACTCACGTAAGGTATTACTTGGACAACCCAGTGCACTTGCTGGTTAGTGGTACGCGTTGTGAAAAGTGTGATTTGCAATTCGTGCTACCATGCAATATTGGGACAAAGGCATGACAAGCTTCTGCATGTCATTTATTATGCTAGCCGTGTTTTAAATGACGCACAGAAGAATTATACAACCACAGAAAAGGAGTTTCTTGCAGTGGTTTATGCCATTGACAAGTTCAGATCTTATTTAGTAGGATCAAAAGTGATTGTGTACACTGACCATGCTGCTCTAAAATATCTCCTCACAAAGCAGGATTCAAAGCCCAGACTCATAAGATGGGTGTTGCTTCTGTAATGTTTGATATAGAAATAAGAGACAGAAAAGGAACCGAGAACCAAGTAGCTGATCACCTGTCCCGGATAGAACCAGTAGCAGGAGCGTCCCTCCCTCTTACTGAGATCCCTGAAACCTTTCCGGATGAGAAACTCTTTGTCATTCAAGAAGTACCATGGTTTGCAAACATTGCAAACTATAAAGCTGTAAGATTCATACCCAAAGAGTACAGTAAACAGCAAACAAAAAATTGATTTCTGATGCAAAGTACTACTTGTGGGATGAACCATATCTCTTTAAGAGGTGTGCAGACGGAGTAATCCGTAGATGTTTGCCTAGAGAAGAGGCACAAAAGATCCTATGGTATTTCCATGGATCACAATATGGAGGACATTTTGGAAGTGAGCGAACAGCCACAAAGGTTCTTCAATGTGGCTTCTACTGGCCTACTCTCTATAGAGACTCCCGAGAGTTTGTACGTAACTGTGACAGTTGCCAAAGAGCTGGTAATCTGCCTTACAGTTATGCCATGCCTCAGCAAGGAATCTTAGAGATTGAGTTGTTTGATGTATGGGGTATTGACTTCATGGGGCCTTTCCCACCATCATACTGAAACACTTATATTCTAGTGGTAGTAGACTATATATCTAAATGGGTAGAGGCAATTGTAACACCCACTAATGATACTAAGACAGTGATGAAGTTCCTCCAGAAGCATATCTTCAGCAGGTTTGGTGTCCCTAAGATACTAATCAGTGATGTAGGCACTCATTTCTACAACAAACAGCTTGACTCTACTTAGGTCCGATATGGAATTAACCACAAAGTGGCAACTCCATATCACCCACAGACAAATGGGAAGGCTGAAGTCTCAAATAGAGAACTAAAACAAATCCTGGAATGGACTGTAAGTACCCGTAGAAGGGATTGGGCAAGAAATCTAGATGATGCTCTGTGGGCATACGGAACTGCATTCAAGACTCCTATAGGGACCTCTCCATACCAGCTTGTGTATGAAAAAGCTTGTCATCTGCCAGTAGAACCGGAACACAAGGCCTACTGGGTAACCAGGTTCCTAAACCTTGATGCTAAGGTAGCTGGAGAGAAGCGATTACTCTAGTTAAATGAGCTGGAGGAGTTCAGACTCAATGCTTTCGAAAATGCTAAAATTTACAAGGAGAAAGCAAAAAGATGGCATGACAGAAAGCTATCATCTACAGTCATCCCTTCCCAGATCCTACTCGGAATATCACATACAAGGTTTAGACTTTCCGGATCTCAAGAATGCTGCCAATTGATTCTAGCCTATACCAAGAAGACTCTGATCTCATGGAATGGAAGGCTCGGTTGTCAGGCAAGGCAACCATGCGTCATGAACCAGGAGGCTAAGAGATACGCACTCAAGTTATTGCAAGTAGAACAGAAGTGGTTGTCAGGCACGCGTTCATAGGTGAGAATGATGATGAGTGTCACGGATCATCACATTCGTCAGGTTGAAGAACGAGTGTATATCTTAGAGAAGAAATAGGCTTGAGTTGAATAGAAAAACAATAGTACTTTGCATTAATTCATGAGGAACAGCAGAGCTCCACACCTTAATCTATGGTGTGTAGAAACTCCACCGTTGAAGATACATAAGAACAAAAGGTCTAGGCATGGCCGAATGGCCAGCCTCCCAAAGAGGGCTCAATCATCAAAACATGATTCCAAGATAGATTGAAAGATAAAAATACAATAGCAAAAAGTCCTATTTATAGAGAACTAGCAGCCTAGGGTTACAGAAATAAGTAATTAATGCAGAAATCTTCTTTCGGGCCCACTTGGTGTGTGCTTGGGCTGAGCATTGAAGCTTTCACGTGTAGAGGCTTTTCTTGGAGTTAAACGCCAGCTTTTGTGCCAGTTTGGGCGTTTAACTCCAGCTTTTATGCCAATTCTGGCGTTTTGACGCCAGAATTTCTATGCTGACTTGGAACGTCGGTTTGGGCCATCAAATCTCGGGCAAAGTATAAACTATTATATATTTCTGGAAACCCCAGGATGTCTAATTTCCAACGCAATTGAGAGCGCGCCAATTAGGCTTCTGTAGCTCCAGAAAATCCACTTCGAGTGTAGGGAGGTCAGAATCCAACAGCATCTGCAGTCCTTTTTCAGCCTCTGAATCAGATTTTTGCTCAGGTCCCTCAATTTCAGCCAGAAAATACCTGAAATCATAGAAAAATACACAAACTCATAGTAAAGTCCAGAAATATGATTTTTATTTAAAAACCAATAAAAATATAATAAAAACTAACTAAAATATACTAAAAACAATGCCAAAAAGCGTATAAATTATCCGCTCATCACAACACCAAACTTAAATTGTTGCTTGTCCCCAAGCAACTAAAAACAAAGTAGTATAAAAAGAAGAGAATATACAATGAATTCCAAAAACATATATGAAGATCAGTCTTAATTAGATGAGCGGGGCTATTAGCTTTTTGCTTCTGAACAGTTTTGGCATCTCACTTTATCCTTTGAAGTTTAGAATGATTGGCATCTATAGGAACTCAAAATTCAGATAGTGTTATTGATTCTCCTAGTTCAATATGTTGATTCTTGAATACAGTTACTTTATGAGTCTTGGCCGTGACCCTAAGCATTTTGTTTTCCAGTATTACCACCGGATACATAAATGCCACAGACACATAACTGGGTGAAACTTTTCAGATTGTGACTCAGCTTTGCTAGAATCCCCAATTAGAGGTGTCCAGAGCTCTTAAGCACGCTCTTTTTGCTTTGGACCACGACTTTAATCGCTCAGTCTCAAGCTCTTCACTTGACACATTCACGCCACAAGCACATAGTTAGGGATAGCTTGGTTTAGCTGCTTAGGCCAGGATTTTATTCCTGTGGGCCCTCCTATCCACTGATGCTCAAAGCCTTGGATCCTTTTTATTTTACCCTTGCCTTTGGGTTTAAAGGGCTATTGACTTTTTCTGCTTGCTTTTTCTTTTTCTTTCTTTTTCTTTTATTCTTTTTTTTTTGCCATTTTTTTCTTCTTTTTTTTCCGCATGCTTTTCACTGCTTTTTCTTGCTTCAAGAATCATTTTTTTATGATTTTTTAGATTATCAATAACATTTTTCCTTTTCTATCATTCTTTCAAGAGCCAACAATTTTAACATTCATAAACAACAAATTCAAAAATATGCAATGTTTAAGCATTCATTCAGAAAACAAAAAGTATTGCCACCACATCAAAATAATTAAACTATTTTAAAATTCAAAATTCATGTACTTCTTGTTCTTTTGCAATTAAAAAACATTTTTCTTTTAAGAAAGATGATGGATTCATAGAACATTCATAGCTTTAGGGCATAGACACTAAGACACTAATGATCATGTAGTAAAGACACAAACATAGACAAAACATAAAGCATATGATTCGAAAAACAGAAAAAATAAGAACAAGAAAATAAAAGAATGGGTCCACCTTAGTGATGGCGGCTTGTTCTTCCTCTTGAAGATCTTATGGAGTGCTTGAGCTCCTCAATGTCTCTTCCTTGTCTTTGTTGCTCCTCCCTCATGACTCTTTGGTCTTCTCTAATTTCATGGAGGAGGATAGAATGCTCTTGGTACTCCACCCTTAGTTGTCCTATGTTGGAACTTAATTCTCCTATGGAGGTGTTGATTTGCTCCCAATAGTTTTGTGGAGGAAAATGCATCCCTTGAGGCCTCTCAGGGATTTCATGATGAGGAATTTCCTCATGCTCTTGCCCATGAGTGGGATCTCTTGTTTGCTCCATCCTTTTCTTAGTGATGGGCTTGTCCTCATCAATGAGGATGTCTTCCTCTATGTCAATTCTAGCCGAATTGCAAAGGTGACAAATGAAATGAGGGAAGGCTAACCTTGCCAAATTAGAGGACTTGTCCGCCACCTTGTAGAGTTCTAGGGATATAACCTCATGAACTTCTACTTTCTCTCCAACCATGATGCTATGGATCATAATAGCCTAGTCTATAGTAACTTCAGACCAGTTGCTAGTGGGAATGATTGAGCGTTGGATGAACTCAAACCATCCCCTAGCCACGGGCTTGAGGTCATGCCTTCTTAGTTGAACCGGCTTCCCTCTTGAATCTCTCTTCCATTGAGCGCCCTCTTCACAAATGTCTATGAGGACTTGGTCCAATCTTTGATCAAAGTTGACCCTTCTAGTGTAGGGGCGTGCATCTCCTTGCATCACAGGCAAGTTGAATGCCAACCTTACATTTTCCGGACTGAAATCTAAGTATTTTCCCCGGACTATTGTCAGCCAATTCTTTGGGTCCGGGTTCACACTTTGATCATGGTTCTTGGTGATCCATGCATTGGCATAGAACTCTTGAACCATTAAGATCCCGACTTGTTGAATGGGGTTGGTAAGAATTTCCCAACCTCTTCTTCGAATCTCATGTCGGATCTCTGGATATTCACCCTTTTTTAGATTGAAAGGGACCTCGGGGATCACCTTCTTCTTGGCCACAACTTCATAGAAGTGGTCTTGATGCACCCTTGAGATGAATCTCTCCATCTCCCATGACTCGGAGGTGGAAGCTTTTGCCTTCCCTTTCCTCTTTCTAGAGGTTTCTCCAGCCTTTGGTGCCATAAATGGTTATGGAAAAACAAAAAGCATTGCTTTTACCACACCAAACTTAGAAGGTTTGCTCGTCATCGAGCAAAAGATAAAAGAAGATAGTAGAGGAAGAAGAAATAGAGGAGATGGAGGGGGGGTTAGTGTTTCGGCCAAGGGGGAGAAGGAGTGTTTATGTTGTGTGAAAATGAAGGAGTGAAGATGGGTTTATATAGGAGTGGAGAGAGGGGTAGGGTTCGGCCTTGTATGGGTAGGTTTGGGAGGAAAATTGGTTTGAATTTGAATGGTGAGGTAAGTGGGGTTTTATGATGGATGGATGTGGATTGGTGAAGAGATTATGGAGAAGAGGGTAGGATTTGATAGGTGAGGGGTATTTGGAGAAGAGGTATTGAGGTGATTGGTGAAGGGTATTTGGAGAAGGGTGTTATGGAAATGTGTGAAGAAGAAGAGAGAGAGTTGAGGTAGGTGGGGATCCTGTGGGGTCCACAAATCCTGAGGTGTCAAGTATTTCTCATCCCTGCACCATGTTGGCGTGTAAACGCCCCATTGATTGCCAATCCTGGCGTTAAACGCCAGGTTGCTGCCCATTTCTGGCGTTTAACGCCATCTTTTCTCCCTTTTTTGGCGTTTAAACGCTAGCTCTGTGCCCCTTTCTGGCGTTAAACGCCAGCTCTGTGCCCCCTTTCTGGTGTTAAACGCCTAGAATGGTGCCAGACTGGGCGTTTAACGCCCATTCTGCTACCCTTACTGGCGTTTAAACGCCAGTAGGCTTCTCCTCCAGGGTGTGCTGTTTTTAATACTATTTTTCATTCTGTTTTTCTTTTTCAGTTGTTTTTGTGACTTCACATGATCATCAACCTACAGAAAACATAAAATAATAATGGAAAATAAATAGATATAATAAAATTGGGTTGCCTCCCAACAAGCGCTTCTTTAATGTCAATAGCTTGACAGTGGGCTCTCATGGAGCCTCACAGATACTCAGAGCATGATGATGGCCTCCCAACACCAAACTTAGAGTTTGAATGTGGGGGCTCTATTTGACTCTGCATTGAGAGAAGCTTTTCATGCTTCCTCTCCATGGTTACAGAGGGATATCCTTGAGCTTTAAACACAAGGGAGTCCTCATTCACTTGAAGGACTAATTCTTCTCTGTCAACATCAATCACAGCTTTTGCTGTGGCTAGGAAGGGTCTGCCAAGGATGATGGATTCATCCATACACTTCCCAGTTTCTAGGATTATAAAATCAGCAGGGATGTAGTGGCATTCAACCTTTACCAAGACATCCTCTACAAGTCCATAAGCCTGTTTCCTTGAATTGTCTGCCATCTCTAGTGAGCTTCTTGCAGCTTGTACCTCAAGGATCCCTAGCTTCTCCATCACAGAGAGTGGCATGAGGTTTATACTTGATCCCAGGTTATACGGAGCCTTCTCAAAGGTCATGGTGCCTATGGTATAAGGTATTGAGAATTTTTCAGGATCCTGTCTCTTCTGAGGTAATCTCTGCCTAGTCAAGTCATCCAGTTCTTTAGTGAGCAAGGGGGGTTCATACTCCCAAGTCTCATTACCAAATAACTTGGCATTTAGCTTCATGATTGCTCCAAGGTACTTAGCAACTTGCTTTTCAGTAATATCTTCATCCTCTTCAGAGGAAGAATACTCATCAGAGCTCATGAATGGCAGAAGTAAGTTCAATCAAATCTCTATGGTCTCTGTATGAGCCTCAGATTCCCATGGTTCCTCATTAGGAAACTCCTTGGAGGCCAGTGGACGTCCATTGAGGTCTTCCTCAGTGGAAATCACTGCCTTTCCCTCCTCTATGGATTCGGCCATGTGGGATGTGTTTATGGCCTTGCATTCTCTCTTTGGGTTCTCTTTTGTATTGCTTGGGAGAGTACTAGGAGGGAGTTCAGTAACTTTCTTACTCAGCTGACCCACTTGTGCCTCCAAATTTCTAATGGAAGATCTTGTTTCAGTCATGAAACTTTGAGTGGTTTTAATTAGATCAGAGACTACGGTTGCTAAGTCAGAGTGGCTCTGCTTAGAATTCTCTGTCTGTTGCTGAGAAGATGATGGAAAAGGCTTGCTATTGCTAAACCTATTTCTTCCACCATTATTGTTGTTGAAGCCTTGTTGGGGCCTCTGTTGGTCCTTCCATGAGAGATTTGGGTGATTTTTCCATGAAGGATTATAGGTGTTTCCATAGGGTTCTCCCATGTAATTCACCTCTTCCATTGCTGGGTTCTCAGGATCATAAGCTTCTTCTTCAGATGAAGCTTCTTTGGTACTGCCTGTTGCTGCTTGCATGCCAGACAGACTTTGAGAAATCATATTGACTTGCTGAGTCAATATTTTGTTCTAAGCCAATATGGCATTCAGAGTATCAATCTCAAGAACTCATTTCTTCTGATTTGTCCCATTATTCACAGGATTCCTTTCAAAAGTATACATGAATTGGTTATTTGCAACCATTTCAATGAGTTCCTGAGCTTCTACAGGCGTCTTCTTCAGATGAAGAGATCTTCCAGCAGAGCTGTCCAATGACATATTGGACAGTTCAGATAGACCATCATAGAAGATTCCTATAATGCTTCATTCTGAAAGCATGTCAGAAGGACACCTTCTGATCAATTGCTTGTATCTTTCCCAAGCTTCATAGAGGGATTCACCTTCCTTCTGTCTGAAGGTTTGGACTTCCACTCTAAGCTTACTCAATTTTTGAGGTGGAAAGAACTTTGCCAAGAAGGCATTGACTAGCTTTTCCCAAGAGTTCAGGCTTTCTTTAGGTTGTGAGTCTAACCATGTCCTAGCTCTGTCTCTTACAGCAAAAGGGAAGAGCATAAGTCTGTAGACCTCAGGGTCAACCCCATTGGTCTTAACAGTAACACAGATTTGCAAGAATTCAGCTAAGAACTGATGAGGATCTTCTAATGAAAGTCCATGAAACTTGCAATTCTGTTGCATTAGAGAAACTAATTGAGGCTTAAGCTCAAAGTTGTTTGCTCCAATAGCAGGGATAGAGATGCTTCTCCCATAAAAGTTAGGAGTAGGTGCAATAAAGTCAACAAGCACCTTCCTTGCATTGTTGGCATTGTTGTTGGTTTCGGCTGCCATGGCTTCTTCTTGTTTGAAAATTTCTGTTAGGTCCTCTACAGAGAGTTGTACTTTAGCTTCTCTTAGCTTTCTCTTCAAGGTCCTTCCAGGTTCAGGATCAACTTCAACAAGAATGCCTTTGTCCTTGCTCCTGCTCATATGAAAGAGAAGAGAACAAGAAAGTATGGAATCCTCTATGTCACAGTATAGAGATTCCTTGAGGTGTCAGAGGAAAAGAAGAATAGAAGGATGAGATAGAAAGGAGAGAATTCGAACTTATAGAGAAAGAGTCTGAATTGCTGATAGTGGAGGAGTGTTAGTCCTTAAATAGAAGGATGTGAGAAGAGGGGAAGAATTTTCAAAAATCAATTAAAAATATTAAAAGAAATTTTGAAAAATTGGTTGATGATTTTCAAAAATTGAAATTGAGAAAGTAGTTAATTGATTTTGAAAAAGATTTTGAAATTAGAAATAAAAAAGATATGATTCAAAATCATTTTTGAAAAAGATGTGGTTGAGAAGATATGATTGAGAAAATATGGTTTTAAAAAGATATGATTGACAAACAATTAAAAGGATTTGATTTTTAAAATTAATGTCTTGGCTAACAAGAAATTTAAAAGATATGATTCTAAAATTCAATTATTGAACCTTTCTTAATAAGGAAGAAATTTTTGAATCAAATCACTAATTGTTAGCAAGGATTTTCAAAAATAAAAAAAAATGGAAAGGATTTAATTTTGAAAGATATGATTTGAAAAATATTTGATTTTGAAAAATTATGAAAATTTGAAAAAGATTTGAATTAAAAACAAAATCTTCCCTCTAGTGTCCTCCTGGCGTTAAACGCCCAGAATGGTATCCATTCTGGCGTTTAACGCCCAAAATACTACCTTTTTGGGCGTTTAATGCCCAGCTAGGCTGGCGTTTAAACGCCAGTTTTCCTTCCTCACTGGGCGTTTTGAATGCCCAGCTATTTCTGTGTAATTCCTCTGCTGCATGTTCTGAATCTCCAATTCTCTGTATTATTGACTTGAAAAGACATAATTTTGAAAAAAAAATTTTGAATTTTTAATGATGAGGAACAATCAAAATGCAACTAATCATGGAAAACTAAGATCAAATAAATAATGTATGCAAGACACCAAATTTAGAAAATTTCATATTGGAGACACTAACAAATTGAGAATGCATATGAAAAACAACAAAACACACAAAACAAGAGAATTTAAAGATCAGAGCAAGGAAATCATCAAGAACAACTTGAAGACTAATGAAGAACATAATGCATATATTCAAAAAATGCAAGAAGAATAAAGACATGCAATTGACACCAAACTTAAAAATTGACACTAGACTCAAACAAGAAACACAAAATATTTTTGGTTTTAAGATTTTATAATTTTTTTGGATTTTTTGAAAATTATTTTGGAGAAGAAAATAGAGACATTCAAAATTTTTAATAAGAATTCCAGGAATCATGCAATGTTAGTCTAAAGCTTCAGTCTAAAAGATTAGACATGGCTAGTCAAGCTTCAGCAGACATTACATACAACAGCCAAATTGATGGGAATCAACTAGCTCCTGTGATGATGAAAGTATCATCTGAAACTCTAGAATTCATTCTTAAAAATTCTGAAGAATAAAAAGTTACCTAATCTAAGCAACAACATGAACCGTCAGATGTCCAAACTCGAACAATCCCCGGCAACGGCGCCAAAAACTTAGTGCACGAAATTGTGATCATCAATGGCGCCAACAACTTGGTACGCACAATTGTAATCTCAACTCTTTGTCACAACTCCGCACAACTAACCAGCAAGTGCACTGGGTCGTCCAAGTAATAAACCTTACGTGAGTAAGGGTCGATCCCACGGAGATTGTCGGCTTGAAGCAAGCTATGGTCATCTTGTAAATCTCAGTCAGGCGGATTCAAATGGTTATGGAGAATTGATAATTAAAAGATGAATAAAATATAAAATAAGATAAAGATACTTATGTAATTCATTGGTGAGAATTTCAGATAAGCGTATGAAGATGCTTTGTTCCTCCTAAACTTCTGCTTTCCTATTGCCTTCTTCCAATCATTCATACTCCTTTCCATGGCAAGCTTATGTTGGGTTTCACCGTTGTCAATGGCTACCTCCCGTCCTCTTAGTGAAAATGGTCCAAATGCGCTGTCACCGCACGGCTAATCAGCTGTTGGTTCTCGATAATGTTGGAATAGGATCCATTTATCCTTTTGCGTCTATCACTACGCCCAACACTCGCGAGTTTGAAGCTCGTCACAGTCATCCCTTCCCAGATCCTACTCGAAATACCACAGACAAGGTTTAGACTTCCCGGATCTCAAGAATGCTGCCAATTTATTCTAGCCTATACCACGAAGACTCTGATCTCATGGAATGGAAGGCTCGGTTGTCAGGCGAGGCAACCATGCGTTATGAACCAGGAGGCCAAGAGATACGCACTCAAGCTATTGCAAGTAGAACGGAAGTGGTTGTCAGGCACGCGTTCATAGGTGAGAATGATGATGAGTGTCACGGATCATCACATTCGTCAGGTTGAAGAACGAGTGTATATCTTAGAGAAGAAATAGGCTTGAGTTGAATAGAAAAACAATAGTACTTTGCATTAATTCATGAGGAACAGCAGAGCTCCACACCTTAATCTATGGTGTGTAGAAACTCCACCGTTGAAAATACATAAGAACAAAAGGTCTAGGCATGGCCGAATGGCCAGCCTCCCAAAGAGTGTTCAATCATCAAAACATGATTCCAAGATAGATAGATTAAAAGATAAAAATACAATAGCAAAAGGTCCTATTTATAGAGAACTAGTAGCCTAGGGTTACAGAAATAAGTAATTAATGCAAAAATCTTCTTCCGGGCCCACTTGGTGTGTGTTTGGGCTGAGCATTGAAGCTTTCACATGTAGAGGCTTTTCTTGGAGTTAAACGCCAGCTTTTGTGCCAGTATGGGCGTTTAGCTCCAGGTTTTATGCCAGTTCTGGCGTTTTGACGCCAGAATTTCTATGCTGACTTGGAATGCCAGTTTGGGCCATCAAATTTCGGGCAAAGTATGAACTATTATATATTTCTGAAAAGCCCAGATTGTCTACTTTCCAACGCAATTGAGAGAGCGCCAATTGGGCTTCTATAGCTCCAGAAAATCCACTTCGAGTGTAGGGAGGTCAGAATCCAACAGCATCTGCAGTCCTTTTTTAGCCTCTGAATCAGATTTTTGCTCAGGTCCCTCAATTTCAGCCAGAAAATACCTGAAATCATAGAAAAACACACAAACTCATAGTAAAGTCCAGAAATATAATTTTTATTTAAAAAATAATAAAAATATAATAAAAACTACCTAAAATATACTAAAAACAATGCCAAAAGCGTATAAATTATCCGCTCATCACCAGCCATGAAGCAGATTTGAGCTTCGCCTTCTGAGTCCTCTTCCTCATCCGAATCATTTTCAAGATTTTTCCAAGATGCTATGAGCACTCTCTTCTTTTCTTTCTTTCCGTTGTCCTCCTTTTTGAGTTTTGAACAGTTGTATTTGAGATGTCCAGCCTCCTTGCAATGGTGACATATTACTTTGCTCAAGTCCTTCTTGTGCTCCTTTGAGCTTGAGCCCTTGTACTTGCCTTTGTTCCTCATTAGCCTTCTTAGCCTCCTAGCAAAAAATACAAGTTCATCATCTGAAAAACTATCACTAGACTCATTCTCTTTTGATTCGACTTTTAACTTAAGGGTTATTCCCTTTTTCTTTGAGTCTTGGTTTGTGTGTGTCGTTTCATAGGCAAGGAGTTTCCCTCTCAGCTGATTATATGTTATGGGACTTAGATTATTGCTTTCGGCTAGGATAGTGGCCTTTGTTTCCCATTCCTTTGTGAGGCTTCTAAGGATTTTTCTCACTAGGGTTTGTTCTGAGTAGGTTGTACCCATAGCATCAAGGTTGTTGATTATGATTGAGAATCTCTCAAACACTTTATCAATACTTTCTCCATCCTTCATGTTAAACATCTCGTACTCTTTTCGCAGCATATCAATCCTTATTTCCTTGACCTATTTAGTGCCTTCGTGTGTAACCTGGAGTTTCTCCCAGATTTCTTTGGCTGTTTTGTATCTAGACACCTTTTGGTACTCTTCAAAGCTGATGGCACAGTGAAGTAGGTTGACGGATTTAGCATTCAGCTCCACTTTTTTCTTGTCGTCGTCATTCCATTCAGTTTCTTCTTTTGGAGTCACCACTCCATTAGCGTTTGTTTTTGTTGGAATTTTGGGGCCGCTTACAACAATCTTCCATATGTTGTAGTTAATGGATTGGATGAAGATCCGCATCCTCTCTTTCTAGTAGGTATAGTTCTTTCCGTTGAAGAAGGGAGGCCTGTTGTTTGACTGGCCTTTAGTTAGAGTGTAGGCAACTGTGGTTGTGCCCAAGTTGTTTGCCATTGGATCTTTGCTCCAAGTTGGGAAGCTTGATTTTTGAGAGCTTGGATCTTGATACCAATTAAAGGTTGTAGAAGGCTTAGAGAAGGGGGTTGAATATATGGCCTTATTTACTTTAATGAATTAAGCCTTTACTTGCGAACTTTTTCTTGGAATCTGTTTGAACTGCGCTGCAGAAATTTTATGAGACAATTTCATTTTGTCTCATAAATAACAGAAAATAGATCTCATAGAAAGAGAAGAAGAATAACACAAGCATGTATTCTGGTTCAGTTGCCTTGTGCAATGTAACCTACATCCAGTCTCCACCACAACTGTGGTAGAATTTCTACTATAGTTAATGTATTACATACACCAATTCATAGGATTCCCTCAATCATTTCTCTCTCAAGTTTTAACCTAACTTTACTTGGTTATGCTAATACCTAACTCTTCACTCTAAGTGCTAACCCAACTTAGAAAGGGGTACCTCACAGGTACAAGACATAAGACATCTGAAACAACCTAAAGAAATCTGGGCTTTTTTCTCATGTGTTTCACTCAGTCTTTTATCACTCATAGGCTTTTTCTTGATTTCTCTCTATCTTCCTTTTACCTCTTAAGAAATTACAGAAAGATATACATTGAAAATAAATTACAAACTGTAAAACATGAAGGAGATTAATGCTTCAATACCCTCTGATGCTATAAGTTGAACCGGATTCAGCTAACTCTGATTGAGTTCCTCATCTTGGCAGAATGCTTCTTTAACTTAGAAAACACTGTCCAAAGTTGATGAACTCTTCACAGAGAAGCCCTTTAGAGCAATACCCAAAAACTGGTTCTTTCTCCTTGTCCTTCGAAAGATGAATTTTTTTTTCTTTTTGTATCTCTTTTCCAGTTGCTGAGTGCTTTCTTCTAAGTCAACTCTTCGAGTTGTGTGCTTCCCAGAAGTGACATTTCACTTTCTTCCATTAATCTCCAAATTAGGACATTTGGGACAGACCCTTTTTGCTTGACCGAATGCCTTAGATCAACAAAGATAAAAGTTTAAAAGGTAAACTTGAATCTGAACCCTTGATCAAGAGCTTTGTCCCCAAAAAATAGTTTTAGCCTTTGATTCACAACAGTGATTATCAGAGAACACTTTTGCATTTATCCCAAATTAGAGTAGCAGAAATTTGGAGCAGGAGTGAAGAAAGTAAATTACATGCAAATGAAAATAAATCACCTTTAACTTCTGACTTAGCTTAAAATGGTTTGATTTGAGTGATTAGACCTTTGTCCTTTTTGATTTAGCTTTCTCTTTCTTTTTTCTCTGGTGAAATGAGTAAGAAGAAGAGTGAAGCTTTCTCTCTCTTTTTCTCTGTGTTTGACCAAAGCAACAAGTGAATGTTGGCTTTAGAGTGTATCAGCTTAGTGGGATCAACTTGGATTTGGATTTGCTTTTTTTACCTCTCAGCCCGTTTGATTTTTTTGCTTAATTACTTTGGACTTTGTTGGCTAGAGACTCACCGATAATCTCGTTTTTGTTTTCTTCCAAATGGACTGCTGCTTCTTTGATTTTTGGCCTGCATTATTTAACTAAACACAATCAAAACTAATTGAGTGTCTAACCCAATAAAATAATATTTGTCATCATCAAACTAAATTAGTTATACATAACTCAACAGTTTGTATTTAAAAATAATTAAAAAATATTAAAAATAAAAATACAAAAAATATAGCATAAAATTATAAATGAATTTTATTAATCATGATATATTAAAATGTGTACATAATAAATAGATGTTATTATGTTAAAGTTAAATGTGATTAAAGATATTTTGGATAATTCATTTAAGAAAATATTTAAGATGGATCGGAGTAATAATAATAACAGTGTTACTTAATATATTTAAGTATATCAAATCATATATATTTTGAGTGTTTATAATTGAAAATTGTTATTATTATAATTTTTATACAGATGTTAATTATATATAGATGTTACTTTTTAATTCAAGTGAGTAATAATAGATATTAAATTTAATTGATTATTAGCACAATTAAAGTTTTATATCCTTTTATGTAAAATTTCATTATTATTTTTATATTGCAAAATTGTCATCTATACAAAATTACTGATATGGCACAATTACATAAAATAATATACTGTAAGTTCATTATATGATGAGCTTGCATTAACTTTTATATAATATAAATAAATAGATAGATAATAGATAGATTTTCTGATATATTTCATAAGAACTATTGATATGAAAAAGTCTTTAATATAAAGACGATAATTAAAAATTATATATTAAAAAATTTAACATATTTCACTAATTTAGTTATGTCCATCATAAAAAATATTATTTATATACTAAAATTAGTTATTATATATTTATATATAAATATATATTATTTAAATTATTTTTAATATATATATTTTTTTATACTAAAGATAGGAGACTCGAACCCGTAATTTCTTAATTGAGTATGGAGAGACTATGCCATTTGAGCTATAACTCATTGACTAAAATTTGGAAAGATAGGAGACTCGAACCTCCAACCTCTTAATTGACAAAAATTTAACATATATATATATATATATATTAACTTGTGCTCAGCATCATTCAACTTAACCTTTTGCTCTAACCACTGGAGAATACATAAATCAAAACAAATGTTAAATTCAAAGACATTGACAAATGATAGAAAAAGAAATGTGTTAATAGAGTTGAAGGAAAATCACTAACAGTGTTAATAGGATTAAGAGTTTGTATTGAATCAACAACCATAGCACGAGGGAAAAAAAGCTGAGCTTTCTTCAATATGTCCTAAAAACTAAATTAAGATAAAAAAGCATACAAGTATCTAAACTTCACCATACAGTTCTCGCAAGTTAAGGCTATTACATGAAATAATCGCTTAATAGGACCCAGACAATAACTTCAATAAAAATTCATGTATAAAATAGAAAATAATATAGCAAGAAGAATGGTAGCAGCAAAACTAATCAGAAGAAATCTAGATTTCCACCTCAATATCCGTACTTAAATATAAATATATATCTGAATTAATCCTAAGGTGTTCTGCTCTATTACCAATTTGCTCAAGGCTTTGTCACATGACACAAAACAAAATAAATGCAACCAAATTAGAGAAGGTTAACTGACTCTAAACCCAAAGCACAGTCACAAATAAAATGTTAAATTTCAGTGTCCACATCAGGGAAATCAAATATTATCCCAAACTACAATACCATGATGCAGGAAAGAAACCCAATAAAAGCTAAAATCTTCACCAGACACATAAAACTCGAGACGCTTTGCCTTCACTGCAACCCTTTGCTATCATTGTTGCTATCTTCCAATCAAATTGTGACAATAAAAGAAACCCTTAGTGGTAAGAGTTTTGTATCCTCTTAATTTAAAAGAAATCAAATTGAACTCCTCCCAAGTCCAATCAGCAAAATCTGAAACAAGATAGATAATAATAACATTACAATCCACAAGATCGATTCTGTTACAAGTGAGCCAATCATTTCACTTCATTTGTATCCTCTTAATTTATTTTGTGGCATTGCGAATGCGATCCAGAAAGAACTTATTGTATAAATATTGCTCTCATAAAATTTTAGTACCAGAAATAAAATCTCTCACACAAGGACATATTTATAAAGTTTAAATTTAATTCACTTTTAGGTTAAGCAATTTTAGACATGCATTCAATTAGGTAAAGTTACCTAGCAAAAGTAAACTATTTTTTTACATTGATTGTAGAAACCAACAAGCTTAGTATCTTTCAACTTGTATAACTTTTACTACAAAACTTCAATTAGGCTAAAGTTTGGTTTGGAAACTCCTAACTTATCTAGCAACAAGTGTGTCTTAGTTGCAACCCAATTGCTATTCAATTCTAAGAGTTACAAGCATTAGAAGTTGATGCATAACTTGCTGAAAACTGGTTCTTTCCAGCTTAAACCATTAACTTTCAAAAATTCACAACTCCCAATCCTTAACTCCTAAAATTCTGAATTTTTAGAGAAATAAACCAAATTAATCAAATTTTAAAACAAAATTGATTTCGCTCCAAAACTCAGCTTGCAGCAGTCGCAGTACAAAAAACAAATTGCTACCCTATTTGAACTTTTCTGCTGTAGGACAAATTTATCGACCTAACTTTAAAAATTCGTCATAAATTGTGTATTTAACAAAAAGGCCTCAAATTTTCTAGTCAAGCTCCAAATAATCCCAAGTTTAATCCGGACTTAGTCCCATACAATTCCAATCATCACAGAATTAGTTATAACTTTTCAAAGTTTCTGACTTCGTTTAGAAGTAATGCAGAAAATCAGATTTTACTATTCATTTTTGAAAAATCATAACTAATTCTCTAGTTAAAATGAAACCTTCAAAATTGAATATTAATAACTATACTTGTTGTAGTTCGCTTAGCTTTTAATCTCATAACATTCCAATCTCTATTAAGTTGCTGGTTCACTTTCAAAGTTGCCATTTAATTTCAAAACTCGAATTTTTCAGCAAGCAATTCAACATTTCAAATTCAATCCTTTAAACATTCTCTAAACCAATTCCAATCAATCATCAACTAAATCCATCACCGATATAATAATCATATAACCAACTCAACAGCAACAAATCCAACATAATCCATCAAAATTTAGAATTTTCATCAATCACTCATCAACAATTCATATTCCACCCATGATCAATCAATTCCACAAAATCCACCATTTCAATCAATTCACAGCCACAATTCAACATCCACACAACCAATCAATTACTCATAATAATTCAACCTATTTGCAGTTATTCAATAAAATTTATGGGCATTCTTAAATTAAAACCATTTAAAATTTAAACCCCCTACCTCGATGTCGCAATCGTATTATTTAACGCAAAAAGCCCCTTTATCCCCAATCGTGGCAGTAGCAGCGACAATTCCAACATAACCGGGACAAAGGCAGCGGCACCAACTATGATCACACTCGAAGCAACAATTTTGACATTTCCAGCAGAACACAGCAGTACTAAAACAACGATATTGGCTACCGTAATTAGAATAAGAATATAACAGAGAAACAATGCTAAACAGAACAAGAGTGGAAGCGTTACAGGATTTTGAACGGGAGAATCGATGTCAGAATGAAAAGGATGGCGCAACAACTTCTCTTCTCTGGTGACAAGCTTCAACTGTGATAATTCCAACAAACTCAATAGAGTCAAGAACATCAGAAGCAAGCGCAGGGTTGTTACAGAGCAAATAAGGTTCAGAGGTGGTGATTATGGTAGCTAGGCACGATTAACTCACCATGAATTCTGGCGGCGACCAGGAATTCCAGCAGCGGCAGAGGAACGGCTCCTCCTCTGTTGCATCACTTCCTCAAACGCGTTGCTTCCTTCCTTTCTGTGGTAGCATCAACGACGACCTCCTCTCCCTGTTTGGTTCCTCCCAACGATGGTGGCGGCTTCCATCAACGGCAGCGGAGGCAAGGCGCGGCGACGGTGGCAATGAAGACGAGCTCCTCTTCCTCGCATCGCGTCTGTCTCCCTTAACGCCTCTACAAAGCAAATCTCTCTCTCCTCCGGTGCCTCAACAACAGTGACGGTAGTAAGGACCCAGCCACATCGTCCCCTCCTCTCTTCCCCTCTTCTCCCTCGAGCTCCCCCTTCTCCCTTCTCTATTTTCCCTTTCTCCCTCACTTACTGAGTGTTGTGTGCGTGTGTTTAGAGATTTAGGGTACTAAATTGGGAAATTTGGGATATTAGGGTTTTTATTAAAAAATTTTAGGATTAGAGTAAAATATATATGAGTAATATAATAATTTTACAAAATATTTGAGATAAAATAACAATTCAGAAATCAAATATAATACTATAAAGATTATTTTCAAAATGCATAAGATTTTATTGATCAATATATCAATGAATTTAAATAATTACTTTTAATTTAAATTATAAAGTAAACATACTAATCACATTTTATAAAATATGGTTTAAATCCTAATATCAATTATCTAAATATGGCGCCTATGGTGGGATGCGATAACGGTGCATATGATGGCTTTATCTCTCACGAGAATCGCGGTGTCACAAAATCAGTTCGCGTGGAAGAGGTTGTGTCACAAATCGAACAGTGATTGCAGCTTCCTGGTGACGTGAAAAATTTCAAGACAGAGAGATTAATGGAAATAGTTGAGGAGAAGAGGGTTGTGTGACACCTTCATACACTCACGTTGCAGTTCTCTTCCACGGGACTAGCGGTGCCACAATGTGGGATCCAGAAGAAGGGGCAGTCACCGTCGAATGGTAATGGCAGCGTCCCGGTGACTGGAAAAATTTCACGAAGGAGACTCGACTGGTGAAGAGAAAGATGATTAGGGTTGCGTGATGGATTGCACTGCAGTCTTTGTTATTGACGTGATTAAGCCTCATGCATGGTTACCATTCCTTATTCTTTCAAAATGTTATATAATAGATCCCACTAAATTTTTAATTGATATAAAAAAATTATATTTAATTATTTTTAATTATTATTGGTAATAGTTGACAGATTTATATCTTGGCACCCTATACTTTTCTTTATTACATATTATAGACACTACAAAAAATTCTGGTAAAAACTGCGGTTTTTTTTGTATTTACGGCGGTTTGAACCGCTATTATTACCAATAATGGCGGTTTCATAAAGCGACGTAATTCTGGCGTCATTCTGGTTATTACGGCGGTTTTTGAGTAGGTTAAAATGGCGGTTCAAGCTGCCGTTATTTCCAGGGTTAAAATGGCAGTCTGAACCGCCATTATTATCCTGACAGAGTTGTGTTTTGGTTGGTTAAAATGGCGGTTCAAACCATCGTTATTTTCAGGGTTAAAATGGCGGTTTGAAACGCCATTATTACCCTGACAGAGTTGCGTTTTGGTTGGTTAAAACGGTGGTTCAAACCGCCGTTATTTTCAGGGTTAAAATGGCGACTTTTGGATAGGTTAAAATGGCGGTTTGAACCGCTATTATTACCCTGACAGAGTGGCGTTTTGGTTGGTTAAAACGACATTTTTGAACCACCGTTTTACCCTGACAGTGACATTTTTTATCGTTTAAAAAAATAATTTTTACCATCATTTTTATCGTGTTAAATAAATAATTGTGATTAAAATTTCACAATAGCAAAAAATCATAATCCATAAATGAAATATATAACTCATAAACAAAATATTAATATAATATATAATTTTTTTATTATTGAAAATCAAAAGTAATAACTCCTATACAAAACCTTGTCTTACTAAACTTACCAAAATACAAGCATTGCAATAAACACTAATAAGTTAAATCTACCATCCAGTTCCCTAAACTATGTTAATATCTAATATTTTATTTAAACCATCTAATAAGTGCTGTTTTTACTACTTAGAATATGAATATACAAGACAAATAGCTTAACTATGTGATGATGAATAAGATTTAGAGGCCAAAAGTTTCCTCCTTTTGTAATTAACTTTAAAACAAGCATGCCTTAGTTTCTTGGTCTCTTGTGTGAGTTTCATCTTGGGAACTTGCTCCAACATCTTTTTTTCTTGCTCCAACACTCCAACTTCATTATCCAAACTCATCTCTTACAAAGATTTGTAGGAACCTCTCCTGTTAGGGAATTTCTATCAAGCCGGCTGTTATAAATTGAAATTATAACAATGAAAAGATGTCATTAGAAACAATATATAACTAGTCAAATAATATAAAGAGAAAAAATAAAATTAGATTGGTAGAAAGAGTCGAGAAAATTTATTAAAAAACTGAAATATGAGGCAATTACTTACAGAACCTCAAGTGTCTGAACTAGTCCTAATGTTTCTGGTATAGAACCAGATAAATCATTTCCATTAAACAATCTGCAAATTCCACTATCTTAAATTAGCAATTCTACTATGAAAATTTCTTATAACTGCACAATAACCATATTACTAATAGCTGTCTCTTGGAGTATCAGAACCAATATTTGCCTAATTCAAAATTCAATTCTTCATCATATTGCCCAAAAAGGTAAGAGGTAACAATATAACTGAAATTGTTATTAATTAAAACTTACCTCTATAATATCATCCATTGTCAATTTAGCATATTCAATAAGAAGAGACTGAAGATTCTCAGATTCAAGTGCTCGTCTTCTCTCTGTATAAACACGATCTCTTTGGCTGTTGAGCACTTCATCATACTCAAACAACTGTTTCCGAATGGCAAAGAAGTAGTTCTCCACTTCTGGTGATCAATGACCCTGCACAGCAGCTGCACATCAAATAGATTACCTGAATTTGGTCTCTACCAAATATACGAAAAATGTTATCTTCAAGACTTAAGAAAAAGCGTGAGCCTCCTGGATCTCCTTGTCTGCCACTTCGACCACGCAACTTAAAAAATAGAAATTGAAGTTTCAAGTTTAACTACTTATTCAACAATATATCCATGAAAGGGGTTGTGAATAGGGGCTATGATAGTTGAGAATTATAAAAGGCATTTGGCTGTGTAATGCCAGAAGCTATTCCTAAGAAAAGGAAAGAATGCAAACCTGATTATCAATTCTCTGGGACTTATGACGCTCTGTGCCAACTACATGCAGTCCACCAGCTGCCACAACCTAAAGTCACAATTATTATTAAAACTTTGCAGTAAAGACTTTATATTCCTTAACAATTTCCAGAAATGCATTTCTTAGCTCAGCAATGACTTCATTTTGAGCAGGTCCCTACATAAACATACATGATTTAATGACACAAGATTAAAACTTTGCTTAAGTGATATCAAGAAAGAAGAAAACACCACTTAAGATATTCTTTTGGGAAAATTCATTAATAATGCATTCTCAATTATAGTGTTGATTCGATAGAAGCATGATCATCATCATCGTGTCACCTTCTCACATGAATAGGATAGGCGCTCCTCTGCTTCAAGCTCAGTTAAAACCATATTAACCAGAATAGCAATTTTACTATGGCCGGTGATCTCATTTCTTTACTTGATCTAACAAGACCAACACGTTGTTATAGATTGGTTCCTATCAGATTAGTTTCTTCAAACATATTAACCAGAATACACATCAGTAACAACTTACGGTAGGCAGCAGCTCTAGGAATGATCCATTCTGAAATAAAAAAACAGATACAGAATATTAAGGATGATTTGCAAACACACAATAGATTCTAAAATAAAAAATAAGCATTCTTGCAAAACTTTGAGCCAATCGAGAAAGAATAAATCTGGTTTAAATATTTAGTGCATTCTAATACTTGTTATAACAGTAACAGCCTCAAAACAACTCAAATTTTAAAAGGTTGAATGAGTGAAATTTAACCAACTTTAATTTGTTTATAACAGTAGCAGTGCATTCTAATACTTGTTATTAATTTGATCACATTCTCAGCATCCAAAGAAATCATAATAAATCAGCTAGAAAAGTTAGTAATGACAAAAACCTTGGAAGCAGCAAATGATCTACAACTGATGGATACTAATAAGCATATGACTGATTTCTACAACTGAAAGTTCAGTAATGAATCTAGAGTCATGACAAAGCCAAACTTTCTAATCAATGCACAGTCACTATATTACCAGGGTATGCTAATATACATGTATGAGTTACACTTAGCTAAGTCTAACTATTCATCTAGTATAACTAACTAAACAGCTTCTAACTACTTCTAATTCTAACTGACTGAGCTGGCAATTGAGTAAACTACAATCCCTCAAACTATCATGAAATTATGATATAAATTGAAATTATTTACACTTAATACAGAATAAACTTCGAAAAAAGTTAATAAGTCATTCTTATCCTCATCATTCAACTTTCAAGTCATTAAGCCGCTCATGGAAATTACGCCATTCATCTACAATGCTTTAGAAATGAGTGAAGATGTACTGAGGAAGAAAACAAAATAGGTGAGAAAATAAAACCAAACTCACCAAGGTATATCTTTCTTAAGTAGAATAAGATTGATATCCCATCTTCATTTTCCTTATTAAGTTCCTCAATCGAATATCGAACATCTTCTTTGTAATATGGTGTCAAAATACTAAAGAAAAAGATTACATAAGTTCCAATCATAGCATCAATTAAAAATAAACAAACATTATGTGCCTTTAATATTTAAGAACTTAAGAGAGTTGGCACTTGCCATTTTTCAATATTCAATCTATTTTTTCCACTTTCATGTCATTAAATTAGTTAATCATAATGACTAACTTGAAGGACAATATGTTTCGAACTTTGGGAGCCTTCAGCATATTCATGAATAAGGAATTTGCAAAGAATGTGATACGGCGGCGAGCATCCAGATTTTGAGGCACATTTATAGCTGATTCCTTTACTGTCAAAGGGTCTATATAGGAAACTGAGATATTCTGAGAGGAAAGAGTTACAAATAGAGTTAGGAATTTTTCCAATTTCTCACTAAGTGAAGGCAAACCACTCATCTTGAATTCTTTGACAAATGTGTGTTCTTGTATGCTCCATTCAACTTTATCACAAATATGGCTTACAAACCTATCACAATACATGGAAGACCTTGAATAATCAAGAGGATTCCGGTAAAAGCAGAAAGAAAGTTACTGTTTGGTTTATATTTTCACATTTTGAGAAGAAAAAAGTTGAAAACAATAAAATCATGTTTTCTGATTTCGCAAAATCCTAACAAAGAATACTAAAAATGAAATTAAGAAATAAAAATAGAAACTAAATATGTAAGCATGCGAAATAGTGATATCTTTTTTTTTCCTTACATCTTATCTTCCTCATCTTGCAGGAGGTTATAAATGATATCCTTGAGAGTTTCATAGCATTCGACGACTGCTGAATACATGTAGCTAACATTCAAGCTAATAAAAGAATTTTTTGATATGTTTGAAAAAGAGATATATCGCATACAACAATGATTAAATAAATGCATAGACAAAAAAAAAAAAGATTTTCAGTTCAGCATTATTTTCTCTTTAAATCAAACAGCTTTAAAACTTAAAAGTACCTGCTGATATATGTAACAAAACCTGGAAGGCAAGCAACTTCCTTGAGCGGTCCCCGGTATGCAAACGCCGCAGCAGCTTCCGAAGGATCAACACCGTAGAACACCGGCACAACTTTCTGACCCTTGCTGCTCCAACACTCCATTATCTTCTCAAATTCCTTCAACCACCACGTCGAATTCCCATAGCTTTGGGAGAAAACCACGATTGAAATTCTAGAATCTTCGATTGCCTTGGAACAAAAAAGATAAGCATTCAAGTAATTCATCAAACACGTGCTATGCGAATCAGTAAATCACCAACCAAAAGCATATTTACAAATCAAAACCGCAAAACAAATGAAAATTTGTATACATGTATGTAAGAAAAAAATCGAAGAAATTTCATGAAGACCTTACCCCTAATTTCTGCTAACAAAGAGAAAATCAAAACCTAGCATTAAAGATATAGAAGTAGTAACAATTAGCAAATACAAAATATGAGTAATTAAAAGAAGAGATTGTGGATTTGTATATAAACCTAGTTCAACGAAGATGGAGAAGGAGAAGCTTCACAGAGCACAACACGATGGAGTAGGAAACTTTGATGGAGGAGATCGCAGCTGGAAGAAAAGCGTTGATGGAGGAGCTTGCCGCCAGAGGAGAGCGTCGTGGATGAGATCGCAGATCTCACGCTGCGAGGGAGTTTCTTCCTGGTTCTCACGTTGCCATGGAGTTTCGATAGATTGAGTAGCACAGCGTTTATTAGTAAAATAAGAGTTAGGTTTTTATATTACGGAAGCAGATAATGAGATACTGGCGTTTAAAACTGCCAAATTCACTAAAAAACCGCCGCTTTCCACCAGTAAATTATGGCAGCCACACAAACTGCCTCAATTTATGAATATAACGGCAGTATTTTAAAATTGCCATTTTATTGATGCCATTTTATACTAGTTTTTTGTAGTGAGAATAACTTTGTTTTTGTTTAAAGATTCACCAAAATTTCTACAATAATAAAAGGAAAGTAGAACGGTATGCTTGTTCATGAAGTCATAATTGTCATGGACTCATAGTGAATGAAATTCATTCCTTGAAATATCCATGATGAAATTTTAAATTCCTACTTCAATGGCAACAAATTACCTCTATCTCTTGCTCTCTAGATATGTGTGTGCGAGAATAAAATTAAGTATATTATCATCTATTAATTCAGAGATAAAACTTTAATTTACTCATAATTTATTTAATTCATTTTTAGATGATTGAATATAATAAATTTTATATTATGTATAAGTGATTGAGTTTGTCCAACAGATAATTAATTGACTAAAAAGATCAGAAAAATATCTAAAATTCTTAATTAGTGAGATATCCAATCAAATTACTTATTAGCATAAAAAAATTTGAAGTAATAATATCTAATATTTTAGTCTGACAGGATATACAATCTGAATCTTGACAATTATAGTCTTGTGAAGGTTTGAGAAAATAATATTAAAGATTCTTATGTTTATGCTACGGTACAATTTGAATAAAATTGTAATTAAGGGAGACTCAATAGAAATAATATCTTTGTACATCTATTCTAACAGTAAAACTCTTAAATGTGGACTGGACGTAGACATTGAGTATATATTGCTTGTGTATTATTTTTTGAATCCCTATCTCTTGCATTTACAAGTATTTTATCAATTCATAGTTTATTTAGTGTTCAAACAAAGTCCTTTTTAAAAGAATATGAAATTATTAAAAACCGTTTTAAGAAAAATATTTAAAAACAATAATAGACCTCAAAAGATATCTTTTAAATATTTATATCCCATGACTCATTTTAAACAAATTTAAAACAAGCTTGCAATTTAAACAAACTAATACATTTTTTTTTTTGTAACAGTCACTGCCTTGAAAAGTTCTTTAAATTCATTTTTAAATAAAATATTCTGAAGCTTGATTCAATCTCTTTTTTTGCAAATATTCACAACTTTAATTATTGAATAAATAGTAAATACTTTATTTTTCTAATTAGTTAAAAGTTTAATTATTTTGTTGATTCCTATAGTTTTACAAAATTTTTAATTAGGTTCATATACTTTTTTTTTAATTTGGGTCTCTGTACCCATTTTTTTTAATTAGGTCCCTCTTAACAGTAATTAGTTTAATTATATAAGGACCTAATTAAAAAAAAAATAAATTGGTGCAAGAACCCAAATAAAAAGAAAAAAAATATAAGAATCCAATTAATTAAAAATTAAATTTGGTATAAGGACTCAATTAAAAGAAAAAAAAAAAAGTATAAAAACCTAATTAAAAATTTTGTAAACTATAAGCAACAACAAAATAATTAAATCTTAATTAAATGTGAAAATTCCTTTCATTTAGAAAAAACTGTAAGTAAATAAATCAACTAAGTGCATGTGCTATTTTTTAATTATATATAGTGGATCAAAACGAAGAAAATGGAGGACAACATGATTTAAATGCATGATTATTAAAGTAGGTAATAGTGGAGTAATATCATTGAGTGCATATAATAAATAATTGAAAAGAAAATAATAGCACTACAAATCAATATAATATGCATGCATGACATCGATAATAGAGATAATTTTTCTTCTATAAATAGCATTGGGCGTGTGATCACATTACATGAAAAATGAAAATTGGAAAACAGGAGAGAGAGAGAGAGAATTAAAAAGAAAAAAAAATAGAGGAAAAGGGAGAAATGAAGATAGAAGAAATATAAGGTTATTAGGATAGATACAAATTACTCTTTTTAAAGAAATTACTCCAAATTATCGTATATATATTTGTTATGATTTATTGTTCAATGCTTTATTTTATGCCTTTAGTAAATTTAGATTTTGTTCCTTTTATATGTGATTGTTCAATGTATAGTGGTAAGAATTAAACCGATATCAAACTAACTAAATTACTAAGTTATTGAATTATTGGTTTAACCAGTAAATTATTAGTTCAATCGGTTAATAATTCGGTCTCGTATAAGTAAAATATATAAAATAATTAAAAATTAAAAAATTAAAATTTAAAATACATATATTTAATAATATTTTAATAAACATTAAATATCAACAAGGACTAAATAACTAATCTACCAAGACTAAATGACTAATCTATAGAAATAATATACAACAACAATCTATTAAAAATAATATATAAGATCAACCAAATATGACAACAATATATTGATACTTTTTTAAATAATTCTTTTCTTTCCTAAACCCTTTGTACCATAGTAAGATGGTATTAGAGCAGAGTTAGGTTCTAAGAACTCAAAATCAACATTTCTTATGAATTGACATTATAAATTGCAAATATGCTACGCAACAGTTTTGGAATGCGATCATCACAAACCAATTCTGACAATTTATCAATTGGTTTCAAACTAAATCGAGATAATTATCCATTATGGACAATTCTGATGAAGAAAGCAATTGGTGGAAGAAGAAAGAAGAAACACACCAAAGAAAACTGCTTTAAGATTGTGGGCTATCCAGACTGGTAGAAAAATAATCTTAAGTCATCAAGAAATCGGAGAAAGGGAGCCGACGCTGTGAGCACCCTAGAGGTCACCAGCAGCAGTGGCGAGGCCAGAAGAGAGGAAGCAAGTCGCGATGGCAAGGCAGCAGCGGTGGTAAGGGCAAGGACTACTGAACTCCTTGGCTGCTCAGCCCAGGCCGTGACTCAATATGAAAGGGAGACCCAAAATCAGAATCCAATTAAAAAAATAAATGAATGGATTTTCAGTTGTGGGGTTATGATATTATGACTCATGACCTCTATGATTATAACAGCTTAACTATACCTTCAAAAGCCCATATTGAAACAGCTAGTGGAGAATTAATTGATGTTTAAAGAGGAGGCTCCATTACTTTTTCAGAGAAATTGAAACTAAAAAATTGCCTCTATGTCCCTGCACTATCATAAAAATTATTGTCTATTAGTCAAGTAACAAAGGAACTAAATTGTGTGGTACTCATGTACTCTACTTTTTGTCTGTTACAGGACATTCTTACGAAGGAAATCATTGGGTGTGGTACTGAGTGAAGTAGCACACCAGGGTCATGTCATGCTTGCTCACGGAACGGTTACTAGGCAACTTTGGTTATGGCACAGGCGTCTCGGACATCCTTGATTTGGGTACCTCAAGTTTTTATTTCCTAGTCTTTTTACAAGTAGCACTGAACCCCTCAAATGTGAAACTTGTATTCGTACAAAAAATCACAGAGTTTTTTTTTCTCCAACCAACACTAGAGTAAATTCCAATTTTTCTCTAATACATTCTGATGTGTGGGGTCCAGTCCCTATTTTCCATAATAATTTTCAATATTTTGTGTTATTTGTGGATGATTTCTCTCGCATGACTTGGGTATATTTTTTAAAATACAAATCTGAAGTACTTGATAAATTCTTTGCTTTCTACCAAATGATTCAAACTTAATTCAACAAGAAAATCCAAGTACTTCGCTCAGATAATGGTGGAGAATTTATAAACCAATCAATGCGCGATTTTTTTTTTATAAAAAATGGTCTTATCCATCAAACTTCCTGCCCAAATACACCCCAACAAAATGGTGTGGTTGAGTGACAAAATCGTAAGTTACTTGAGATGACCCGAGCCATGCTTTTGATGCACAAGTTCCAAAAACCTTTTGGCCTAAAGCTATAGCAACCTCTGCCTACTTACTGAATCGCCTACCTACCCAAGTTCTCCACCACAAAACACCCTTACAAGTCTTGGCTACTTAGACTCTAATCCCGCCTATTCTAACCTTACCACCTCGAGTATTTGGATGTTCCGTCTTTATCCATATCCCCAAAGTCAACAGAACCAAACTTGATCCTTGTGTAGAAAAATATGTTTTGTTGGGTATGCTACACACCAAAAGGGGTATAGGTGCTACAATCCAATCACTCGTCGTATTCTTGTGACCATGGATTGTGATTTTTTAGAATCCGAATTTTACTTCATCCACTAACATGAAATTCAGGGGGAGAACAATAATGAACCACCAAGTTGGCTAAATAACCTTTATTGCCTAGAAACTGTTCAAACAGAGCAAGTAGATGGAGCCACCAAGCATACTTCACTCAACGTAGAAAATAACTTACAACCAGTGAAAGTCCTTTTGAGAATGTCAGATAAGAGGTAAGTAATTACCAATCTGATAATTGACTCCCTGTTTTTAATGAGGCCACTAACAATAACAGTATAGCACTGGAACATGAAGAACCAGAGCCCAATACCTTTGTTCTTCCTCCAAGAAGAAATAGAGGGATGCCTTCTGATCGGTACTCACTAGAACATATTTTCCGTAACTCAAGATACCCGATAAGGGTGGCTAGAGAAGGAATAGAAATTGTTGCAAAGGCTTTTTCTACCACACTCTTGACAAAAGACATTCCAAGAACTGTCCTGGAAGCCAATGAGAAAGCTGAATGGCGAAAAGCCATGAATACAGAAATGAAAGCTCTAGAGAAGAACGGAACTTGGGAGAAGTGTATCCTATACCGATAGAAAAAAAGCCAGTCGAGTGCAAATGGGTTTTCACCATTAAACACAAGGCAGATGACACCACTGAACGGTACAAGGCAAGGTTAGTGGCCAAAGGTTATACACAGACCTATGGTATCGACTACACTAAAACTTTTTCACCGGTTGCAAAGATTAATACTATCAGGGTGTTGCTTTCTTGTATGGAGAGTTGAAAGAAGAAGTGTGTATGGAAGCTCCTCTAGGTTTCTCAATGGGATTTAGAAAACATGAAGTTTACCGGTTAAAGAAGGCTCTTTGTGGGCTTAAACAATCTCCACATGCCTGATTTGGAAGATTTACATTAGTCATGAAAGGTATGGGTACAAGCAAAGCAACTCTGATCGTACCCTTTTTTTTTTTTTGAAAAAACGGAGAGATTTAATGACTTGCCTAATAATCTATGTGGATGATATGATCATAACGGGAAGTGAGGTTGAAGAAATTATAAAATTAAGAAGGAACCTATTTACAGACTTCGAAATGAAGAATTTGGGAAGACTAAAATATTTCTTAGGAATAGAGGTTCTACGTTCCAGCAAAGGAATTTTTATCTCTCAAACAAAGTACATTTTGGACCTTCTGGCAGAAACAAGAATGGTGGATTGCAAACCAATAGATACGCCCATGCAAGTTAATCACAAGTTGAAGATAGTAGAAGGTGCCACCCTAGCAGATAAGGAAAGGTACCAGCGACTGGTTGAGAAACTAATTTACTTATCCCATACTCGGCCTGACATAACTTATGTTGTGGGAATAGTAAGTCAGTTTATGCATAAGTCACAAGAAGATCATATGGAAGCCGCCATGAGGATAGTTCGATATTTGAAGGGAGCTCCAGGAAGTGGAGTCATATTCAAAAGGAATGGCCATTTGAAAGTTGAGGCATACACTGATGCAGATTGGGCGGGCAACCCAAATGATAGAAGATCAATAGTTGGTTACTTTACACTTGTTGGAGGTAATCTGGTAACTTGGAAAAGCAAGAAGCAAAAAGTTGTAGCACTTTCAAGCGTAGAGGCAGAATTTCAAAGGATCGTTAAAGGCATAACTGAAGTATTGTGGATAAGAAAATTGATGACTGAGATTAGATTTCCACCACAATTTCCAAGCCAGTTGAAATGTGACAACAAAGTCGCAATCAACATTTCAGAGAATCCCGTATTACATGATAGAACAAAACATGTTGAGGTGGATCGACACTTTATCAAAGAAAAAATTGAGAATGGCATTATTGAGCTTCCATTTGTGAGATCAGAAGATCAGTTGGCTGATAGTCTTACTAAAGCAGTTTCAAGACAAGCCATTGCTAAAGTACTAACCAAGCTGAGTATTGGTGATCCCACTACTCATCTTGAGGGGGAGTATTAAAATATCATAATTAGGAAACAAAATCAGGAAAATATCAAAGAGGATCAGAAAAAAAAAATCAATGTAATTTATTATTATCTTATTTCACAATTAGCGTACTCATTAGCATACTCTAGGTCTATATATTAGTAAGAACTTTGTAATCACAAGAGAGAATGATAACAAATGATACTTTTCTAAATAATTCTTTTTTCCTTTCCTAAACCCTTTGTACCATGGTAACATATATTACATATAACAAGAATATATTACACTATAATCAATAATATATTACACCTTGTACCAAATATGTACCAATTAACCCATCATGATAATTTTTAATCTTGGATTCATTTCATTCATTCACCTTTTCTTATGCTTTTAATATTAGTCCAACAAGTCATCAATTTCTTGGTAGCTTAACTTCATTCACCAAATATGATGCAGCTTGTTAAAATGTGGCAGAGGTTCAAGTTCAACCTTCACCCTTTGTGTTCAAAATGGCTGTCTCTTCATTTACCAATTCAAAAATTATAAGATCTATAGAAGACACCAAGGGCATTCAAACAAGTAGAAGAACTGAAGACGAGATCTAAATCATTTAAGGGTGAGAAAATAGAGTCACTTCACCATAAAGAGATAATGAATCTACTAAAAGAGATACGAATTTCAATATCTCGTTATACTGAAATAAAAAACTGAACAATCTAATAGAAATCAAACAGAAATTAACAAGTTATACATTTATAATCAACCAAATATAATCAACATCATTAATCAATTAATTTTAACTAAAGTACTAAATTATTAAAAATTTGAAATACTGAATAACTTAAAAAAATAAAAATACATACCTTATGACTGATGCACCACCGGTAGAGCAGAGAGAGACTGGAGAAGAAGCATGGCGTCGACGACGATGACAGAGACGACCAGACCGGCAAAAGAAGGACGACGGAGGACACACAACGGCACGGACAGGAGGCGATGAGCAGTAGCAGTAGCAGGAGTCGACGGACACACAGGACAGGATAGCGGCACAGGACGACGACTTTGAGTAGTAATAGCCACCGACGTCGCACCATTCAATGGAGGTGGAGCTGGCTGAACGGGTCTCTCTCAGGTCTCTCTCATGAGTTTGGGGAAAGGGAATGGATTTGGGGAAAGGGAATGGCTTCGAGGTAAGGTTTCTTTGCTTTCAGTTCAATTTTTTTAATATAATCAAAACAATGCCGTTTCACTGAATAAAAAACAAAAAAAATAGAGTTCAAACTGGTCCGAATTTTTTTAAACCCGCCGATTTTCGTCAAATCCGGCCGAATCAAATCTGGTCTTTTCGATTCTCTTCCTTATCCGGTCAGCTAACTCACTCGGACCGGCTTTGTTACTAGTTCACCGGGTTTTCAATCCGACCGAACAGGTCAGTCCGATTCTGATAACACTGATTCAATGTATATTATTATGTTGGGATAAAATATACTTTTGTTTTTGATACTTTAAAAAAAATAAAAATATTATTAAAGTTTAATTTGATTCAATTTTATCTTTAATATTTAAAATAAATTTTAATTTTATCACTATCGTTAATTTTTTTAACAATCAACATTAAATTAATTTTTTTTTACCAATTTTAATGTTCCCATATATATATATATATATAATTTGTTGTATTATCACCAGTGCAATCTTTTTTCTCTCTTTACCACTTATGTTACACCACTGCAATCTTCTTTCTCTCTTTACCACTTATCCCTTACAACAACATTACACCACCTATTACTATCACATTTCTCTACAACCACCACTCTCAAGTCCCAACATCATCAAAAACATCACATCAAGAATTCACACTTTCCCATCCCATCCTCACATCTCTGATCTCTTTTCCTACGGTAAAATTTGATAAATTAATAAATAATTAATTAATAATTAATTATGAACTAAAAAATTAAAAAATAAAATTTTATAATTTAAAAAATAAAAATATTTAAAATACAAATTTAAACACTAATTTTTAAAATTTTACATTAAAGTTGGACCAACGAATCAAATTAGTTGAAGCCGGCTCATATTGGACCCAAAACCCAATCCATATAAGCTTAGTATCATCCTTCTTCCCCTTCCCATTCTTATTCCACGCAGAAGAGATGAAGAAGTGAGCAAAAGCATAAAACCCTATTCCCTTTTAAATTTCAATTCCTCATCACTTTTGATCTGGAGCTTTGATTACCACACCGTTTGCGGCCATGCGGTCGTCTCGCCAAGCTCTTCAATTCTATCTAAACAAAGTAGTAAGAAATTTTGAATTTCTTGCCTAGTTCTCTCTCCCATTCTGATTTCGCATTTTGGTTATGGGTATTGATAGATTTTCATAATTGTGATAGTTTAGGTGCAATCTAGCATTGGATAATTGTTGGGTTTCGCCCCAATCATCTGTGGGTATAATAAAAAAAATCACTAAACTCTTGCAAATTATTGAATTAGTAGAACCCTAGTGTTGATTTGTGGTACATCGTATGAAATTAGATTGAATACATGTGAATTGAAGTCAAATTGGTGAACTTGAGTGTTTGAATTGGAGCATTGGTGGTTGGAACTAGCTAAATTGGCAAATTGAAAACTTGGAGGCTTGTGTGAAAAGAGGTTGCAGTGGTGTTTCATCTTGGGAAAAAATTGGCCAAGGCATGATTTTGGTTTCTTGTAGTTAATATATAATGTTGTGTGAAACTTAGGCTAGAAGTCCTTAAGATAGGTTTGAATTACATGAATTGGTTAATTGATTATTAGAAATTGTTGAATGGGATTGATGTTGTAGATTGAAGTTGATAAATTAAAATTAGATGTGATGTTAGTGAATGATGATGATTTTGATATTTAATGATGATTGATGGAAAGTTGGTTGTAATGTGAATGGTGAATTGAATTGGTAGTTTGAATAAAGGTTTGATTTAGTATGTGGATAAAATGTGATTAATGATAATTTTTGATGTAGTGGAATGTATGCTAATTAGTTGTTTATAATGATTGATGATAATAGTGGAAATTGGTGGATTTATGAGTGAAAATTGTTGAATGAATTGAAGGATTTTGTTGTTGGATTAGTTGTGAAGTGAATAAAGGGTAGATGATAGTGTGTAGAAGTTTTTGGTATTGAATTAGGTGGGATTGGAAGTATTTTAAATTGAGAATTTTGGATAACTAGAGAATTTGAACTTTTGGAGAAAACTAATTTTTGACCAACTTCGCGGGGCAAATACTTGGCTTCCGGACTCCAAATCTTGCAAAACTTGTCTTGAATAAAAATTGGGTCCGTGAAATTTTTAATGTTTGAAGAATGGACTAAAAATAATTTTTAACAAAAAAGTTATGTGTATTTGAAGTTTGGTGTGAAAATTTGATTTTCTGAACTTAACAGCTTTTTGGAGAAATTCACATTCATGCGTACGCGGGAAATGTCATGCGTACGCAACTCCATGTCATTGTCCATGCTCTCGCATACGCGAGAATGACAATTTTTGAAATCTCGCATTTGCGGCAGGGTACGCGACCTTTGCAACTTTTGAATTCATGCGTACGCGGGTGGCATGCGTACGCATCCACCCTATTTTACCAAAGTTGTATTTTTGAATTTTCAGCCATTCATCTATCATTCCAAACCTCTATAAACTCTATTAGAGTTTCGATAGCTAGTTTTTAGGCTTGAGAATAAGAGCGAAGATATTGAGGAAGTTGGATTGATATTGAGGAGATTTGTGAAGTGAATAATTGAATTAATAAGGCGTTGATAATGCCGAATGAGAAATCATTGATGGTGATGATGATATTGATTGACTATGACAGTGACTATGGACAGAGTGAGATAAGATTAAGAATGAAATGGATAAGAAAAGACAATGAATGTGATAAGTTTGGCAAGGACAGTGGTCGATCCCGTTTGTCTATGATTTTTCTCTGTTTGTATGGTGACATAGCACATATTCCCTCTAATGGTGATAGGACACATATTCTCTCTAATGGTGATAGAGCACTCTCCCTCTAACGGTCCACCGATGTGCTAAGATAATTGTGTGCAATAGAGAGACAATGTCTGAGATAGCTACTGGACATGTCGTGTTTGGTTCTATAACTGACAGATGAGCTCATTAGCCACAAGGCAGACATGCATCATATGCACTTGTATGTTTTGTTTGAGTGTGCATGTGTATTGGTGTACTTACCTGTTTAGTTGTGATTAGCTGCTACTTGATCTATTTGTTGTATTTGCTATCCATATCTGTATTTTTCTTGCTTGTTTTGTATTTGTTTGTTTCTGAGAGATCCCTCATGCTGGTAGAGGTGACGTTGAGGGTTGTTTCACTTGGTGGTTAGGAGGTTTGCGGAGAATAGAAGATTAAGAGTTAGATTAGAATTCTTAGATATAATTACCATAATTTCGGGTTTAGTGAAAACTCTAGGATTTTAATATGGGTTGTTGGGGTTTAGGAATACCTCTGGCTTCCTGGAGTCTTATATCTTTAACTATTTAGGTACTGTTACCATGCTGAGAACTTCCAGTTCTCATTATGTACATATTCTATTGTTTTTCAGATGTAGGATGTGAGGCACCTTGCTGAGCATGCTGGAGACTCACTTGAAGCAAATATCTATGTTTTGGGAACTTTTTATTGTGTATTTAGTTTATATATATGTATATATGTTCTCCACTCTGTATCTATTTGTATTTTGTCCCTCCTAGAAATTGACTTGGAGAAACAAGATTTATATTTTGTCTTTTGCTAAACTTTTGGGTTGTATATATGTATATTTATACTCTAGCCGGCGTTTGCTTCGCAGGTCGAGGTTGGAGCTTGTTACATATATCTTTTTAGAACTCCCTATAAATATGTACTTCATCTTTTCTATACGCTGTTATCTATTCTCTACGCTTAATCGTTTCGAGTGTGAGTGCGAATCTCGAGTTTCTTTTTGTTCTACTTTTTCTCCAGGCTCCTAGTTAAATTCTTTTCATCATATGTATTCATTTTTACTTTTAGAGGTTGTAATGCCTCACCACCTTTGATTTACGAACTTAAGCGCAAAGCTCTGTATAGTAGGGTGTTACACCTACTCTTTCTCTGGTGGTTTTTTTCTATCTCCTTCTCTCTGTCTCTGCAACATTCATCAATCTATAATATCATCATAGGCTTCCATGTCTATGGGATGTCAGAACCTTTTTAGGATGGCTTCATCAAGAATTTTTGTGATAAATGGGTGCGAATCTCTTTCTTTTCATGCAAGAGAATTTTTTTAGGTGACTTTGTTGTGCAGCCAGGTTGCATCTGATCTCCCAAGTGAATGAGCTAGAGCCTCAGTATGGACTGTGCGTTGAGAGTGTTGCTGACTTTCAATAGCAGCAAAATGTCGCAAGTGATCTCATTGCTCTTTCTCTCCACCTCTATCAGGGTGTGTGCCTAATTTCAAGCATTTTTCTTTATCCTGCAAGCAGCTTCTGTCTAGATTTAGGATTCATGACACTGTTTTTAGAGAAAAGTAGTATTGTCCTCTTCCAGCCTACAGATTCTCTCTTTCTGGTCTACCTTGTTCACCGGGATTTAGGGTTACCAGTTATGGTTGGTGATTAGATGAGGTGAGTTTAGCTTTATAGATTTTGGAAAGTGAAAGTCCCTATAGACGACGCCAATGTTCAATAGTAGTTCCCTAGAATCTTCGAGGGCATGGAGACTTTTAGTAAGTTGCGATCTACGTGTTATATGGGAGTAGTATCTGTAAGGGATTATAATGATCAAGTTAGTGAATGTTCAAACAGTATAAGGATTAAGGAAGAATAGGATTTTTTTAGGGTAGATGTTCCACCAATTATTTATAGTGTATCATCAATAGATTTGGAAAAAAATGTGTATTAGATTCTTGCTGAGTTCGGCGAGATATGATCTAATTAAGGTATCTTGTGACCCATTATGTCTCTATACGGGTGCGTTTGGGCTAATGAGGTAACTTAAGCCCGGTTAGAGATATTCGACCCTAACAATATTATTTTTTGCTTTTTGTAAGGTTGAAAAAACCAGACAAGCTATTAAATTGATAAAGCTAGATGTTCAAAGCTTTAAAAGTTTAATCATAGATATTATAATATAGTGTAATTATTTATCTTTTAAAATTATCCTTTATTCAATCTTTAGAGGAGAGATAAAATAAAAAAAATTAACTTTTCAAAATTTTTAAACAATTGATACCGTAAAGGTGGATATAAAAAATTAAAGTAATATATTATAAATTTAAAGACTGACTAAAGGCTGAAATTTAAAAGATAAGTAGTATTTTTTATTATAAAATAATATATATTTAAAAAAATGATTATTTAAAAAATAATTTTTAACTGATTTCTAATAAAAAAATTAGATCGATTCAATCCTTTCACCAATCTTTTGCAATTGACTTCTAGATCTAAACTAGATCGATCTGGTAGGGGTAGCAATGTGGGCCGGCCCGCCCTAACCCAACTCGCCCGCCTAGGCCAGCCCCATAAACGGGGCAGTCCGTCCCGCCAACTAAAATGAGTTCAAAATGCTAGCCCGCCCCGCTTTATGATGGATTGGGGGTCGGTGGGCTAGCCCGTTTGACTTTTTTTTTTTTTTGAAAAATAAAATTCAAACTAAAAAATAATAATTAAAAAATCAAATACAAATAAAAAATAGTCAAATTATAATATAATTTTTTACTATCTTTTTTTATTTATTTTTAACTTCAATAAAATTGTTCAAAATAATATTTGTCAATAGAACTATCTTTTTTTTAAAAAAACAAGTAACATAATTCGAACAAATATAAGAAATTGTAAAATAAAATAAATAAAGTTAATAACTAAAAGAAGAATAAAAACAAAAACAAAAAAAAAGTGTTTGAACATTCTATAATTATTAATTTTATAATAGTAATCACTCTTTTATTTAATAAAAAAAGAAAAATAAAAATCTTTGATCCAGCGGACTGGCCCGTCCCGCCCCGCCAAAATCCGCCAATTTGGTGGTGTAGATTTGACAGATTTTTTAATTTGGCGGACTCCAAATCCTAACCCGACCCGTCCTTTTTAGCGGGTTTAGCGGATCGGCCCAACGAATTTAACCCATTTTGCCATCCCTACAATCAGGTGACCAATTCATTATTAACCCACTTGAATCAGCATATTTGATTTTTTGAACCATGCTTTTTGTATATTCCCTATTTATGTGTACATGCTATGATGTCCATGATAATTATAATGACCAACGAAACTATGAATTTTTAGTAATATTTAAAATTAAAATCACTTTTTTTTTATTTGTTATTTGATAACCCTTTTAAAATTAAGAATAGAAAAAAAAGAAAAAATAGTGTGATTATATTAAAGTATTGTCAAATAGTATATATATATATATGATCTTAATATTAGCTAATTTTTTTAAACAACGTAAAATTTTATAACCATCATATCCACCGTAATAATAACTATCATATAATTGACGATAGATACAGGGATGGATCTACATATTAAGGTATAAGGGTATTTGTCCCCACTAAAACTTGGGAAAAAGTATGTTTGTATGTATATAATGACTCTATTTAAATAATGTGTTTGTCCCTACACTCATAAAAATTTTATTTACGTGTGATAAAAATTTATATTATTAATTTTTAACATAATGATAAAAATTATTGTATTATATAAATTTAATCTATTGAAATTAAATAAAATTACATATAATCAAATAAAAAATAGAAAAACAAACAAATAAACAAAAAATAATAATAATCGTTAATGTCTTCGTCATCCAATTAGCCAATTATTCAAAATCAAAGCCTAGCTTCTCAAATCTTGAATATAAATATGAGATTCTTAGCATTTAGTAATTTTTTTTAAAAGTTAATTGAAATAATTATATATCATTTATTTATTTTCATTGTTTTATTTAGTTTAGTTTTAGTCTTACATATAATAATTGTTTTCATAAAAAAATTCTACCATAAATATTAAAGAGTATCAACTCTACAATTAAATGATAAAAAATTATTGAATAATTATTTAATAAAATATATATATATATATATATATATATATATTAATTAAAATTGTGGTTGTTTAATTTAAATTTTTGCCTTTCTCAATTTTTTTTATCGGTCTCACACAATTATAATGAAAAATAGAAATTGACTTATTTCAGTTGAATTCCTAATAAATTCTTTATTTATTAAGATATATTTTTTGTATTATATACAAAATAATTAATAAAATGTGATTTGACTAGCATGAGGGTCTAGTAAAGAGCTAGTACATATTATTAATAAGGTTTAATTACTCTGTTGGTCTCTATAGTTTTATGAAATTTTTAATTAGGTCTCTATACTTTTTTTCCTTTCCATTGAGTTCTTGTACTAAAATTTTTTTAATTAGGTCCCTACACTTTTTTTCCTTTTATTTCAGTCCCTGCACCAAAATTTTTTTTAGTTGGGTCCTTGTAAAATTAAGTCAATTACTGCCAAGAGGGAGTTAATTGGAAAAAAAATTAGTGTAGGGATCCAATTAAAAGAAAAAAGAGTATAGATACCTACTTAAAAATTTCGCAAAATTATAGGAATCAACAGAGTAATTAAACCTATTAATAAACATATTAATGTTGTAATAAAGATGAGAGATGAGTTAGATGTCCATTAATGTTTGGGCGAATCAATTTTTTAACAAAAGAATGTTTAATTTTTTATTAATGAACTTTGAAAAACCAAAGCTTAGTGCCTGTATAAATAAGGCTTAAACCCCTCACAATCAATAACAACAATACAAAATATAAAACACTTCTTTTTCTTTCTTTCTTCGTATACTTATGCTGCAAATATAATATTAATATATGAACTATCTTTATTATAGTAGGATAATAATATTGGTGAATACTAATACTAGTATCTTCTATTTACAGTTCGTTATTTTATTTTTATTCCTCCTTCCTTATTTATTTATTTTACAACACATTATCAGCATGAGACTCTGAATAAAATTTAGGAAGACTCAGGTAATAAATTTTCATTATGTCAAAACTCTCTCATCTTGAATTTAACACTCTTGATATATCTGGAAATAACTACACTACTAAAAAATTAGTTATTACAGACGAATATTTTTGACAAATTTTATCCCACGGAAATACAGACGAAATTTGTGAGGGATTTTTTGTCGAAAACCAAAAAAAATGAATTAACATAAATTACAGATAGAAAAGAGAATCCATCGATAATTCTATAAAAAAAATTAATTTTTTTGTAGAAAATAGTTAATGACAGAAAATTTGTCTGTAATTAAATAAACAAAAATACTGCGTTCTATTAAATTATTACAGACAAAAAATCTGTCTATAATTTAAAATTTTCCATAAAAAACATTGAGTTAACCCTAACTTACACCCTAGTCTCTCGAGTTCCATTCACACTCTACACAAGTGAAGAGCTTCTTCCTTTCTCCGTCTACGCTCTCTCCATCGCACGAGGTTCTTTCACCACTGCCGCCGTCGGATCTCATCACTGACCTTAGCAACGGCCGTTCGCTGGTTATCCTCATCCGGTGTTCAGGAATCACTGCACTCATCCTTCAGGGAAGATCTCTGCCTTTGGTGGTCGCGGAGGTAGTTACGTCGTCGTCATTCTCACCGCTCTGGGCCCATCCGCCTCCTTCATGCACAGTGTCATCTCCCTCCAACTTTGCGACGGCACCGCTGGCTGCCGCCCGGCCAACCACAGCCTTTGTAAACGAGTAAGGTGGCTTTGGCGGTGGACGATTCAAGCCCTCCGCTGCTACTCTACTACCCTGGATGGCAACGTCCTCCTCAGCTCGGCCCGAGCCGTTTCCTCCAAATGCGCCAAATGTAGATCCAGGTGTTCTTCTCTTGTGTGTTCTGGAATGAGAGGTAATTTTGATTGCAGTTTTGGAATTGAATTTTGGAATCATGCTTGAACTGAAATTGCTCTTAATTATACTGGTTGAAATTCAAAATTGAAAGCTAATTCTTCTTCTTCAGCCAAATCTTTTGCTTCTTTTTCGTTTTTTGCATAAATAGACAAAGATGAATGCTGAATTATTGCTCGATCTACCAGCACTATTGATTTTGTTTGTTGTTGAGGTTAAAATGTAAAATTGAAATCTGATGAGTCTCCTTCTTCTCCTTTTATGTGAACTTCTTCTATAAGTTTTTGATTCCTTGCTGATTTTGAAGCTTTTGCTGTTGTAGACACTAATTCTGTAATTTTATATTCTGAATCTAAATTCCAAAATTGGAGATATGTGATTATTGAATTTTCTGCTGCTAGCTTTGCTGAATTGTTGCTGAGTAGTGAAAATTCTGTGTTTGATTTGGCCTGAATCTGGAAAATTGGAGGCTCTTGGAGTCGTTGATGATCGTTGATTTGGTTGTGGTTACTGTTCTAAGGTCGTATAATGAGACTGCATTTTTGGTTAGTTAAAATTATTCTGTCACCATCTTCAATTAAGCTCTGTCATATAAGCTCTGGCCCTGTTATTGTTTCTAGACTAGTCTGATTTTCCCTTGAATTCATGAAACAGGTTTGGGAAGGAGAAGGAGTCATAACTTATGGCCGAAAACTAATTGGAGCCACTGATCCACAAAAATCTGCACCTAGAACTATTGTTAAATATTGACTCTTATTTAGGTCACAGACCCAGATAACTCATCACAGAGCCTTTATGAAGCTTGGACTAGTTTTGGCACCTCTCCTTTGTAAGCATATTGCAACTGTCAAAAAATTAGTAAAGTAAAAGCATGCAATTTACTATGCTTTTAGTTTCAACAAATTGGCCAGTGATCAGTATGTGATTGATTGAACTTTAAAATAGTAGCATAACTTGAACATCTATAATAATCATGAACTATTTCTTTACATGGAAAGATTGGAAGATTAGGTGGTGGAGGATCAGATTATAAACCTTTTGTGCAGCATGTGGGAATTCCATCAATTGATATAGCCTTTGGAGGAGGTACATAACACATTAATTTAATCACTAAGATTCAGATGCGTTAATAATACTCTCTCTGCAAATTATCTAGTATACCACTCACTGTATGATGATTTTATCTGGATGCAGAAATTTGGAGATCCTATGTTTCATAGGCATGTTGTAGGTTGGTGACATTCAATTTTCTTTTTCAGTTTATGTCACATTAAACTCCATCTCAGTTTACTCTAATGATATCAAAATGTTTCTTGAAGAGTTAAGAATTTAATAATTACATATACAACTACAGGTTAAAATATGTTAACTTTTCCGCAATTAGTATATTCACAACATATACACATAGTGTTACAAATGGGAAAGTTCTGTTATCATGTTTGACACTTCATATGACCTTAGTTGATACGAGAATTTTTTTTTCGCATTGAATCGAATCAAATCCTAACAAGTGGTAACAGGATCTATGTCATTTCATACATTATGCGAAAGAATAGGTGAAGGAACTATAAAAACCACAAGAGAAACTATAACTACATATACTTAGTTCACTTGAATGACAATTGGCTCTATTGTGAAAAACAACTGCAAGTGTTTGGGGTCTAGTAGCATTATGGCTAGCAGATGAGGAGTTCTTACCTTTTGATTATCAATCCTATGCTAAGGAGCTCCAGGTGTGTTAACTTTGTACTTTTTACACTCAGACTGTTGTCACTGAATTCGACGTGGCAATATAGTGCCATATAATCTATGTAGCCGACCTCACATTATGAGATAAGGATCGTTGTAACTGAATTTTATAAAGATATTCATGAAACCAAAATGTTTGAATCCCAGCTTAATGTGAAGAACTTGGAAGATGAGATTTCAAATAAAGACATGAATTTGTCTCCTATATTGAAGTCAATCAAGGAGCTTGAGAAAGCAGCAATCAAGATAAATGACCAGAGAAAGGTATCATTTGGCAAAGTTTAAACTTAAAACAAACACAAGTTCTTAAAATAACAACTATCATATAATAAAGTGTTTTCTTTTCTTTTCTTTTCTTTTCTTTTTCTTTTTGTTCAGGAAATAGAAGCAAGTAAAGGTTGGAGAACATGGAAAGAGTACCAAATGAAAGTGAGAGATGTGAATGATAGACTTATGATGGTTGAACATGTATTCACTGACAGAGATGGCCTCTTAGGAATGACATGGCGTAAGCATTTGGTGAGTATATAGTTTTTTACTCTAAGAAGCAAGTGTTTTCTAGGCTTATTCCCTCATTCTTCTTCTGACTTATAATATCACATAGTCTCATTAACAAATTCTATGTGAACATTAGATGAATTCTACTGTTTTGAATGAAACCAGGGTTCTAACTTCTGAGAAAGATGAAATTGAAGAAACCAAACAAGTAAAGCAGAGAAGAAACATCAAACATGACTACTGCTGTTGGAATCACAGAATTTATTGGAGCAGAGATGATTAAGAAAGCAATTTCTTTGGCCTGGAAGGCTCACAAGACACCAGAAAAACTTTTCATTCTTGAAAAGGATCGCAAAGGGGACCCTCAACAAGTGTTCATCAGCTTCCCAGCATCAGGTTCTGCAAAAGATTGGTACTCTCAGAAGCCTTTTGGGGAAGTCCCAATAGACCCTGATCTGTTCCCATCACTTAAAAGCATTGGTTACAATGATGCTGCTAAAGTAAAAGAAGCTTTTCAAGGAAGGTTCCAAGCTATTTTGTCCAAGCCGTTACTTGAAACTGAGGTATTAATTGACCATAGTAGATAGTTTAGCCTAAGATCTACTATCCTATTAATTAAATTTTCATATATCACCTGGATTTGGAAATTAAATAATTAATTGTTTTCATTTTTAAAAACTATTTGCCTTTGTTAAATAAAGCACATACATTTTGGAATAAATCTGTAGGTGAAAGATGCAATGGATAAAAAGAGGCAAATAGTATTTATAGGGCACTCTTCTGGTTCCCCGATTAATTGTTACGAGATTTTTTTTTCCTTTAGTTATATGAAATTTTTAAAGACTTTATTAGGTAGACAATAATTTTTGTGAATAATGTAAACAATTAACTTTAAAATTAGTCCAATAAAGTAAAAACACACTACACCTCAAATTACCCACCTAAATCTTAATATTAGGATAACCATTCGTACACCTAGTGAGTTGAACATTTGATATATTCATTATTCACATTGTTTAATATTTTCATTGTCTACCTATACTTTTTCAATTTTTAATTAGCTGTTTATATTTTTTTTCCCAGTTAGATCTCTATATTGTATTAGGTTTTGTAATTAAATTTTTAATATGATAAAAAGGTCAAAATTAATAGAATATTTTATTAAACAAAGTGAATATTCCTAAGACCCTAATACTTGATTGAATATTTCGTTTTGTTTAATAAAATATTTCGTTAATTCTAACATTTTTATTATGATAGGAACTTAATTATAAAATTTGCTACAGTATAGAGACCCAATTGGAATAAAAAAATGTATAATGATCTAATTGAAAATTTGTTGAAATTATAAAGATCGGCAGAGTAATTAAACCTTTTTTAATTATCTTTAAGTAAAATAAAATTTTATGATTTTAATTTCCTTAATCAATTAAATTTATTATTTATCATTATTTAATTAAAACATTAAGTGCAGATTAAATACAAAAAAATATCAGTATTAAAAGTGTTTTTTAGTTTCCTAACTTGTCAATTCTTTATGAAATTATCAGTTAGTTACCTTTCTCTCTTGGTTCTCAGAAGATTACAGAGATCATCAAGAAATAATATGATAAACTGTATAAAATATTTGGAGACGTTCCTCTTCCGACAAAAAACCTTTGGTTTAAGGAGTGGAAGGTAAAAGTATTTTCTTATGAATATTGTTATCAATAAGAAAATTGGATATCTTCCATGCAGTAAGACTGAGACATTTTCTCTGATATATAATGAGCAAGTCATTTTTATTTGATGGAGAGTATAGGTTTATATACAAGGAATGAAGCTAAGCGAGACTACCTTGGGAAATTTAAAAAAAGAGAGTGCTAATAAAGTGAATCAATTAGTGATGAGCCTGTTGGATTGTATTGTCCTTTTGAACTGTGCAAGTGTACATACAAATAATACAATGAATGAGGTATAATATTCCTCTCTTCTGTGACTCATTGACGACTCTATGCATATTATAAAATAATTTTTTGGTAGAAAGTGGTTTTTTAAGGAAAAAATTCATAATTTGTTCCTTATCTTCTAATTTGTTGTGTAACTTTTTTTGCTTTCCTATTTGACTCAATGTGCTTCTGTGCAGATTTACTCTGTTCAATCTTGCGAAGGAGATTGCTTCCAAAGTTGTAATATTCCTTTCAAGAAATGTAGATTTCAATCAATTGGTTGAGTTATCTCTATCTGCCAGTCTACCATGGTCACTAGAGGTAAATTTCAACTTTTTTCCTATTGAAAAAACAAAAAAAGATTAACATGATGCTTAAGGGGGTCGTAACATAATATCAAAAGTAGCATATATATTCTCATGAATCATTATTATGTTGTATGAGGTGGTAAGTCTTTGTCTATCATCAACTAGAGTTTATACAGGTTATATGATGTTTAAGTTGACTTAAGACTCAAGTTATATCATTGATTCTAGGTGGAGAAAGTTCACTTAAATGGAAAACTGAAGGCGACCGCTGCGTATTTCAGCGACACAAGAGTTGGAGGTTGCTCGGTGAATAAACACATTCGCTTCTGCTCAAGCTCAAGTGATGAAGAATCAGGATTATCCCTGCAATGAAATAGTTTTAGTATAGTTGAACAATATACTGTGAATTATAGTTGATGATTAATACACTTTGTTTATGTTTTAAATTATATTGACTTGCTTGTTTATAGTACTTTTCTTTTAGTTTGATAATACGATGAATTTGTTTATTTTTTGAAATATTATAAATATTCGAATAAAAATTAGATAAAAATTTGTGTTAAATTTATATTTATTTTGTATGAAAACAAATTTATTTTGCAATGGAAAAATCTAAAAAAAAATTCTATTTTACCTTACAGACGGATTTACAGACAGATTTTTTGTCTGTATTCAGAGTGTGGGATGATTTTCTAAGATTCAAATTACAGACGGAAAATTCGTCGAAAAATCTGTCTGTAATTACCGATAGAAAATCCGTCGAAAAATCTATCTGTAATTACCGACGAAAATTTGTTGAAAAATCCGTCTGTAATTATCGACAGAAAAATCCGTCAAAAAATTCGTCTGTAATTACCGACGAAAAATCCGTCGGAAAGTTTGACGTTTCAGGGAAATGGAGGGGAGAATTTACCGAGGAAAAATCTGTCGATAACTGGTAAAAATCCGTCGGTAATTTTCCGACGGAAAAAAATCCATCGGTAAATAATTTTCGACGAGGCTTTTACAAAGGGACAAAATCCGTCGGTAATTTTGTCGGTAACCAAAAATCTGTCTATAAATCTGTCTGTATTAAACAATTTTTTAGTTGTGTTATCATGGATACTAGATGCTGAAATCTATCTTGAGTCAATGTGTCTAGGAGACACCATTAAGGATGAAAATAATGCATTCCAAAAGGATAAAGCCAAAGTCATGATCTTCCTTCGTCGTCATCTTGATGAAAGATTGAAAAATGAATATCTCACACTAAAAGGTCCTGCAGATCTGTGGAAAAACCTTGAAGAAGGTATAATCATCAAAAGATAGTGATACTTCCTTAAGCCCGATATGAGTGGACACACTTACGTCTTCAAGATTTTAAATCCATAAATGAATATAATTCAACACAATGAAATTATGTGGAAAAAAAATAACTGATAATGACATGTTAGAAAAAACTTTCTCGACCTTCCATGCCTTGAATGTGCTCCTGTAGTAGCAGTATCGAGAAAAAGAATTAAAAAAATATTCAGAGCTAATTTCTTGTCTTCTTGTTTCTGAACGCAAAAATGAGTTGCTTTTAAAAAATCATGAAGCACGTCCAGCTGGCGCCGCCCTATTTCCTGAAACAAATGTGACAAATCATAACCCTAGAAGAGGTAAATGGCAAGGTTTTGGTAACAAAAAAAATTATGGAAGAAAGAAAAATTATATTCACAAGAAAGTATCTCACCAAAAGTGGGATAAAGAAAGAAATAATGGGCAAAATAAATCAATAGAGGATAAATATTTCCGTTGTGGTGGAAAGAGCTATTGGTCACGTACTTATCGTACCCCGAGGCACCTAGTTGATCTTTATCAAGCATCTTTGAAAAAGGACGACAAAGGAAATGAGACAAATTTTGTTTCAAAGAATGTTGCTGATAATTACACAACTCATTATGAAGTATTTGATTCCTTTGAGGATCCTGAAGGAAATATTGGTTATCTGATCAATGATGAAAAAGTTTGATATTTGAGTTTAATACTCATGTAAATAAATAATGTAAAAAAACTTTTAAGTTTTATTTCCTATGTATTTAAATTTTAAGTGTGATGTATATAAATAATCTTTATTAAAATATTTATATTTATGAATTTCAAAATTACTAAATGTGTCAAGTTATAAAATAATAACAATAATAAAATTTTTAGTATATAATATTATGTATAGTACTTCTTAGAAAAACAATTTCAATCAAGAAAATAATTTTATTGCGCATATACTTTTACTTATTTTATTATTATTACCTGTCTTTGAAAAAAATAGTAAGGACATATGGTGAAAATGTTTGCCTTGCGAATAGTGCAAGTTCACATACCATTCTCAAAAATAACATATATTTTACACATCTCGTACCAAAAGAAGAACGTGTTAATACTATTATCGGTTTAGGCAATGTGATAGAAGGCTCCGAAAGAACTATAATTTTATTTTCCGGAGGAACAAAATTCATAATAAATAATGCACTATTGTGTATTAAGTCTCTAAGGAACTTGTTGAGTTTTAAAGATATTCGTTGAAGTAGATATCATATTGAAACAATGAATGAGGGAAATCATGAGTACTTATGTATCACAACTCATGATTCAAATAAAGATGTTATATTAGAAAAGTTACCCTCACTTTAATCTGGGTTATACTATACTAAAATTACTGCAATCGAATCACATGCCATTGTAAACCAAAAGTTTACTAACCCAAAAGAATTCATAACTTGTGCACGATCGATTGGGTCATCTTGAAACAACCATGATGCGGAGAATTATTGAAAACTTCCATGGACATTCACTAAAAAACCAGAATATTCTTCAATCGAATGAATTTTGTTGGGATGCATATTCTCAAGGAAAACTAATTTTAAGGCCATCACTAGTGAAGATTAAATTTGAGTCCGCTGAATTCCTAGAAAGGATTCAAGGCGATATATGTGGACCTATTCATCTACCATGTGGATCTTTTAGATATTTTATAGTTCTAACGGACGCATCTTCGAGATGGTCACATTTGTGCTTATTGTCTTCTCACAACCTGGCGTTTACGAGATTACCTGCTCAAATTATTCGATTAAAAGCATAATTTTCAGAAAATCCAATCAAAGCAATTTGTCTTGATAATGCTGGTGAAATCACTTCCTAAGCATTTGATGCTTATTGTATGGCTAATGGAATAACCGTTGAACATCCAGTAGCTCATGTTCATACACAAAATAGGTTAGCAGAATCACTTACTAAACACTTCTAATTAATTGCTAGACCCTTACTTATGAAAACAAATTTTTCAACCTCTGTTTGGGGGCATGCAATTTTACATACTGCAGTACTTATTCATTTGAGGCCAACAAGTTACCATCAATTCCCTCCTCTGCAATTAGCTTTTGGCCAGCAACCGAATGTTTTCCATTTAAGAATATTTAGGTGTGCGATATATGTTCTAATTACCCCGCCTTTTCGCACCAAAATGGGACCCCAAAGAAAATTGGGAATATATGTTGAATATGATTCTCCCTCTATAGTGAGGTATCTTGAGATACAAATTGGAGATGTATTTAAAGCCCGATTTGTAGATTGTCATTTTGATTAATCAAAATTTTCAACATTAGGGGGAGAGAATAAGCTTCATGAAAAGGAACTTAATTGGAATGTATCATCCTTAATGCATTTAGATCCTCGATCAGGACAATGTGAATTATAAGTTTAAAAGATTATACATTTGCAAAGAATAGCAAATAAATTACCTGATGCATTTTCTGATATGAAAAAAATTACTAAATCCTATATACCAGCTAAAATGCTCCAATTTGAATTGATTTTCCAGTCGGACAAATGGCCATCGAAACGAATTCACGTCAAAAGTGTGGTAGGCCTATCAGTTCCAAAGACAAAAATTCTCGAAAAAGAAAAGAGATAAATATTATTCCTGTTCAAAAGGATAAAGACATAGTAAGACACCTGCAGTTGTCTAAAATTCTGATATAGTTTTGATGCCAAAAGACGTTAAGGTACCCGAAAATTTTGAAAATGACGAGATCTTGATAAATTATGTCTTTATAGAAAAAAAAGGGACCAAAATAAGATAATTGTTAATGAAATATTTGCATATAATGTAGCAATAAATATTATGCATGAAGGTAAGGATCTTGAGTCAAGAACGGTCAAAGAATGTCGACAAAAGAATGATTGGCCAAAATAGGAAAAAGCTATGAAGGCTAAGTTAGACTCATTTGCAAAACGTGAAGTCTTTGGACTTGTAGTCCGTACACTAGAAGATGTAAAACATGTTGGATACAGATAGGTATTTGTGAGAAAACGAAATGAGAAAAATGAAGTTGTACGCTATAAAGCTCAACTTGTTGTGCAAGGTTTTTCACAAAGGCCCGATATAGATTATGAAAAAACATATTCCCCTGTAGTGGATGCAAAACATTGCGTTATTTGATTAGTTTATCGGCATACCATAAACTACATATGCATCTAATAGATGTGGTAACAACCTATTTATATGGATCATTAGATTGTAATATATATATATATATATATGAAAGTCACTGAAGTACTAAAGATATCTAAACCATCCAATGAATATTCTCAAGTTCTCAGTCAAATTGCAAAGATCCTTATATGGTCAAAAGCAATCTGGACGAATATGGTATAATCGTATTACTGAGTATCTGGCCAGAAACAGATTTAAGAATGATGATATCTGTCCATGTGTTTTCATAAAGCAATCTGCATCTAGATTCATTATAATTGCTATGTATATTGATAATTTAAATATCATTGGAACCCCTAAAGAGATTCCAACAATTATAAAAGCTCTAAAAGAAGAGCTTGAGATGAAAGATCTTGGAAAGACTAAATTTTGTCTCGGCCTACAGATCGAGCATACAAAAGATCGGATATTTATTCATCAAACAACATACACAAAAAAGATCTTGAAGAGATTTTATATAGATAAGTTATATCATTAAGTACCCTAATGATCGTAAGATCTTTGTGTTCGGTTTCACCCGGCCCATGCACACCCCTACTCAACTTAAAGGTGGATACATCAAAGGTGATAGAAAAAATCATATTTCTGCCAAATTCTTCTTCATTTATGATCTTCAAAATCAAGGAACAATTGATGTCTAACAGATCCGCTCAATCGATAATCTGGCAGATTTATTTACAAAGTCGCTTTCAAAATTCTCCTTTGAAAGATTGGTACATCAGATTAGGATGCACTGATTTTGAGATATAAAATAATGTTGGCAAAAGGGGGAGACTATACTCTTTTTTTTCTTGGTCAGATTTTTCTCTCTATTGGATTTTTCTTGACAAGGTTTTTAATGACGTAGTTCCCATCACAAAGGATTTTGTACTTTTTTTCCTTCAATAAAGTTTTTTTCCATTGAGTTTTTCTTTAGTAAGGTTTTAACGAGGCATAGTCCTAAATGGTCATCTAAGGGAGGGTGTTGTGATAAGGATGAGAGATGAGTTGGATGCCTATTAATGCTTGGGCGGCTCAGTTTCTTAATGAAAGAAGGTTTAATTTCTGATTAATGAACTTTGAAAAATCAAGGTTTAATTACTCTGTTGGTCCCTATAGATTTGTGAAATTTTCAATTAGGTCCCTATACTTTTTTTCTTTTTAATTGGGTCCCTGCACCATTTTTTTTCAATTAAGTCCCTTTTAGTAGTAATTGGCTTAATTTTATAGGGATCCAACTAAAAAAAAAAAGAATTGGTACAAGGACCTAAATAAAAGGAAAAAAAGTATAAGGACCCAATTAAAAAAAATTTGGTGCAAGGACTCAATTAAAAGAAAAAAAGTATAGGGACCTAATTGAAAATTTTGCGAAACTATAGGGACCAGCAGAGTAATTAAACCAAAAATCAAAGCTTAGTACGTGTATAAATAGAGGTTTAAGTCCCTAATAATCAATAACAACAATACAAAATATAAAACACTTTTTTCTCTTTCTCTCTTCGTATACTTATGCTGCAAATACAATATTAATATATGAATTATCTTTATTATAGTAAGATAATAATATTAGTGAATACTAATACAAGTGTCTTCTATTTATACTTTGTTATTTTATTTTTATTACCTCTTCCTTATTGTTTATTTTACAATAATTAGGTAATATTATCAAACATTAAATTCAGAAGAAAATACAAAATTTTAATTTCCATATCAAATAGTCGTTATAGAATTTAGGGTGACAGCCATCACTCATCTAAGCACATCATTAATGGTTTTATGATAAAAATAAGATTAAGTACCAACATGAAACACAAATATTAAACATGAAACTAAATTGAATTTATCAAAATTTTGAAGACCAAATTAAAATATAATTATAATTTCAAAAATTAATATGACTATTAACTAATTGCTGGTCATAGCATTATTCTAGACCTTTGGATTGGGTGAGGAAACCAAAATGTTCTGAGTAAACACGGTGGTGCCATAACGTTTCTAAAAAATAAAGAGTATTTATCCATTTTGATCCTTAAAGAATTTTGGGTAAGACATTTTAGTCCCCAATTAAAATTAATTATTCGATTGGTCCCTAACAATTAATTATGTCAGTCATTTAGGTCCTTGCTTTCGTCAATTCTAACGGAAGATAAAATAGTCTGTGACAACTCTAACAGGGGATGAAATGATCCCTGATAACTCTAACAGGGGACAAAATAATCCCTGACACATTTGTTCGAAAACGACACTTTTCTTCCCCAATTTTCATCATATCTCGCATAATCCTAACATTCATACTCTCCTTCTTCACCTTGACAGTCTTCTTTTCCATCTTTTCCTTCCTTCTCTTCAGCTCCAAGATCAAGTCATGGTTAACTACCACACGTGTCGCACCTACCTCAACATGTCATGGACCACACACTTCTTAAATCTCTGTGACTGGTACATCTACCTCCTCCGCACTTCATCCACCAGAAGCATCCACCTCCACGTCCTCGATAACAGCATCACCTCTAACCCCTAACAACATCCACCACATCCTCAAGACCAAGTTCCACAACTACCCCAAGGGCATGCCTTTCTTCACTCTCCGGAAACCAATATAGATTGTTAGACATTAGGACATCATGAGAATATTCTCCTTCGACATCATATGCAAATTCTCATTTGGAATGGACCCCAAGTGCTTCATTCCTTCTTTTCCGGAGTCCAAGTTGGCAAACAGTTTTGACCTTACATCAATCAGTACAATGAGCAATGTCGCCGTCGCAGCTCATATGAAAACTGAAGCGATTACTGAACATTGATTCGGAGAAGAAGCTGAAGGAAGCGATCGGAATGGTGGACAATGTGGCCATGGAGATGATAGGGCAGATGAGGAGGGAGATGGCGATGACGACGATGGGTCTTAACAAATCATACTTGCTGTCTAGATTCATTGGATCTATCAAAGACAACAAGTACTTGAGAGACATAGTCATTAGTTTTCTGAGTATGAATTGGTTGAGAACAAGTTGAAGATTTTTCTTCTTGTGAACATTGAACTTACAGAGTGTGCATTGTATAGCTTGAAGTTACAGTGTTAAACTATTAGTGTTATGCGAGATATGATGAAAATTGGGAGAGAACAGTGTCGTTTTTGAACAGAAGAGGTAAAGGACTATTTTGTCCTCTGTTAGAGTTGACAGAGACTATTTTGTCTTCCATTAGAGTTGACGGAGTAAAGGACCTACGTGACGGATGGAGTTAATTGTTAGGGACCAATCGAGTAACTAATTTTATTTGGGGACTAAAGTGTTTGATCCAAAATTTTTTGAGGACTAAAATGGGTAAATACTCAAATAAAAACGATGGTATCATCACAATGCTAGTTGACTTGTTATCGCTCATCGTTTCTTTAAACACGAAAACCTAATGCTCGAACAATATTCAAGGGCAAAAATTTGGGTTTTTTTATTTAAATAAAATAAAAAGAAATTAATATTATTTGATTTCCTAAATTCATTTTTAAAATATAAATTTTTTATTTTTAACAATATATAAATCATTTTAGAAATATGTGTTTTGAATTAGATGTTAATCATTATATTTTAGAACGATTTATGTTTTAAAATGCTCTAAAAAATACATAAATCGTCCTAAAATACTGAGCTTTTAAAATTAACGTAAATCGTTCCAATATGTGATGATTTACATGTTTTACACCTAAATTAAAACATATTGGAATAAGACAATTTATGTGCAAAAACTAACCCTCACTAGTCTAGAGCAATTTATATGCAACTTCTAAATACTTCCAAATTTAGAGTGACAACAAGATTAGAATTGAAGATATTATTGTCTAATAAAGATAATGACCATTGAAACTCCACATCTAATATTGTTTATAAATAAGTTTTTTTTTTTAAATATAATTTGGTAGGTGATTATTCAACAGAATCTTTTGTTCGGTAAATTGAGATCAATTTTAAGAGTATAAGATATATTTAATGTTTATGAAAATATTTTGGAGAAACTTTAGCTACGTTTTACAAATAAACATTGTGTATACTTTAAAAAAAAATATCATTTAAAAAAATTGACTATATTTCTTGAATAATTATTGTTCCAACTTAAATAAATTAGAGACCGGTGATTTTTAAATTTGTGTTATGGTCTCTTTTATTTTTTATATTTGTAAATTAATATTTTTTTTGTAATGTTGGTGATGACGATGACAATAATAATAATAATGAAGAAATATGTAAAAGGATAAACTTATACATCTTGAATGTAGTCATCTAATATTATTTTTCTAAAATAGTAAAACTTATTGTATTTTGTTGGAAAAAATTTTTCTTCTTTGCAGTTATTTCTTAAATTATTTTATAGTAATTTCTGTTACTATATATTGTTAGATTATTATGTTTTAAGGTAATATTTTTTGTTTTATCTTTTGTAATTATTTTTATATATCTTTTATCTTTTATAATTTATATGTCAAATTTTCATTAATATATTTACAATGCGATTTTTTTAAAAAATGCCTTCATCTACTGGTTAACAAATATATATATATATATATATATATATATATATATATATATATATTATAATTTATTAAATTCTTATTTAAATAAAACTTTTTTTTCTTTTTGAATGTTCCATTTAAATATATATTATGATTTATTTTTTAATTCTAACTCTAATTTATTATAAAGATGGAAGAAATAAAATAATTGTTGAATTATTACAAAATTTATTTTCGCTATCAACGTAAATCACTACAAAAAATCTGGTAAAAACGGCGGTTTTTTGGTATTTACGGCGGTTTGAACCGTCATTATTACCAAGAATGGCGGTTTTGTAAAGTGACGTAATTCTGGGCGCCATTCTGGTTATTACGGCAGTTTTTTGAAAACCGCCACAATTTTCTGGGTTAAAATGACGGTTTTTGAATCGGTTAAAACGGCGGTTCAAACCGCCATTATTTCCAAATAAAAACATTTTCTTGTTGGTTAAAACGGCGGTTGCCATTATTTCCTGGGTTAAAACGGCGGTTTTTGGATAGGTTAAAATGGCGGTTTGAACCGCCATTATTACCCTGACAGAGTGGTGTTTTTGTTGGTTAAAATGACATTTTTGAACCGCCGTTTTTACCCTGACAGAATGACTTTTCGTTGGTTAAAATGGCATTTTTGAACCGCCGTTTTTACCCTGACAATGTCATTTTTATTGGTTAAAATGGCATTTGAAACTGCCATTTTTACCCTATTAAAAAAATTTTTTATTGTTTAAAAAGATAGTTTTTATCGTGTTAAATAAATAATTTTTTTGTTTAAAATTTCAGAATAACAAGAAATCATAACTCATCAACAAAATATTACATAAATCATAAATAAAATATTAAACATAGTATATAATTTTTTAGTATTGGAAATAAAAAATAATAACTCCTATACAAATAAAGTATTGGAAGTCTTAATATGTAACTCTTAATACATCAAGTCTCTATCATAAAAAAAATCACACTGCTCTATTATTCGCTTCAAAAGATCTACTTTCTAATTCTTTTGGCGATGGAATCTTACTCTCTTGATCCAATTCCTACAACAAAAATATAATTTAAAAACAAAATAAAAAAAGAATAAATAGATAAACTATTAACTTGGACAACACAAAATAAATTTAAACAAAAAATGAGAATTAAAAACAACCAAAGAGTAATCTTGTTTATATATCCATGTATATAACTGGTGCACAAAATTGTTACTCTCTTACAATTTCGCACACATGACCAGCAAGTGCACTGGGTCGTCCAAGTAATACCTTACGTGAGTAAGGGTCGAATCCCATGGAGATTGTTGGCTTGAAGCAATCTATGGTTATCTTGTAAATCTTAGTCAGAAAGTCAATTATGTTTATCAGTTTAAATAGTGGAAAATAAAGGAGTGCGAATTAAATACTTGTTGTGCAGTATTGGAGAATATGTTGGAGTTTTGGAGATGCTTTGTCCTTTGAATCTCTGCTTTCTCCCTATCTTCTTCTTCACGCACGCACGTCCCTCCTATGGCAAGCTGTGTGTTGGAGGATCACCGTTGTCAATGGCTACCATCCTTCCTTTTAGTGAAAATGGTCCAGGTGCGCTGTCACCGCACGGCTAATCATCTGTAGGTTCTCGATCATACCAGAATAGGATTCGCTATCCTTTTGCGTCTGTCACTACGCCCAGCACTCGTGAGTTTGAAGCTCGTCACAGTCATCCAATCCCAGAATCCTACTAGGAATACCACAGACAAGGTTTAGATTTTCCGGATTCTCAAGGATGCTGCCAATGGATTCTAGCTTATACCACGGAGATTCTGATTAAGGAATCTAAGAGATATTCATTCAATCTGATGTAGAACGGAGGTGATTGTCAAACACACGTTCATGGATTGAGGAAGGCGATGAATGTCACGGATCATCACCTTCTCCATAATTAGGCGCGAATGGATATCTTAGATAGGAACACGCATGTTTGAATGGAAAACAGAGATACTTGCATTAATTCATCGAGGCACAGCAGAGCTCCTCACCCCCAACAATGGAGTTTAGAGACTCATGCTGTCAAAAGGTACAAAGTTCAGATCTAAAATGTCATGAGATACCAAATAAATCTCTAAAAGTGGTTTTAAATACTAAACTGGTAACCTAGGTTTACAGAAAATGAGTAGACTATGACAGATAGTGCAGAAATCCACTTCTGGGGCCCACTTGGTGTGTGCTGCGGCTGAGACTAAAGCTTCTCACGTGCCTGGGCTATTTTGGGCGTTCAACGCCAGGTTGTAACCTGTTTCTGGCGTTGAACTCCACTTTGTAACTTGTTTCTGGCACTGGACGCCAGACAACAGCATGGAACTGGCGTTGAACGCCAGTTTACGTCGTTTATCCTTGAGCAAAGTATGAACTATTATATATTTCTGGAAAGCCCTGGATGTCTACTTTCCAACGCAATTGAAAGCGCGCCATTTGGACTCCTGTAGCTCCAGAAATTCCATTTTGAGTGCAGAGAGGTTAGAATCCAACAGCATCAGCAGTCCTTTTTCAGCCTGAATCAGATTTTTGCTCAGCTCCCTCAATTTCAGCCAGAAAATACCTGAAATTACAGAAAAACACACAAAATCATAGTAAAGTCCAGAAATATGAATTTTACCTAGAAACTAATGAGAATAAACTAAAAACTAACTAAAATATACTAAAATCTATGTGAAATTAACCCCAAAAAGCATATAAAATATCCGCTCATCACAACACCAAACTTGAACTGTTGCTTGTCCTCAAGCAACTAGACAAATAAAATAGAAGACTAATAATTCAAGAAGCAATAATATCTCAGAGTTTTTGAGTGAAGCTCAGATTCTAATTAGATGAGCGGGACTAGTAGCTTTTTGCTTCCGAACAGTTTTGGCATCTCACTTTATCCATTGAAGCTCAGAGTGGTTGGCATCTATAGGAACTTAGAATTCAGATAGTGTTATTGATTCTCCTATTTTAGTATGATGATTCTTGAACACAGCTACTTTATGAGTCTTGGCCGTGGCCCTAAGCACTTTGTTTTCCAGTATTACCACCGGATACATAAATGCCACAGACACATAATTGGGTGAACCCTTTTAGATTGTGACTCAGCTTTGCTAAAGTCTCCAATTAGAGGTGTCCAGGGTTCTTAAGCACACTCTTCTTTTTGCTTTGGACCTTGACTTTAACCGCTCAGTCTCAAGTTTTCACTTGACACTTTCACGCCACAAGCACATGGCTAGGGACAGCCTGGTTTAGCCGCTTAGGCCAGGATTTTATTCCTTTAGGCCCTCCTATCTACTGATGCTCAAAGCCTTGGGATTCTTTTTATTTACCCTTGCCTTTTGGTTTTAAGAGCTTTTGGCTTTTTCTGCTTACTTTTCTTTTTCTTTCTATATATTTTTTTTTCTGCAAGCTTTGTTCTTTGTTGCTTTTTCTTGCTTCAAGAAACATTTTTATGATATTTCAGATTATCAATAACATTTCTCATGTTCATCATTCTTTCAAGAGCCAACATATTTAACAGTCTTAAACAACAAATTCAAAAGATATATGCACTGTTCAAGCATTCATTCAGAAGACAGAAAGCATTGCCACCACATGTTACTAATTAGAATTTTTTTTATTAAAACTCGAATTTTATTGCCTCTTATTCAAAAGATCTGCTATTTTATTCATGTTTGCTGATGATGAGAAAAATAGACCATAACTTAATTGGAGATAAAATCAAAATAGACACTAATTACTATTATATGACTCCTAAGGTAAACTCCTATAACGACAACTATCACAGAGTTAAAGCAGAAATTGGAATTTAACAACCTTTGTTCTGGGAAGTGGATGTTCCTCGGATCTGTGGGGTGCTTGGTCTTTCAAGAGATAACTTCTGGCGCTTTAATTCCCTCAAGTCACGCCCTTGCTCTTCCTGTTCTTTAATCAAGTAGCAAAGAATTTGACTTTGTTCCTTCTGTTCCTTTATTATTTGTTCCATAGCTTCTTGCATCTTGGTAACTGATGTTTCAAGATACTCCCAATATTCAGATTGAGGGATTTCTGGGAGAAATTCCTGTGTTTTCTTCTTGATGGGGTCATCCTGTGCTTGTTATTTTTCCATTGATGCTTTGGTGATTGGTTTCTCAATTGAGATATACTCAGTTATTCCCATCCTTACTCCAGCGTCCTTGCAGAGCAGAGAAATCAAGCTTGGGTAAGCCAACCTGGCCTCTTTAGAATTTTTGTTAGCAATTTTGTAGAATTCAGTTGAAATCAGTTGATGAACTTCCACTTCTTTTCCCATCATGATGCAATGGATCATCACTGCTCTTTTAACAGTGACTTCAGAACGGTTGTTAGTGGACAGCAGAGAATGCCCAATGAAGTCCAGCCAGCCTCTGGCCACTGGTTTGAGATCTTCTCTTTTGAGTTGATTAGGAACACCCTTCGTGCTGGTGGTCCACCTAGCTCCAGGGATGCATATGTCTTCTAGAATCTTATCCAGGCTCTTGTTTGTTCTCATCATTCTCCTATTGAAGGAGTCTGGATCTGTAACACCCTAATATTCAAATCCTTATGCTCGAGTCATAAGTCAATGATATTACGGTGGTACGACTCTCAGGTGGATTTTTAATAAATAAATATAGGTAATTTCGAAAGGAGTATTAATCGAGAAGCCTGAAAAGAGTAGAAATAAAATCGCGAAGACGTATCTCTCACGTTTCGACAACAAAAGATAAGCCGTGAAGCCGAAAACGATATATGGACAAGGCGTAGAGGAGATTAAGAGATAGATAACAGATAGATATATATAACATAAGTAAATAGCTACTAGTCGCGACCCGCGAAGTTTAGGTCGGCTAGAGTACATTATGAAATTAGTTGACAACAGTATATCCTAATCTCTCCCGAAGGAAACATGAGAGCCTCTATAGGCAAATTCAAAGAGTTCAATACATAATATAAACTTTCCAAAACAAAGGTGGAGAGATTCTAATCAAAACACAAAGTAGAGGAAATAAAGATCTTCGCCGTCTCTCAGACGACCCACAACTCACTTCTGAGCACCTGGACCTGTATCTGAAAAACAAGAGATATATACGAAATGAGAACCCCGGGCCCATGGGTTCCCAGTACGGTAAAAGTGCCAAATAAATTCAATGTACTGCAACAAAAACTCACTAAGCATCCTAAACTTCTTCACCAATTATTCATCCTAGGTTCTCGCTAATCCATGAATAGGCAACTGTCATAAGGGAGTGCTAAATTCAATTCATGTTTCACATGTTTCCCAACTCGCTGACTCTTCCACGAATCAGACTCAGAATCATAAGCAAAACCATCACCAGTTGTTCTGCCTCAGCAGTTCTATATCAATACATCATCATGCAATCGTATCATCAATTCATCCCATCAAGAACAGCCCTCACACCCACCGACACCAGCATGAGGGGCCTCTCAGTTGTACAAACACAAGCAATACAGGCAAGTAATACACAAACATGATACAAGTAGAACAAGTAGCATATAGTCAGGTAACATGGCATATATGATGTAGAAATCCAAGACAAATGACAAACCCAAACAATTCAAACATATGCAAATGATGAATGCCTGCCCTATGGCTGATGATATCATCTGTCGGTTATATAGCCAACCCGACATGTCCTGGTAGCTAACCATTGGACAGAAACACCCCTTGCGGAGCAAGTAGGTTTGAGCTACAACCCCCTTGCTACTGCCCGCTCAACCCAGAGCCAGTGAAATAATCACTACTGTGGCTACTACCCAAGCGGGTGTCTAAAAGCTCAACCTGGAGCAAGTGGATTCACCACTACTGTCGCTACTACCCAGGCGTCGCAATCTCTGACCTGGAGCAAGTGGGACGAACCACAACCCTTGCTACTACCCAGGTATCTCAAGCATTGCCCGGAGCAAGTGGGACGAACCACAACCCTTGCTACTGCCCAGGCATCTCAAACATATATTCATTCAATCTCAATTCATATTATCAACATTCATTGTTACCAAATCTCAAACATTAACTTGGAGCAAGTGGGACGAACCACAACCCTTGCTACTACCCAAGTATCACAAATAAACATTTATTCATAATCACCCTTCATTATTATCAATCCTCAGACAATGACCCAGAGCAAGCGGGACGAACCACGACCCTTGCTACTACCCAGGTATCACAAATACACATTTATTCAAAACCCCACGATTAAACTCGTTTATCATAATCCTCCTTTCCCGTCTCATACCCGGAGCAAGTGGACAACGCCACTGCCTACTACCCGGGGTCGTACATCACATTTCAATATTTTTTTTCATTATTATCCATTTAACATATTCATTCATTAATCATATATGCATTTATACTCAGCCATAAACAATAATGGCTTTGCCGTAACTCGGCAATAACTCAGCCATCCGGCTCATGGTCCAATCAAGAACGGGCCATTTATCAATAAATATAGCCCTCCGGCTCATGGCATACATGGTACTTCCACCGTCATCCTCCATATCTCATATAATCATCTTTGATCATCATTTATCATAACTTTTCCCCTTGCTTCACTCGCAAGTTACCACATCCCCTAGCTCATTGCTAGGCATATCAGAATGATTTAATACATAAGAGGTGAGATCGGAGGCTTAGAAGTATGAGACTTGGCTTTTAAAACTCAAAAATCAACTTTGGCATGAAAACAGGACCACGCGTACGCGCACTCCACGCGCACGCGTGGATGGCCACAAAACTCATCGATGCGCAAGCGTCATACGCGCGGACGCGCAGGTTGAAAAATAGCCAAACGACGCGCAAGCGTCAGCCACGCGTACGCGTGGGTGCTCTTGCGCCCCAGGCACAAAACTGGCACAACTCTCGGGAAAATAGCTGGGCATTTGGTGCAGCGCATCGACGCGCCCGCGCACACCACGCGCACGCGTGGATAGTGCCTTCTTGAAGAACGACGCGTACGCGCGAAGTGCACCTACGCGTGGAGGGTCATTCTGCTAAAAATTTTCTAAGTTAAAAGCTGCAGAATTTACAGATTCAACCCCCAATCTTCCGACGGACATAACTTTCTCATTTTAAATAATTTTTCATCTGTTCTTCAAACGGCATGGACATCCCGGATCCAATTTCATTTCTAAACAGATTTGGCACAAAACAGAGATCTGTAGTCCAAGTTATGTCCCATCAAAGTGTGCCCCAAAACCATATTTTCATACAAAACCACAAGGTGCCATTTTCAAAACAAGCAATTTTCAACTCTTTTCAAAATCAACCAAAACATGCCAATTTCAACCCTTTTTGAAATCAATCAAAATGTACCAAAATCCACATCAAGCCATCCTCAACTCACACATTGACACTTTACCAAAAATTCCCAAAACCACATCCAACCATTTTAACACTTCTCAATCAAATGGCTAAAGGACAAACACAATATCATGTCATACATCCTTCCTCATCCCAATTTCCAATAATACTATTTCCAATCAACCATCATTATACATAATCAATATCATACTCACTATCACGTGATTTCACCCACAAATCAACCTTAATCATTCCTCAAGCATATATCACAACATACATATCTCTAATGCATCATCATACCATCAAGGCATCAATAATCATAATCACATATATGATCACATAATATATCTCAACCGAACCAAACATACCTCATCTACATAAATTCACCCAAAATTACCAAATTCCACACTTCAACTTCTCAAACCTTATTATTCAATAACCAACCTAATCATTCATATATTCATTATCTGAAATTCATCCAATCACTTGTGCCATCATACAATGCACACATTGACTTACCTTTCTTACCTCTTTCCGTCCTCCGGCCCAAAATTCACGGCCTCCGGCCCAATTTTCACAATTTAAATGCATAAACCACAAAATCAATACTCATTACCCAGTACATCAAATTCTCAATACACCAAGCATACAAGGTCACACAATTCTCAACCCAATCATTAATTCACGTTACATATCAACTATACATATTAGCACCAACCATTTACATAATCCAAACTTAATCCTAGGGGCATCTAGCCTAGGAATTCTCATCACAACACATGGTACTTAAATGAAACTTAAACCGTACCTCTTGTAGCCAAACCAATTGAGCCTCTTCTTTGGAATTCTTCACCAACCTTAGCTCCAAGCCTTACCAAAGCTCCTCAAGCAATACCAATCTCCCAATTGTGCACCAACATCACCAAATACACTAACATAACCAATATCACATACATACATCAACTTAGGGCTCATAAAAATGACAAATTACAAGGGTTTGAGCACTTCTTACCTCAGCCCATATGAAGTAGGGATAGAACCCACTTAGAATCCATGTTGGAGTATCCCTAAACACCCAAAATCACAAGATTTCAACACTAACTACCCAAAAACGTGTAACAGTGGGGAATTTCGAAAACTGGGCAGAGATGAATGGAATACTCACCACCAAACTTAGATATAATTGTAGAGGATGAGAAGAGCGATGCGTGGCCGCAAACGGCTCGTCAATCGGAGCTCCGTAGCTTATGTTATGGTGGTTTGAAGATCAAAGAGAGTTAGGTTTTCTCTCTTCTCTTCTCTCTTCCCAATTTCAGCGCCCAACACCCCTTCTTTAGGGCAAAATGAGCTGAAATGCTCATAACTAATGTTTATATATGTTGGGTCTTGGGCCCACTTAGGCCCGGTTCACTTATTTTTGTCCGTTGGCCCAATTTTGGACCAAAACCTTTAAGATTAGCGCTCTAAATCGCACTTCAAATATTTCTACCTCCCCTAATTATAATTCCTCATTTCTTAATCCTACTTACTCATAATCAATTTTCTCAGCTGCAGTACCAGACAGGTCTCAGCCGGTACTGCCGGTCAAAATTCCACTGCGCGCTTTTACGCAGAAAACTATGTCTTCCGACTCGGAAAAATTCACTGAATCCAAATATCATATTTAAATCATCAAATTCCAATTGCCAAATCTTCCAACCGTATTCGCTCCTATTTAACTTATTATTTAATTAATTTCAGTTAGACCGGGTATTACATTCTACCCCCCTAACAGAAATTTTCGCCCTCGAAAATTCCATCCATCACTACGAGTACGCGCATGTAGTGTGCCTTTATATCCAACACATAACAGTTCCAAGGTCTTTTTACTCTGCACGCTTCCGTTGTCGCGCTCTGATTTCTCTATCCCTGAGGGTCTCGGTCGTTTGTTCAACGCCGACCAACAGCCTCGTTCCTTACTTTTACCGTCTCATCAACTCACACCTTATTAAATCTCGAATCATGTCATCAATAAGATTGCCATCATCGTTAATCATAGCCATTATCCTACATCACTATAATCAATCAAAGCTTTCTTCGTTTTTAGAATTCAATGAGTTTGGACAAACAAGCTAACAAACCCTTAAGAATCCACTTTCCTTTAATAATCTATATAAAGCTTTCGAGACACATCTCTTTTGTTGAAGTTACTCAGATCAAAAATCATTTTCAAAAATATAACCAACACTCCTTCAAATTCTTGGGAAAATTTTTTTCAGCAGCACCTCCCTAAAAATTGGAGTTTACCACCCGTCACAGGTTCCCTCAAACCAATCTCAGTACCGCATCAACATTTCAATTTAATGGTTTTCACATTCATCTTTCAAAACCAATCATTATAAATCCCAAACTAAATCCAAGGTCACTATGACCAAACATCATAGTACTCATCTCTCAAACACGACAACTTGCACTCTCTCATCATCTAAATCAGATTACGCATCAATGATAATTTCCTCATCCGTTTCAGAACCATCAAGGCTCACAGTCACAATTAATTCCAATTATCTAGAATCATTATATGCATAAGCTCACTAAATTTTTAAGTACTCAAAGCATAAAGCATTTCTAATCATACCCCACTTTTCCTTATTATTACCATACTATGCTAATACTTTAGCAAGCTTCCGCTATGCCACTTTGATTTCTCGTCAAGTATTAGTTCCATCACTTATTTCCTCAAGTACTCAACCACAACTTAGCATGACTGGCATTTCAAATCAATGTTTCCAAATCCATCATTTAGGACCGTACCATTCCTTATCTATTTAAATCAAAGGAACTAAAAGTCACGGGTTCAATCCGTTTCACCAAGAATCCAGAAATCAACCAACTACATAACAAACATAACACATCATTCTCAACAGAAAATCATTTACATCTCAGATATTTATCCATTTGTATTAAGGTAAATCCTTACTCGGACCATCTGGTTTGCTTCTCAGTCTAATATTAAGCTTGACATTCCCAGTTTTACTGTACAGGCGGTATTATAAAATCACGCACTGTCCTTTAAGCCTGATTATTGCAATTACCTCAATCTTACTGTCGCAATCGGACCGCATCCTAACTCTCTCCTTGTTGGAAATTTCTTGATACATGCCCTGGTAACCCGCACTTGTAACATACACCTAACCCCAATCGGCACGGCCTATATGGGTGATGACTTCCACATCTCTGACAGCTCGAAACATCAGAAGCAGCCGCTGCCCGTTTTCCCTTACCGTTTCTTTGGGACTCCTCACTCTTCGCAAAGTTATTCCGTCCTTGAGGAAAGTGTTGTATATATCCTCTCCCCTTAAACTCTTGACCCCTTGTTGGGTATTCTTGATTGTGCTCCCTGCGGTGGGACTCCTGACGGTCATTCTTCGCCTCAACAGCCTTCCTCACACATTCTTCAGCAATACGGCTCTTGTTCATTAACTCTGAAAAAGTTTGGATCTCCATTGGTCCCACTGAACTTAAGATTTCGCTCCGGAGCCCTCCTTCATACTTAATGCATTTTCATTCCTCGAAGCCTCCCGGAGCTCCTTGACACATGCGGAAAAACCTGAATAGCTCCTCAAATTTGTCTGTATACTCAGATACGGACATAGCACCTTGCTTTAGCTGCAGTAACTCCAATTCCTTGGCTATCCTGGCGGAATTCGGAAAGTACTTCTTATAGAATTCCACCTGGAAGGCATCCCAAGTGATACGATCATTCCCCTGTTGCAGGAGACGTCGAGCCCCTTGCCACCAATGCGATGCTTCCCCCGTGAGTAGATAGGTAGCGAATTCAACACGTTGCTCTTCAGGCACCAACTGCGCTTGCAGTGCTCGCTCCATGGCCTGAAACCAAGTATCAGCTTCAGTCGCATTGGTGGTTCCCTTGAACTTAGGTGGATTAACCTTTAAGAAGGTTGCCAGTGTCATCGGGTCCTGAGCTTCCCTTCCGCCATTGCCATTATTGTTCATCTGTTGCCCAAGAGCCTCCGTAGTGGCCTGCATAGCAGCAGCCATATTCTCCAACGCCGCCATAAGGTTTACCGGGTTATTCGGGTTGATTTCTGGTTCCTGCGTATTAGTACGATCTCTTTCACGTCCCCGACCGGGTCCACGAGGTGCCATCTGGTTCCTATACACACCAAACAATCGATATCAAGTTGATCAGTCTCAATATCGAAAGTATAGTGCTTCAAAGTACCAAAGGTACACTCATGGACTTCATGCTAGATGTATCGATTAGATACCCTAACTAGCACAGGCACAGACTCAGAGTATGCATTGAAGCATAAGCAGTTCCATCCCTCAGGCTCACGAGGACGAACTGCTCTGATACCATAATGTAACACCCTAATATTCAAATCCTTATGCTCGAGTCATAAGTCAATGATATTACGGTGGTACGACTCTTAGGTGGATTTTTAATAAATATATATAGGTAATTTCGAAAGGAGTATTAATCGAGAAGCCTGAAAAGAGTAGAAATAAAATCGCGAAGACGTATCTCTCACGTTTCGACAACAAAAGATAAACCGTGAAGCCGAAAATGATATATGGACAAGGCGTAGAGGAGATTAAGAGATAGATAACAGATAGATATATATAACATAAGTAAATAGCTACTAGTCGCGACCCGCGAAGTTTAGGTCGGCTAGAGTACATTATGAAATTAGTTGACAACAGTATATCCTAATCTCTCCCGAAGGAAACATGAGAGCCTCTATAGGCAAATTCAAAGAGTTCAATACATAATATAAACTTTCCAAAACAAAGGTGGAGAGATTCTAATCAAAACACAAAGTAGAGGAAATAAAGATCTTCACCGTCTCTCAGACGACCCACAACTCACTTCTGAGCACCTGGACCTGTATCTGAAAAACAAGAGATATATACGGAATGAGAACCCCGGGCCCATGGGTTCTCAGTACGGTAAAAGTGCCAAATAAATTTAATGTACTGCAACAAAAACTCACTAAGCATCCTAAACTTCTTCACCAATTATTCATCCTAGGTTCTTGCTAATCCATGAATAGGCAACTGTCATAAGGGAGTGCTAAATTCAATTCATGTTTCACATGTTTCCCAACTCGCTGACTCTTCCACGAATCAGACTCAGAATCATAAGCAAAACCATCACTAGTTGTTCTGCCTCAGCAGTTCTATATCAATACATCATCATGCAATCGTATCATCAATTCATCCCATCAAGAACAGCCCTCACACCCACCGACACCAGCATGAGGGGCCTCTCAGTTGTACAAACACAAGCAATACAGGCAAGTAATACATAAACATGATACAAGTAGAACAAGTAGCATATAGTCAGGTAACATGGCATATATGATGTAGAAATCCAAGACAAATGGCAAACCCAAACAATTCAAACATATGCAAATGATGAATGCCTGCCCTATGGCTGATGATATCATCTGTCGGTTATATAGCCAACCCGACATGTCCTGGTAGCTAACCATTGGACAGAAACACCCCTTGCGGAGCAAGTAGGTTTGAGCTACAACCCCCTTGCTACTGCCCGCTCAACCCAGAGCCAGTGAAATAATCACTACTGCGGCTACTACCCAGGCGGGTGTCTAAAAGCTCAACCTGGAGCGAGTGGATTCACCACTACTGCCGCTACTACCCAGGCGTCGCAATCTCTGACCTGGAGCAAGTGGGACGAACCACAACCCTTGCTACTACCCAGGTATCTCAAGCATTGGCCCGGAGCAAGTGGGACGAACCACAACCCTTGCTACTGCCCAGGCATCTCAAACATATATTCATTCAATCTCAATTCATATTATCAACATTCATTGTTACCAAATCTCAAACATTAACTTGGAGCAAGTGGGACAAACCACAACCCTTGCTACTACCCAAGTATCACAAATAAACATTTATTCATAATCACCCTTCATTATTATCAATCCTCAGACAATGACCCGGAGCAAGCGGGACGAACCACGACCCTTGCTACTACCCAGGTATCACAAATACACATTTATTCAAAACTCCACGATTAAACTCGTTTATCATAATCCTCCTTTCCTGTCTCATACCCGGAGCAAGTGGACAACGCCACTGCCTACTACCCGGGGTCGCACATCACATTTCAATAATTTTTTTTCATTATTATCCATTTAACATATTCATTCGTTAATCATATATGCATTTATACCCAGCCATAAACAATAATGGCTTTGCGTAACTCGGCAATAACTCAGCCATCCGGCTCATGGTCCAATCAAGAACGGGCCATTTATCAATAAATATAGCCCTCCGGCTCATGGCATACACGGTACTTCCACCGTCATCCTCCATATCTCATATAATCATCTTTGATCATCATTGATCATAACTTTTCCCCTTACTTCACTTGCAAGTTACCACATCCCCTAGCTCATTGCTAGGCATATCAGAATGATTTAATACATAAGAGGTGAGATCGGAGGCTTAGAAGTATGAGACTTGGCTTTTAAAACTCAAAAATCAACTTTGGCATGAAAACAAGACCACGCGCACGCGTGGATGGCCACAAAACTCATCGATGCGCAAGCGTCATACGCGCGGACGCGCGGGTTGAAAAATAGCCAAACGACGCGCAAGCGTCAGCCACGCGCACGCGTGGGTGCTCTTGCGCCCCAGGCACAAAACTGGCACAACTCTGGCACAACTCTCGGGAAAATAGCTGGGCATTTGGTGCAGCGCATCGACGCGCCCGCGCACACCACGCGCACGCGTAGATAGTGCCTTCTTGAAGAACGACGCGTACGCGCGAAGTGCACCTACGCGTGGAGGGTCATTCTGCTAAAAATTTTCTAAGTTAAAAGCTGCAGAATTTACAGATTCAACCCCCAATCTTCCGACGGACATAACTTTCTCATTTTAAATCATTTTTCACCCGTTCTTCAAACGGCATGGACATCCCGGATCCAATTTCATTTCTAAATAGATTTGGCACAAAACAGAGATCTGTAGTCCAAGTTATATCCCATCAAAGTGTGCCCAAAAACCATATTTTCATACAAAACCACAAGGTGCCATTTTCAAAACAAGCAATTTTCAACTCTTTTCAAAATCAACCAAAACATGCCAATTTAAACCCTTTTTGAAATCAATCAAAATGTACCAAAATCCACATCAAGCCATCCTCAACTCAAACATTGACACTTTACCAAAAATTCCCAAAACCACATCCAACCATTTTAACACTTCTCAATCAAATGGCTAAAGGACAAACACAATATCATGTCATACATCCTTCCTCATCCCAATTTCCAATAATACCATTTCCAATCAACCATCATTATACATAATCAATATCATACTCACTATCACGTGATTTCACCTACAAATCAACCTTAATCATTCCTCAAGCATATATCACAACATACATATCTCTAATGCGTCATCATACCATCAAGGCATCAATAATCATAATCACATATATGATCACATAATATATCTCAACCGAACCAAACATACCTCATCTACATAAATTCACCCAAAATTACCAAATTCCACACTTCAACTTCTCAAACCTTATTATTCAATAACCAACCTAATCATTCATATATTCATTATCTGAAATTCATCCAATCACTTGTGCCATCATACAATGCACACATTGACTTACCTTTCTTACCTCTTTCCGGCCTCTGGCCCAAAATTCACGGCCTCCGGCCCAATTTTCACAATTTAAATGCATAAACCACAAAATCAATACTCATTACCTAGTACATCAAATTCTCAATACACCAAGCATACAAGGTCACACAATTCTCAACCCAATCAATAATTCACGTTACATATCAACTATACATATTAGCACCAACCATTTACATAATCCAAACTTAATCCTAGGGGCATCTAGCCTAGGAATTCTCATCACAACACATGGTACTTAAATGAAACTTAAACCGTACCTCTTGTAGCCAAACCAATTGAGCCTCTTCTTTGTAATTCTTCACCAACCTTAGCTCCAAGCCTTACCAAAGCTCCTCAAGCAATACCAATCTCCCAATTGTGCACCAACATCACCAAATACACTAACATAACCAATATCACATACATACATCAACTTAGGGCTCATAAAAATGACAAATTACAAGGGTTTGAGCACTTCTTACCTCAGCCCATATGAAGTAGGGATAGAACCCACTTAGAATCCATGTTGGAGTATCCCTAAACACCCAAAATCACAAGATTTCAACACTAACTACCCAAAAACGTGTAACAGTGGGGAATTTCGAAAACTGGGCAGAGATGAATGGAATACTCACCACCAAACTTAGATATAATTGTAGAGGATGAGAAGAGCGATGCGTGGCCGCAAACGGCTCGTCAATCGGAGCTCCGTAGCTTAAGTTATGGTGGTTTGAAGATCAAAGAGAGTTAGGTTTTCTCTCTTCTCTTCTCTCTTCCCAATTTCAGCGCCCAACACCCCTTCTTTAGGGCAAAATGAGCTGAAATGCTCATAACTAATGTTTATATATGTTGGGTCTTGGGCCCACTTAGGCCCGGTTCACTTATTTTTGTCTGTTGGCCCAATTTTGGACCAAAACCTTTAAGATTAGCGCTCTAAATCGCACTTCAAATATTTCTACCTCCCCTAATTATAATTCCTCATTTCTTAATCCTACTTACTCATAATCAATTTTCTCAGCTGCAGTACCAGACAGGTCTCAGCCGGTACTGCCGGTCAAAATTCCACTGCGCGCTTTTACGCAGAAAACTATGTCTTCCGACTCGGAAAAATTCACTGAATCCAAATATCATATTTAAATCATCAAATTCCAATTGCCAAATCTTCCAACCGTATTCGCTCCTATTTAACTTATTATTTAATTAATTTCAGCTAGACCGGGTATTACAGGATCATCTTTCAGCTGAGGTAGCTTTAAGATCTCTCTGATCTTGTCAGGGTGGGTATGAATAATCTTTCCTCTGACCACGGTTCGATAGTCATAAATATCAGATCCAGATAGTCTTTGCCTGTCTGTATGCCACATATTAGCATAGAACTCCTGGACCATATTCCTTCCCACTTTTGTATTAGGATTAGCTAGGACCTCCGAGTTCCTGATTCGAATTTGCTCCTGGATCTCCGGATATTCGTCTTCTTTCAGATCGAATCTAACTTCCGGGATCACTATCTTAGACCCATTATTTTATAATAATGGTCTGAATGTTCTTTAGATAAGAACTTCCCTTGATTCCAAAGTGGTTTTGGAATGCTCTCTTTCTTGCCTCTTGAAGTGGGTTGTTTTCCTTTAGGAGCCATGCTCTTAGTGATCACGGATAAACACACCAAACTTAGAGGTTTGCTTGTCCTCAAGCAAAAGAAAAGAAAGGAGAGGGATAGAAGGAGAGCTAGGTGCAATTGTTGATGGAGGAGGGTGGAGGCCGAACCCATATATAAAGGGAGGGGGGTGGGTTCGAAAATTTTGAAAAGATATGATAAAAAGATTGATTTGGAAAAGATAAGATAGAAGATATGATAAGAGAGGATATAGTTTAAAATTGAAAAGATATGAAAAATTTTTTGAAAAAGATAAATCTAGATTTTGAAAAAGATAATGTGGAGATTTGAAAAAGATATTAGTTGAAAAAAATAGATTTGTTTTGAAAATTTGAAAAAGAGTTGGATTGAATTTGAAAAAGAGGGTTTGTGCTTATGGATTAGGATACATTTGATATTTTTAAGGTAGGGTTTTTAGAAATTAGGGATTTTAGAAATCAGGGTTCTTAACATGTTTATGCAAGAAATCATGAATTGAAGCATGAAAATTAAGATTAAAATGAAAAATATGAAGAAAAAATGAATTTACCTCCTCCCCACCATCCTGGCATTTGAACGCCCAAACGCTGCATGTTTTGGGCGTTCAACGCCCAAATGCTGCCTCTCCTGGGCGTTCAATGCCCAACTGCTGCTTCTTTCTGGCGTTGAACGCCAGGAAGTCCTTTGTTACTGGGCGTTTTACTGAACGCCCAGAATGCTGTAAATCCGGCGTTAAACGCCCAGAAAGAGCTTCTTTCTGGCGTTTAACGCCCAGATGGCTATCCTCACTGGCGTTCAACGCCCAGTGGATGCTTCTGTTGGGCGTTGAACGCCCAAAACAGACTTTTACTGGCGTTTTCTTGCCAGTGAGCTCTTTTTCTCTGTTTTGTGTGCAGAATCCTTCTGTAACCCTGTGAACTTATGCAATTGATTCTTTACCTTGTTATCAATGAAATTTATATAAACAAATAAAAATAAAAATAGGGCAAAATGCTTAGAGGATTGATGCCCCATGGCTGGGTTGCCTCCCAGCAAGCGCTTCTTTATTGTCTTTAGCTGGACCTTGCTGAGCTTTTAGTCTAGCTTCAGCCTTGAGCACTCTTGCTCAACATTGCCTTCAAGATAGTGCTTGATTCTCTGTCCATTGACAATGAACTTCTTATCAGAATCAATATCTTGAAGCTCCACATAACCATATGGTGATACACTTGTAATCACATATGGTCCCCTCCACAGGGACTTCAGTTTCCCGGGGAATAGCCTGAGCCTAGAGTTGAACAACAGAACCTTTTGTCCTGGTTCAAAGATTCTAGATGACAGCTTTCTGTCATGCCACTTTTTTTATTTTTCTTTATAAAGCTTGGCATTTTCGAAAGCAGTGAATCTGAATTCCTCTAGCTCATTTAGCTGGAGCAATCTTTTTTCTCCAGCTAATTTGGCATCAAAGTTCAGGAATCTGGTTGCCCAGTAGGCTTTATGTTCCAGTTCCACGGGCAGGTGACATGCCTTACCATAGACCAGTTGGTATGGAGAGGTCCCTATAGGAGTCTTGAATGCTGTTCTGTATGCCCACAGAGCATCATCCAAGCTTCTTGCCCAATCCTTTCTACGGGTATTTACAGTCCGTTCTAGGATTCTTTTTAGCTCTCTGTTAGAGACTTCAGCTTGTCCATTAGTCTGTGGATGATATGGAGTCGCCACCTTGTGGCGAATCCCATACCGGACCATGGCAGAGTAAAGCTGTTTGTTGCAGAAGTGAGTGCCCCCATCACTGATTAGTACTCTAGGGACCCCAAACCTACTGAAGATATTTTTCTGGAGGAACTTCAGCACTGTTTTAGTATCATTGGTGGGTGTGGCAATGGCCTCAACCCATTTTGATACATAGTCAACTGCCACCAGAATATAAGTGTTTGAGAATGATGGTGGGAAAGGTCCCATGAAGTCAATTCCCCATACGTCAAACAACTCAATCTCCAAGATTCCTTGTTGAGGCATGGCGTAACCATGAGGCAGATTACCAGCTCTTTGGCAACTGTCACAGTTACATACAAACTCTCGGGAATTTTTATAGAGTGTGGGCCAATAGAAGCCACATTGGAGGACCTTGGTGGCTGTTCGCTCACCTCCGAAATGGCCTCCATATTGAGATCCATGGCAATGCCATAGGATCCTTTGTGCTTCTTCTCTAGGAACACACCTACGGATTATTCCGTCTGCATATCTTTTAAAGAGATAGGGTTCATCCCACAAGTAGTACTTTGCATCAGTGATTAATTTTTTCTTTTGTTGCCTGTTGTACTCTTTGGGTATGAACCTTGCAGCTTTATAGTTTGCAATATCGGCAAACCATGGTATTTCCTGAATGGCAAATAAATGCTCATCCGGAAAAGTCTCAGAGATCTCAAGAAAGGGGAGGGACGTCCCTTCTACTGGCTCTATCCGGGACAGATGATCAGCCACTTGGTTCTCTGTCCCTTTTCTGTCTCTTATTTCTATATCAAACTCTTGCAGAAGCAACACCCATCTGATGAGCCTGGGTTTTGAATCCTGCTTTGTGAGTAGATATTTAAGAGCAGCATGGTCAGTATACACAATCACTTTTGATCCTACTAAGTATGATCTGAACTTGTCAATGGCATAAACCACTGCAAGTAATTCTTTTTCTGTGGTTGTGTAATTTTTCTGGGCATCATTTAAAACGCGACTAGCATAATAAATGACGTACAGAAGCTTGTCATGCCTCTGTCCCAATACTGCACCAATGGCGTGATCACTGGCATCACACATTAGCTCAAATGGTAATGTCCAGTCTGGTGCAGAAATAACTAGTGCTGTGACCAGCTTAGCTTTCAGCATTTCAAATGCCTGCAGACACTCTGTGTCAAACACAAATGGCGTGTCAGTAGCTAGCAGATTGCTTAGAGATTTTGTGATTTTTGAAAAATTCTTTATAAACCTCCTATAGAATCCTGCATGCCCCAGAAAGCTTCTGATTGCCTTAACATTGGCAGGTGGTGGTAATTTTTCAATTACCTCTATTTTCGCTTGATCCACCTCTATCCCCTTGTTTGAGATTTTATGCCCAAGGACAATCCCTTTAGTCACCATGAAGTGACATTTTTCCCAGTTTAAAACTAGGTCCACTCTTGGCATCTATTCAAAACAAGTTTCAGGTGATCAAGACAGGAGCTGAATGAGTCTCCATATACTGAGAAGTCATCCATGAAGACTTCCAGAAAATTTTCCACCATATTAGAGAAAATAGAGAGCATGCATCTCTGGAAGGTTGCAGGGGCATTACACAGCCCAAATGGCATCCTTCTATAAGCAAACACTCCAGATGGACATGTGAATGCTGTTTTCTCTTGATCTTGGGGATCTACTGCAATCTGGTTATAGCCTGAGTAGCCATCCAGAAAGCAGTAATAATTATGACCTGCCAGTCTTTCTAGCATCTGGTCTATGAATGGTAAAGGAAAATGATCCTTTCTGGTGGCTGTATTGAGCCTTCTGTAGTCAATACACATGCGCCACCCTGTAACTGTTCTTGTAGGAACCAGTTCATTTTTTTCATTATGAATCACTGTCATGCCTCCCTTTTTTGGGACGACTTGGACAGGGCTCACCCAGGGGCTATCAGAAATAGGATAAATAATTCCAGTCTCTAGTAATTTGGTGACCTCTTTCTGCACCACTTCCTTCATGGCTGGATTTAGCCGCCTCTGTGGTTGAACCACTGGTTTAGCATTATCCTCCAATAAGATTTTGTGCATGCATCTAGCTGGGCTTATGCCCTTAAGGTCACTTATGGACCACCCAAGAGCTGTCTTGTGTGTCCTTAGCACTTGAATAAGTGCTTCCTCTTCCTGTGGGTTTAAAGCAGAGCTTATGATCACTGGAAAAGTATCACCTTCTCCCAGAAATACATATTTCAGGGATGGTGGTAATGGTTTGAGCTCGGGTTTAGGAGGTTTTTCCTCTTCCAGAGAAAATTTCAGAGGCTCTTTAATCTGCTCTGAATCCTCCAAATCAGGCTGAACATCTTTAAAGATGTCTTCCAACTCTGATTCGAGACTCTCAGCCATGTTGATCTCTTCTACCAAAGAGTTGATAAGATCAACTTTCATGCAGTCTTTTGGTGTGTCTGGATGCTGCATGGCTTTAACAGCATTCAACTTAAACTCATCATCATTGACTCTCAGGGTTATTTCCCCCTGTTGGACATCAATGAGGGTTCGTCCAGTTGCTAGGAAGGGTCTTCCTAGAATGAGAGTAGCACTCTTGTGCTCCTCCATTTCCAGCACTACAAAGTCAGTGGGAAAGGTGAATGGCCCAACTCTGACGATCATGTCTTCAATCACGCCTGATGGGTATTTAATGGAGCCATCAACAAGTTGGAGACATATCCGGGTTGGTTTAACTTCTTCAGTTAAACCAAGCTTTCTGATAGTGGATGCAGGTATTAGGTTGATGCTTGCCCCAAGATCACATAAAGCTGTCTTGGTGCAATTACCTTCTAATGTGCATGGTATCAGAAAACTCCCAGGGTCTTTAAGCTTTTCAGGAAAGCTTTTCAGAATGACTGCACTGCATTCTTCAGTGAGGAGAACTCTTTCAGTTTCTCTCCAATCCTTCTTATGGCTCAAGATCTCTTTCATGAACTTGGCATAAGAAGGTATTTGCTCAAGTGCCTCTGCAAATGGAATCTTTATTTCAAGAGTCCTGAGATAATCTGCAAAGCGAGCAAAGTGCTTATCCTGCTCCTCTTTCCGGAGTTTTTGAGGATAAGGTATCTTGGCTTTATATTCCTCAACCTTAGTTGCTGTAGGTTTATTGCCTACAGAAGTGGTTGAAGAAGCCTTTTTAGAGGGGTTGTCATCAGCACTTGTGTGTGTCTGATCCCTCACTGGCAATGGAGTGCCAGAGTTAGAAGCTGGAGTGACGTTAGACGCCAGCTCCTCATCTGTTCCTGGCATTTGAACGCCAGAACTGTGCCTCTTTTGGGCGTTCAACGCCAGATCCTTGCTTGTTTCTGGCGTTGAACGCCAGTCTTGAGCATGGTCTGGGCGTTCAGCGCCAGCCTTCCACCCAACTTCTGGCGTTTTAGCGCCAGAATTATTTTTCCCTGGGCTCTTACTGTCCTCAGATGGATTTTGGGTGGTTTGCTCATTTCTTGGTTTCCTGTTGCCTTGAAGTGGGCATTTAGTGCTTTCCCACTTCTTAATTGAACTGCTTGGCATTCTTCTGTTATTTGTTTTGACAGCTGCTTCTTTGTTTGCTTTAATTGTACTTCCATGTTTATATTAGCCATCCTTGTCTCTTGTAGTTTATCCTTGAATTCGGCTAACTGCTTTGTTAGAAAGTCCAATTGCTGATTGAATTCAGCAGCTTGTTTTACAGGGCTGAGTTCAGCAGTTACTGTTTTAACCTCTTCTTTCATGGAAGGGTCACTGCTTAGGTACAGATGCTGATTCCTGGCAACTGTATCAATGAGCTCTTGAGCCTCTTCAATTGTCTTTCTCATGTGGATAGATCCACCAGCTGAGTAATCTAGAGACATCTGAGCTCCTTCTGCAAGCCCATAATAGAAGATGTCTAACTGAACCCACTCTAAAAACATTTCAGAGGGGCATTTTTGTAGCATCTCTCTGTATCTCTCCCAGGCATCATAAAGAGACTCATTATCTCCTTGTTTGAAGCCTTGGATGTCCAGCCTTAGCTGCGTCATCCGTTTTGGGGGAAAGTATTGATTCAGGAATTTTTCTGTCAGCTGTTTCCATATCCTTATGCTGGCCTTAGGTTGGTTATTTAACCACCTCTTAGCTTGATCTTTTACAGCAAACAGAAATAGTAATAGTCTGTAGACATCCTGATCTATTTCCTTATCATGTACTGTATCAGCAATTTGTAAAAATTGTGCCAGAAACTCTGTAGGTTCTTCCTGTGGAAGACCGGAATACTGGCAGCTTTGCTACACCATGATAATGAGCTGAGGATTCAACTCAAAGCTACTGACTCCAATGGAGGGTATGCAGATACTACTCCCATATGAAGCAGTAGAGGGGTTAGCATATGACCCCAGAGTCCTCCTGGACTGTTCATTTCCACTTAGATCCATGATGGAGAAAGGGAGATGATGTCAAATAAAAAAATTATTTTTATTTATTTATTTATTTATTTACTTATTTAGAAAATAAATAAATTAAAATAAAGTAAAAAAAAATTAGGTGAATATTTTCGAAAAAAAATTAAGGAGAGAGAAAGTGGTTACGAAGTTTTGAAAAAGATATGATTTGGAAAAGATTTTAAATTTTGAAAAAAATTTGAATTTTTAGAAAATAATTTTCGAAAATTTGTTTTAGAAATAGAGAGAAAAGATATTTTTGAATTTAGTGAGGAAACAGAAAAACAATAAAATAGCACAAGATTTAAAATTTTTTTGATCTAATGCTCCTAGTTTTCGAAAATTTTGGAGGGAAAACACCAAGGAACACCAAACTTAAAAATTTTAAGATCAAGACACAAGGAAAACTCAAGAACACTTTGAAGACTCACAAGAACACAAGAACATGAAGGAAGAACACCAAACTTAAATTTTTTTTTTTTTTTTAGAAAACCAAACTAAAATTTTCGAAAAACACAGAAAAATCAACAAGAAAACACCAAACTTAAAGTTTGGCACAGAATTTAATAGAAAAATTATTTTTTGAAAAAGATTTTTAATAAAACTGGTGCCCAATCATCAAGAACATAAACCAACGCTCTAGCCAATTGGGCAATAAATGTATCACTTGTTTTGAAGAAGGATATTTTTTTGAAAAGAAAATAAAAGACTCTGACCCAAAAGACAAAAATTTCCTAATCTAAGCAACAAGATTCACCGTCAGTTGTTTAAACTCAAACAATCCTCGGCAACGGCGCCAAAAACTTGGTGCACAAAATTGTTACTCTCTTACAATTTCGCACACATGACCAGCAAGTGCACTGGGTCGTCCAAGTAATACCTTACGTGAGTAAGGGTCGAATCCCACGGAGATTGTTGGCTTGAAGCAATCTATGGTTATCTTGTAAATCTTAGTCAGAAAGTCAATTATGTTTATCAGTTTAAATAGTGGAAAATAAAGGAGTGCGAATTAAATACTTGTTGTGCAGTATTGGAGAATATGTTGGAGTTTTGGAGATGCTTTGTCCTTTGAATCTCTGCTTTCTCCCTATCTTCTTCTTCATGCACGCACGTCCCTCCTATGGCAAGCTGTGTGTTGGAGGATCATCGTTGTCAATGGCTACCATCCTTCCTTTCAGTGAAAATGGTCCAGGTGCGCTGTCACCGCACGGCTAATCATCTGTAGGTTCTCGATCATACCGGAATAGGATTCGCTATCCTTTTGCGTCTGTCACTACGCCCAGCACTCGCGAGTTTGAAGCTCGTCACAGTCATCCAATCCCAGAATCCTACTAGGAATACCACAGACAAGGTTTAGACTTTCCGGATTCTCAAGGATGCTGCCAATGGATTCTAGCTTATACCACGGAGATTCTGATTAAGGAATCTAAGAGATATTCATTCAATCTGATGTAGAACGGAGGTGATTGTCAGACACACGTTCATGGATTGAGGAAGGCGATGAATGTCACGGATCATCACCTTCTCCATAATTAGGCGCGAATGGATATCTTAGATAGGAACACGCATGTTTGAATGGAAAACAGAGATACTTGCATTAATTCATCGAGGCACAGCAGAGCTCCTCACCCCCAACAATGGAGTTTAGAGACTCATGCCGTCAAAAGGTACAAAGTTCAGATCTAAAATATCATGAGATACCAAATAAATCTCTAAAAGTGGTTTTAAATACTAAACTGGTAACCTAGGTTTACAGAAAATGAGTAGACTATGACAGATAGTGCAGAAATCCACTTCTGGGGCCCACTTGGTGTGTGCTGGGGCTGAGACTAAAGCTTCTCACGTGCCTGGGCTATTTTGGGCATTCAACGCCAGGTTGTAACCTGTTTCTGGCGTTGAACTCCACTTTGTAACTTGTTTCTGGCGCTGGACGCCAGACAGCAGCATGAAACTGGCGTTGACCGCCAGTTTACGTCGTCTATCCTTGAGCAAAGTATGGACTATTATATATTTCTGGAAAGCCCTGGATGTCTACTTTCCAACGCAATTGAAAGCACGCCATTTGGACTCCTGTAGCTCCAGAAATTCCATTTTGAGTGTAGAGAGGTCAGAATCCAACAGCATCAGCAGTCCTTTTTCAGTCTGAATCAGATGTTTGCTCAGCTCCCTCAATTTCAGCCAAAAAATACCTGAAATTACAGAAAAATACACAAACTCATAGTAAAGTCCAGAAATATGAATTTTGCCTAGAAACTAATGAGAATAAACTAAAAACTAACTAAAATATACTAAAATCTATGTAAAATTAACCCCAAAAAGCGTATAAATATCCGCTCATCAATAACATATGAGATATTTACACCAACATTTTGCTCGAGACCTCCAACAAGCTTAACTTTGACGTGATAGCAATAGTAATATCTATCTAAAGATTGATCACATAGTAAAATAAGCCATTACCTCCCAAGTTCGACAAAAACAGCTCTTATTTGCAAAAATTCTATCAAGGAAATTACTAAAATAGAGGAATAGGAACATGCTGCTCAATTTTCCACCAATTTAACTACCATTTAAGCACAAGAAGACCATGATACTCCAAGCATAATGCACAAAGAGGAGAAAAACTTGAAAGAGCCACAACTAAGCCATTGAGCCATTATGCTTTTATTTGGCCTAATTTCCTTAAAGCTCAAGCTATTAGCTAAAGGCATATGATTTGTTTTATATCTTTATAAGTAATAAATTTAGATGGAGGAAATTTTTCACAGGATGTTGTGTGGTATACTACAATAGAAAACTTATAATGGCAGCAAGATAATTGTATAGAACAAAAACTTTAGAAACAAGGTATAAGTCAAGCCACCAAACACATTATAAATTGACTAACAGTGATTTATTGATCTTCAATAAACTAGAGTAAAAATAAAAAGTAAAAACCCTTATGGATTGATTAAATAAGAAAAGAAGCACGTGGAGTTGAATGAGTTCTCACCCATTTGCAGAATTTGTCCTAATTGAATGATAGTTGCTTGGTGCAGGGACTCCGTTAACAACATGACTTAATATGGCACCACCCATGGAGTCAAGATGTTAAACGTGAAGCATTTACACTCTTTCCTTACTTGGCTTGTTACTATTATGTGTTTAACCCAATACCAGATTGTGATCAATACATGTGCATCTAGCAAACACATGATAGAGAAGCTACTGTTATTTCACCAATCGTATTAACTGCTTTAAAATCTCCTTATAATTTTGGCAAGTTATTCAGAATAGAATGAATAACCAGCTTATTCAATTCAAATAACAAAGTCCCATTTAGATTATGTTATTATTATGCAGTGATCAATATCCAAAGCTGAATAAGAAAGTTAATCAACCCAAAGCTAAAATTAACCATTGTTTTTTAGTTTTTACTCACTATTTGCTTTACCTTTTCTCAGCACTCCTGCCAAAAAGGAAACGGATGCTCGTCATTATTTTTCATAATTTAAGGTCCTAATTGTCCAATTGCATAGAATCACTCAACACTCAATAGCCACATAAAAAAGGGGGGATAAAGTAATCAACTAAAAACAGCTTCGAAAGGACTCAACTTGAAACTTTTTGTGTATGGCTTAACATGGAAAAAAATTTAACTTTTTTTCTTAAATAAAAAATAAATATATTCCAAATCATTCACCTGTTGAATAAGTTCCCTCTGCAGGTATTTCCTATTAGAAAGATCATATTAGCACAAATAAAAGAATTAATATAAACCAACAGAAGCAATTACTGCATTTCTTACTATTTAATTCTTTTTATTTTTTCCACAGGAAAAAAGTAATTAATGTCATAGTCCTTTAAATAAACTCTTATTAACACAAGTGGTATACAAATATTTAAATCGAGAGTAGACTAATTTGAGGCAAATGGGGATTGGAAAATGTTTAATCACTCAGCAAGTGAAAAGTACAATTGAAGGTTATACAGAGACCATGATACAAGACTGCAATGTGCAAAAGTACCTGGTCATAGTCAATATATCTTGTGCTTTCATTCAGTCAGTATGGCATTGTCTCAAAAAATATAGAGACTACAGAAATCTTTTTGGTATCAGTCTGCATCATGACAATAGTGACTATTACTTTCTTATCCTTAATTGATTGTAACTCTATACAAATGTTAATAGACAAGAAATGCTCCCATTGCTGAAATGAAAATCCATTAATCAAAATAATCTTATGTTTCATAAAAGACTTCTAAGTTATTCTAGTGAATCTCATAACAGCTTTATTGGGGAGAAAAATGATAACAGTGATCATTGATCTATTTCCATATATCTAACTAGATTTTATTGAAACAGGTAAATGAGTGAGGGAAGTTGATAATACCTGGTATCCATGAGAAAGATGCCCTCCATGAGGAAGGTCAAACACCATGATTCGCTCGTGAGGTTTCAGCAATGCGGTATACACATGAAAATTTGCAGGTGAACCAGACAGAGGTTGCACATTTACTGCAACATTGGGGTAAGAGACACATAAGCTACATTTCCCTCTCTCTTGTTTTTTCTTTTTTTGATTCTTTTCCCCCTTCCTTTGGAAATTAAAACAACATATTGAACATAGAAATATTCACTGGAGAAAGTGTGAGATGTGAAAGCAAAGTCCTATGAAGCCAAAACAGGGAAATTTGTCCATATACAATGAAAAACAAATCAGGTACTATGTTAGTATTGTGTGATTACCTCCCCATTTCGCTGGATCCAACCGGAACGCTTCCAAGGCACGCTTCTGGCATAGTGTTTCAGCCATGTCAATATACCTGAAATAAGAAAGATCAGAAATTTTTTGAGGGTATGAGTTCCAGCCCCTTCACAAAAACAAAAACAAGAAGTCAATCCATATGTGTGGTGAAAACTGAAAAGCAAAACTCTACCATCATCTCATCAATCATCATATATAATAGGCAATAAAACATTCAATCCAATATTCCCCCTGGCTAGGAAGAATCATATCATGCAGCATAAACTCAGCAATATCAAATGTTTTGCATAAACTCAGATAGTTGGATAATGTTTTTCAAGATTTTCTATATCCCTGGCAAAGATGCAAGTAATAATAAACTAATATATTACCTTCCATTGTCTAGCTTTCTCTAGCTCAATTATATCAGCAATCTCAGGATCAACTTCCTCAAGTGAAGCATTCAATTGCTTTGGCCACTGCAAAGGCAAATCAATATATTACGATAGAAGTATGATTTTTCTTCCTTTCTGCTTGAAAGTTGAAACAATATGTATATCTAGATATGCATAATATTAACTGTAATTATATAATAAGCTTACTGAAACTCGGGATTTTTCTTTGTCGTAAACAGCTTCATCAAGTAAAGAGGACTACATTCAAAAGCAAGGGAAAGGAATGGCAAGTAGTTAATTGGTTAAGGTAGGGGAGCATAGAACATTATGAATATGAATATTTGTTATTATAAAGATAATAATATAATATAAAGCATATATGGTTGGAAATTTGATTAAAAAAGACCTTGTAGTAAACAATTGTGCCTGCACTAAAGAGAGGAGGTAAAGGCTTGTCCATGGAAGTTGAAAGCCTGCGAAGAAGCACCATTGCCATTGCCATCTCCAAGACACAAAACACAGGGTGTGTGTGTGTGTTGTTGTGTGTGTTTTTTCTCTTGTAACTTAGTTTACAGGTTTTGGTTGTTTTGTTTGTTTCTGTTGAGTTTTGATTTTGGTGGTTGGTGGCTCTTGATGATCCACTCCTTATTCCTTAGCCCCACTTCTGCTCCTGGATGGTTCATTGTCACCGCTACTAACAAAGTGTACAATAGTGATAAACAACCCTTACAAGGTTTACTACCAGCCAGCACAGAATTAAATGTCCATAGTGATCAAATTCCTACATGATTTGAAAAGTGTAAAATATTTATATATGCACCAATTATCTTGTGCAACTTATATTACTTGTTTAAACTAAATAACCCCTTCTTCATTACTTCCACCTAAACTTAAAATTTTAACAATTTCTTGTACAATCAAAATCAAACTCATCTTTCTTGTACTCTATTTAACAATTATTTTTACTTGTAGTTTTTAGCTTCCTTTGATCCTATAAAAATGTCTAAACATAGACCAACAATGCAAATTGAAACCACTATCAGCACCACCACATATAACAATTAATTAAATAAGTATGAAATCAGTTGCTGCTACATGTGTTCTTATGATTTTAGTAACCTCAGTAACTAGTTCTCAGGCTACAATTTCATCATGCAGTGATGTAATTAAGAACCTAAAGCCTTGTGTGAGTTACTTGATGAGTGGAATTGCTAAACCACTAGAACCATGTTGCTCTGGCATTAAAGCTCTTGCAGCTACTGCAGCAACCTCTGCTGATAAGAAAACTGCATGCTAATACTAAATTTAAACTAATTATTTCAAGGTCACAAACACTATTTAAGTTCAGCATGCTAATACTCACCAGATGAATGAAAAGATGATGTCTATCTTCAAGTGGTTCTTATTTAAGTAGCTTCCATCTTCTAAATAGTTCCAAATCTATTTATCTTCATCACCTGCATATAAAACAACCTGATTGTTAACAACTTCATTGTTCTCTAAAGCAAATAACTTAACAAAGCACAAAAACAAGTTTCAAGCTAATAAAAGAATTTGTGATATGTCTGCAAAAGAGATATGTCACATACAACAATGATTGAATAAATGCATAAACAAAAAAAATAAGCATTCAAGAAATTCATCAAACACGTGCTATGCAAATCAGTAAAGCACCATCCGAGAGCATATTTACAAATCAAAACCACAAAGAGAATGCAAATTTGTATACACGGATGTAAGAAAAAATCGAAGAAATTACATGAAGACCTTACCCCCAATTTCTGCTAACAAGGAAGAAAATCAAAACCTAAAATTACAGAAATAGAAGTATTAACAATTTGCAAAACAAAATATGAGTAATTAAAAGAAGAGAATGTGGATTTGTATATAAACCTAATTCAACGAAGATGGAGAAGGAAAAGTTTCACAGAGGACAACACGGTGGAGCAGGAAAAATCACACAGCAGATCCATCAATTGAAGAAACGTTGATGGAGGAGATCCAGCTGGAAAAAAAGCATTGATGGAGGACCTGCCGCCAGAGGAGAGCCTCGTGGATGAGATTGCATATCTCATGTTGCGATGGAGTTTCTTCCTGGTTTCTCACTTGGCGATGGAGGTTCGATTAAATAGCACAATCTTTATTAATGAAATAGAAGAATTTTTATATCAAAGCAGGTAGGTAATGGCATTTAAAACCGCCAGAAGCACCAAAAAACCGCTGCTTTCTACAAGAAAATTATGGCAGCTGCATAAACTGCCTTAATTTATGAATATAATGGCAATTTTATAGAAACGCAGTTATGTTGCTGCCATTTTGTGCTCTTTTTTTGTAGTGAATCGTCACACCCTATTGTATATTTAGAAGTTGCACATAAATCACTCTAAGTGTTTTGAGATTGGTACATCGGTGTTTATGACACTTTTGCAGCATTTTTCCCCTTTTTTTCAGGACTTAACATTTATTTATTTTTGTTTTGTCCGGGATTAACTTATTGAATGCTTAGCATTTTATTTTGTACTACTCATAGTGTGTTGTTTTGCGTAAAATTATTTTGCTTCAAACTTTACTTTTAGTTCGATTTTGATTTTAAACGAATGAAGTGACTTTTTTCTCGCGTAACCACCTGATTCATAGTAAGACTCAAAAGACTTTAAACAATTCAAATATTCAAGTAAGAGATTGCAAAAAAGAATTTTTGAATGATACGAATAATACAAGTGGAGCCTCATTAAAAACCTAATTTTCTAAGAAAAGAGTGCTCTTTATTCGACAAAGTAAAAGAAAGTTACTCGAAGTTGCTATCATCTCCTAAGAAAAGTACCCTTTTTAAATGCATTGCATTTCAAGTTCTCGGTATCTCGGTGACATCCAAAGTTTCTAGCTTGTATACTCCTTTCCCCAATGTTTCCTTCACTCTAAAGAGTCCATTCCAGGTTGGAGCCAGCTTATCCCATGTTCTCGGTACCCCGATATTAGCTTGCCTTAGAACCAAGTCCCCTACTTGAAAACTCCCGAGCCGGACTTTTGTGTTATATCTTTTGGCTACCCTTTGCTTCAGAGCTTGCTCTATTAGGTTAGCCATACTTCTGACTTTGTCAATTAAATCCAAGATTTTATGGGATACCAATGGCCCTAGAAGCATTCTCAGACTTGGCACTTCGAGTTTCACTAGGATTACCACTTTTTCACCGTAGGTGAGCTTGAAAGGAGTTTCATTGATGGTAGAGTATACTGTAGTTCGGTATGACCACAGTACTGACCATACCTCGTCGGCCCAAGAACCAAGATGTTGAGCACCCAGCTTATATCCATTTATTGGCGTTCAACGCCAGCTTTTGTGCCTCTTTGGGCGTTGAACGCCCAGTAAGGACCTCCTTACTGGCGTTCAACGCCAGAGATGGCTTACCCTTGGGTGTTGAACGCCCAGTAAGGACTTCCTTACTGGCGTTCAATGCCAGAGTATCCCCTTTAGATTCGACCTCAGCTTCTACAGTGATGGCCTTGCACTCTTTCCTTGGGTTTACTTCAGTGTTACTGGAAAGAGTGTTAGGAGGAGTCTTAGGGATTGTCTTGCTCAACTGACCAACTTGTACCTCCATATTTCTAATGGAGGACCTAGTTTCTATTATGAAACTGTGAGTGGTCTTAGAGAGTTCAGAGACTATGGTTGCTAAGTCAGAAAGGCTTTGCTTAGAAGTCTCCATATTTTGTTGAGCAGGTGGGAATGGTGGTCTGTTGTTGAACCTATTTTGGTTTCTTCCACCTTGATTATTGTTGAAGCCTTGCTGAGGCTTCTGTTGATCCTTCCATGAAAGGTTTGGATGATTTCTCCATGAGAAGTTGTAGGTATTTCTATAGGGTTCTCCCATGTAATTCACCTCTTCCATGGTGGGTTGATCTGGATCATAAGCATCTCCTTCATAGGAGGTGTCTAGAGTGCTGCCAGCTGCAGCTTGCATTCCAGTCAAATGCTGAGAGATCATATTGACCTATTGGGTCAAGATCTTGTTCTGAGCCAATATGGCATTCAGAGTGTCAACTTCCAGGACTCCTTTCTTCTGACCTGCTCGATGAATCCACATTTCATGATGTTTATTTGCTCTAATTGGGTGGATTTCATCAACTTTCCTTAAATTTATTCAATGAAATAGCTTGGTTTTGTAAACTCTCCATAAATTGTGCTCAAAAGTGAAAACATGTTTTTAGGCCCATATTTGCTAAATTTTATTCACTTTAATTCCATTTGATGCCTTGATGTGTTTGTTGAGTCATTTAAGATTTTAAAGGCAAATATGGATTGAAGAAGTGAGGAAGGAAAGCATGCAAAGTGGAAGAATTCAAGAAATGAATGATTTGGAAAGCTGTCAATCCTAACCTCTATGTACTAAATTGATCATAACTTGAGCTACAGAGGTCCAAATGAGGCGGTTCTAGCAGCATTGGAAAGCTAACATCTGGGACTTCAAAATGGTACACAATTTGCTATAGTGTAAATAAGCTTAAAGTGTGCTTTCGCACACAATTTATGCATACGCACAAGTCAGAAAATCAGCAAGTGTGCGTACGCGCACACCTGTGCATATGCACAGGTCTCAGCACGTGACCTCATTAATGCAATTCACTGGCTGCGAATTTTGGGACCCAAAACCCAATTTAACTTATTTATGAAGCTATTTCAACCCTAATTCAAGTGGAGGCAAGGGGGGAGTACTTAGTTTTAGGTTTTATCATATTTTTAGAGTAGTTTTCTAGAGAGAGAAGCTCCACCTTCTCTCTAGAATTTAGGTTTTCTTAGTTAGTTTCTCTTTAATTTCAGTCTTTAATTCTTGTTTTAATGTAGTTTCCTTTATGTTTTCATGCTCTTTTGTTTGGATCTTCCTCATTTCTCTTGTTATTTCCTTTATTTTGTCACTTTTATGTTATGAACACTTTTGTTAACTTTAATTTCATTTAATGCAAATTTATGTTTCCATGTTATTATTGCTTTCTTTAGTTGTTATTATTATTTTCTTGCATTTGGTAGCTTTAGAATTTATTATTTTTGCAATTTAATATGCTTTTATTTTCATGTACTCCAAGTGTTTGATAAAAATGCTTGGCTTAGTTTTTGCTTAGTTTTTCCTCACTCTTGGCTTGGAATTGAGGATTTTGGTGACCTTTGAGGTATTGATGTCCATTCTTGATTGATATATTAGAGTAATTAGTTGATTTGGTTTCCATTAACTCTATGCCTCCCATTAATAGAGTTGGCTAGGACTTGTGGACTGAGATCAACTATACCTATTTGACTTATCCTCGATGTAGGGTTGACTAAGTAGGATTAACTCTTCATAATCATCATGTGTTTGTGGTCAATGGCTAGGATAGGTAACCTTAGCCCTCAATCCATGCCAAGAGGTTTCTTAGCAATTGAATTTCCATTCCTTTTGATTAATTGCCTTTGAATTTAATTGCTTTCATTTAATTCCTTACATGTTTATTTACTTTCTTGATATTTACATTTCTTGCCTCTTGCCATCAACCCCATTCCCTCATAGCCAATAATTAAACACCTCATTTGCAACTCCTAGGGAAGACGACCCGGGATTTAAAACTTCAAGTTATTTTGGTTTGGATTGTGACAATCTTTTGAATTTAAAATTTGATTTGAGAATTAGGACTATACTTGCAACGAAGGAATTCTATTTTGAAAAATTCTAGATCAATACTAATTCTCTCGATCACTACCCCATTGTTTACAGGGTTTTTCTCAGAAGTGTACATGAACTAGTTGTTTGCAACCATTTCAATGAGTTCCTACGCCTCTTCAGGCATCTTCTTCAAGTGGAGTGATCCACCAATAGAATGGTCCAATGACATCTTGAACATCTAAGATAGACCATCATAGAAGATACCTAGGATAGACCATTCTGAGAGCATGTAAGGAGGACATCTCCTGATCAGTTGCTTGTATCTTTCCCAAGCCTCATAGAGGGATTCACCCTCTTTTTTTCTGAAGGTTTGAAATTTCACCCCGAGCTTGCTCATTTTATGAGGTGGAAAGAACTTGGCCAAAAAAGCATTGACTAATTTTTTCAAGAGTCTAGGCTTTCCTTAAGTTGAGAATCCAACCATATCCTAGCTCTGTCTCTAATAGCAAAAGGGAAAAGCATAAGTCTGTAGACCTCAGGATCCACTCCATTGGTCTTAATAGTGTCACAGATTTGCAAGAATTCAGATAGGAACTGATGTGGATCTTCCAGTGGAAGTCCATAGAATTTGCAATTTTGTTGCATTAGAGAGACTAACTGAGGCTTAATCTCAAACGTATTTGATCTAATGGCAGGTATGGAGATACTTCTTCCATAGAAATCAAAAGTTGGTGTAATGAAGTCATCAAGAATCTTCCTTGCATCTCCTCCATTATTCTGTTCGGCTGCCATGTCTGTATTTTCAGTTTCTTGTTCGAAAATTTCTGTGAGATCTCTTCCAGAGTGTTGTGTTTTAACTTGTTGCAAATGCTTCCTTATGGTCCTCTCAGGTTCAGGATCAAGATCAAAGAGAGGTTCTTTACCTTTGCTCCTGCTCATAAATAAGAAGAAAGAATGCAAGAAAAGAAGAAGAAAATGATTCTCTATGTCAGAGTATAGAGGTCCTTTGTTAGAGGAAGATAGGTCAAAGAAGAAAAAAAAAAGAAGATATCCTTTAATAGGGATACTTTTCGAAAATTTATAGAGTAAAAAGATAAGATATTTTCGAAAATAGAGAGGGAGAAGGAGATGAGATTTTTGAAAAAGAAGAGAGAGAAAGTAGTTAAGAGGTTTTGAAAAAGAAAAAAGGGAAGGGAGAATAAAAAGAGAATAAGATAAAACATGCAACTAGTTAACTAACAAGATTTGAAAATAAAAGATTTGATTTTGAAATTTAATTTTAAAAGAAATTTGAGATTTTAAAATTTAAAATTTTTAAAATTTGAAATAAAATGAGTAAGTTTTGAAAAAGAAGGAAGAGAAAATAAGTAACTAATTAAGAAAGATTTGAAGATAAGATAAGATAGAAGATTTGAAAAAAATTTGATTTTAAAATTTTGAAATTAGAAAGGAAAAAGTAAACAAGATAAGATAAGAATTAAAAAGATTTGGTTTTGAATTTTGAAATTGAAACAATATAAGATAAAGATTTGAAAAATATTTGAATTTGAAAAGATTTGATTTTGAAATTTAAAACTAAGATAAGATAAGATAATGATTTGAAATTTAAAGAAAGATAAAAAGATAAGATAAAGATTTGAAAAAGTTTTGAATTTTAAAATTTTAAAAGAAAGATAAGATAGGAAAGAATCAAATTAAAAGAAAAGATTTAAAAAGATTTTAAAAAGATAAGATTTGAAATTTGAAATTTGAAATTAAGATAAGATAAGATAATGAATTTGAAATTAAAATTTGAAATTTTTGAAAATTTTTTTGAAATAAAGATAGAAAAGATTTTTTTATTTTTTGAATTAATGAAAAAAGAGAAAAACAACCAAAAGACACCAAACTTAAAATTTTTAGATCAAAAGACACTTGTTTTTCGAAAATTGAAAAGAAAAACACTAAAAGACAGCAAACTTAAAAGTTTTAAGATCAAAACAAGAAACGAAACAAGAACAACTTGAATACCAAGAAAGAACACTAAGAGTAATTTTGAAAACCTCAAAGGAAACAAAGAACACACAAAGGACACCAAACTTAAGAATTGACACTAGATTCAAATAAAAGACACAATTTTTGAAAATTTTTTGGAAAAAAGATACCAAGAAAGTTCGAAACTTTAACAAGAACAAGAACAAAAGACTCAGACAAAAGACAAAGATTAATAAAGAAAAGAAAAGATTTTGAAAAATTTTTTGAAAAGAAAACAAAAGACTCAAAATAAAAATAAAAAGTACCTAATCTAACTACAAGATAATCCGGTAGTTTGTCAAATCCGAACAATCCCTGACAACGGCGCCAAAAACTTGGTGCACGAAACTGGCTTCACACGTTTCGCACAGAAAGACTGGCAAGTATACCGGGTCGTCCAAGTAATACCTCAGGTGAGTGAAGATCGATCCCACAGAGATTGTTGGTTTGAGCAAGTAATGGTTACCTTGCAGATCTTAGTCAGGCAGATAGAAAATATAGTTGTCACGAGAAAACGCATTAAACAAAATAATTAAATAAAACGTTACTAAATAGGTGTGAAATCTATGGTATGAGAATGGTTGAGGCTTTGGAGATGCTTATTCCTTCTGGATCAACTTTTCTCACCATCTACTCCAACTTCTGATTGATTCTTTCCATGGCAGGCTGTATATGATTAACGTCGGGTCAGCGGTCATTAATCTCCTCTGCTTCAGATCAAACGCTGGGTCAACAGTCATCCAATTTGAACAGCGGTGAAGCTCTAATAGTCTATTCCCTTGGTGATCCTACTCAAAGCACCACAGACAAGGTCGAATCTTTCAGATCAGAGAATCCTGTGTCTTGGGTTCTAGCCTATACCACAAAGGCCCTAATTGCCCCGCACCTCGGCTGAACTAATGTCTCGAGAAGCCCCCAATGAAGCCGTTGATTAGCTGTTTAAGAGATGTATAAACAAGCTTGTAGTTCAGTACTATCCCGTCAAGGACTCTCAAGAACCCATGTGAATAGGGATGACGGTCAAGTTACACTCCCAATTCGTTAGGATGAAGAATGAAGATACATCTTAGAATAGAATCAAGTATAGATTGAAGTAGAATAGTGATATTATTAATTCATAAGAATCAACAGAGCTCCTAACCTTAACCTTAGGAGGTTGGTGACTCATACTGTACATAATGGAGAACAAAAATAAAGTGGGGGAGGAAGAAATTTTTTTGTTTAAAAAGTCTGGGTGATCTCCTCCTATAAATACTAATCTGCCAACTAAGAATTACAGAAATAAGATAAACTAGTCTTGTAGTGCAAAAATCCACTTTCCAGGTTCACTTGGTGAGTGTTTGGGCTGAGCTAAGGGTGTCTCCACGTGCTAGGATCCCTTAGGGGAGTTGAACGCTGGCTTGGGACTCCCTTTTGGGCGTTGGACGCTAGCTGCTCCCTTTTGGGCGTCCAAAGCTAGGAATAGGACAGGTGGCTGGTGTTGAACGCAAGTTTTGGGCCTTCATTTCCGAAGCAAAGTATAAACTATTATATATTTCTGGAAAGCCCTGGATGTTAGCTTTCCAGAGCTTTTGAGAGTGAGCCATTTGTACTTTTGTAGCTCCATAAATGCTCCTTCGAGTGCATGGAGGTCAGATCTTGACAGCATCTGCAGTCCTTTCTCTGTCTCTGAATCAGACTTTTGCTCAAGCTCCTCAATTTCAGCTAGAAAATACCTGAAATCACCATAAAACACACAAACTCAAAGTAGAATCCAAAAAATGTGAATTTTCAACTAAAACCTATGAAAACATAATAAAACTTAAACAAACATAACAAAAACTATATGAAAGTGATATCAGAAAGCGTATAAAATATCCGCTCATCAGTTTCTTTCATCATTAGATCCATTACCACCTCCTTCACCATTCCTAGTTTGTTCGCTCCATCTCTTCAGCAGAAGCTTGCAAAGCAGCAGTCAGAGAATCAACTATATTATCTCACTCGCGCCCACGAGATGCCATTTGGGTCTTGTCCACACCGAACAATTGATATTAAGGTGATTAGTCTTAATATCTAAAGTCTAGTCCTTTGAATCTCCAAAGATAATGCTCATGAATATTTATGCTATATATGTCAAGTAGGCATCTTAAATAGTATGTACACATAGCCAGAGTATGCTCAGAAGCATAGTCAGTCCATTCTTCAGGCTCTGCGGGAACGAACTACTCCGATACCATAATGTAACACCTTACCACACAGAGTCTTTTGCTTAAGTCATAAAACAGAGGTGGTGAGGTATCACAACCTCTAAATTAAAAAAAAAAAAATATATATATATATATATATATATATATATATATATATATAGTTGAAAAAGTTTATAACTAGGAGCCTTTGAAGACAAGTCAAAACAAAAGCGGTAAAATGAAAAGCGCAACACTCGCGAAACGACAACGTAATGAAGTAGGATAAGAGAGTTTCAAAATACCGATAACAATGCTCTTGACCCGGCTCGCGAAGCTATTACCGGACAGAGCATATAAACATATATAAATAAGAATCCCAAATAACCCAAAGCAGAAAAAACGACAACCTGTTTCTCCGAGTCAACCTCTAAGAAGGACAAACATAAAAATACAAGGTGGAGAATCTACATACATATATAAATATAAAAAAAATACGTCCCTGAGCCCCAAGAGTTCTTCGTTTCATCCGAGTCTCCAGAATACAGAGTGGTGCTTCTCAACCTGCATCTCAAAATAATAATATTATATGGGATGAGAACCCGGGGTTCTCAGTATGGTTAAGGTGCCCACATATATAATAAATAAGGTCTCGAGAAAGTCAAAGGCAATCCTAGAACTCCGACGCTCTTGATTATAAAACTTAAAAAGATTTAAAGACAAAAGCCATAAACAATGTGGTCCTTTAAGGTTCTTAATTCTAACTCAACTCTAACTAAAACCCTCAACTATTTCCCTTCCTTTACCATCCTCCAAAACAACAGAAGATCCACACAAACAAACAAAGCAAACAAAGCAAACACAAGTAGAGTATAGATACAGCAAATAGAACATATAGCAGTTAAGCATGAAATAACAAGTAGGCAATCCCAAGAAAGCAAACCAAAGCAAACACACAAATGCATATGATGCATGCCTTTCCTACTGGCCGTGAGCTCACATGTCGGTTACTTTGCCAGAACCTAACACATCTGGTAGCTAACCCAGACATTTGTCTCTAGGTTGTGCATCTCTAGGAGGATCATAAATGAAGGAGAGTGCCTTTCCACATCGAAGGAGTGTGCCTTTCCACCTTCTCCTGGAGGATATACGAAGGAGAGTGCTTTTCCACACCGAAGGAGTGTGCCTTTCCACCTTACAACCAGAGAAGAATGTGGGAGAAACAATACGAAGAAGAGTGCCTTTCCACTTTTCCCACACCCCTATCACGACAAGAGAGGGAACTTCCGTCCTCAACTTGCCATCCAAAAATATTTTCAAGTTAACACGCAAGCAGGATCACACCCAGACCTTGCCATCTCGACCATTTCAGCCACACACAAATCTCAACCATTCTGGCCACACACAGTCATCCCCAATATCGTCATTAACATCTCAATTCTGTTACTCTAGACCTTCCTTTGCTTCCAAGTAACCTTGCTTTCCATAGCCTAATCTCATCAATACACTTAAAACTAATCTTTAGGGGCTAAAAGAATGAAAATAGAGGTTTAGAGGTTTAAAATCATGTTTAAAACATAAAAATCCCATTTGCTGAAAATAGGGGTCACGCGTATGCGTGGGAGTGCATTTCTGAAAGATCACGCGTACGCGTGGGCCATGCGTATGCGTGGGAGTACAATTTTCTATGCTCGCGTATGCGAGATACCCAACCCGAATAGTTTGGTTGGGTCGCATGCAGTGGTCGCGTACATGAGTTATGCAGAACAGCAAAAATGCTGAAAGCTGCAGAATTTTCAGCTTTGCACTCCAAACTTCCGACACGCATAACTTTTTTATTTTAAAATATTTTTCATCCGTTGCGTAAACTTCACGAACCCAATTTTCATTTGAAACAAGTTTGAAATATTTTGGGAGTCTGGAAGCCGAGTTGTGACTCGTCAAAGTTTAGTCAAAAATCAGTTTTTTCACAAACATCTCAAACCTCAATTTTCATTAGAAATCAAACTCAAATCCTACTTCCTATACACATATTCAATACAGCAACATACCATTTAGAATGCCAAAATCTCCACATCCTACCTCAATCAATTATATCTCAACATATACATAATCTCATACCAAACATTCATTACTTAATCAACAAGATTCATCAATCAACCACCACAAACTCACATTCATTCTCCTATTTTATCAAACATCATTAGTTCATCATTTGAAATTCCAACACCAATATCAACAACAGACCAAACTCAACCTTGTGCAAGATATATTATTAAATCACTAATCAATTTATATACTCAAGCATTCATTCCTATCCTAAGGTCGTCTAGCCTAAGTTTTCACAGAACATTATATATTAAATACGAGAAACCTAAACCATACCTTGGCCAATTTCCACGTATTACCCGAGATGCCACCAAAGGTACCAAACACAGCCCCAAGGTTCCAAGATCTTCAAAATAATGATACCTGATGTGTGAGCATCTTTCCTATCTTTTCCTAGTGAATTTGCATCTAAATTGTTGAGTTTAATAAAGAATTAATTATCTTTTAGCCAATATAGATGCTACGTTGAGTCTTTTACAATTTTATTTATTTTAGGTAGCATTCGGCTGGATTTGATGGAGTTTCTGCAGCACAAGAATCAAAGGAGATGGTAGCAAGGAGCGACGCGTACGCGTGACATGCACCACGTGCAGAAAACGTAGAAAAATGCTGGGGGCAATTTCTGGACTATTTTGACCCAGTTTCCAGCCCAGAAAACACAGATTAGAAGCTACAAAATGGACAAAATAAGTGGTCCCCATCCATCAACTGAAGACTTGTTGATTAATTCAGATTTAAATTCAAATTTTAATTCTAGGAAAAGATATTATTTTAATTTTAAAAATTAGATTTTTAAATTTATGAGGATTAGATATAAAAGGGAGAGAAACCTCTCTTTTAGGAGTTCCGGGGGATTCTATTCCAAATTTACATTCCGTATTCCACAGTTTTCTACTCTGAACCATGAGCAACTAATCCTCCATTGTTAAGGTTAGGAGCTCTGTCTATTTGTATGGATTGATTTTATTGCTTTTTCTATTTTAATTCATGTCTGGATTTATAATTTAAGAATTATTTTTGCTCTTTATCTTATGAATTTGGTGGAACGGAAGTATGACCCTCTTTCTATTTGAGTTCTTGTATAACTTGGAAAAGCTTTTTACTTGAACAACAGCTTGAAAACATATTCTCCTAAATTTTAACTATCTGGATTTAATGGGATACGTGACATATAATCCTTTTATTTTTGGGTAATTAGAGTTTTTGTGGCATATAAACTGGAATTTGATCATGCAGCTTCTAATTGGAATTAATTGACCAAGGAATTGGCAGTTAATGAATTTTAGGAGACTAGAAAGGTCTAAGGAATTAGGGTCTAGTCACATATAGTTTGCCATAAATTAAATCCTACATGATTAAAATAGTTAGTAAGAAAAGTTAATCCAGAAAAATAGATAACTCTAAAACCTTAACTGTTTTCTCAATATTTTCTTCTCAATTTATTCACTTGCCTTCCTTCAATATTCTTTGTATTGTTTAATGTCTTTTATATTGCTCAAACACTCTTTTCTGTTTGTCTAACTAAGCCAATCAATCAATCATTGTTGCTTGATCCATCAATCCTCGTGGGATCGACCCTTACTCACGTAAGGTATTACTTAGTACAACCTGGTGCACATGTCGGATAGTTTGTGGTTAGAAAATCCACACCAAATTTTTGGCGCTGTTGCCGGGGATTGATTGTGATTGACAACTACTCATTGTTTAATTGCTTAGATTAGATAATTTTTCCTTAAATTGTTTTTTTTTGTTAGTATTCTTAGTTTATATCTGATTTTCTGCAGATTTGTGATACTGTGAAGACAAATGGAGTGAACCCAGAGGTGTACAAACTCATGCTCTTCCTGTTTGCTCTGAGGGATAAAGCAAAGCTATGGCTAGATTCCCAACCCAAGGAGAGTTTGGATACTTGGGACAAGGATGTTACTGAGTTTCTTACTAAAGTTTTCCCACCAAAGAAGCTGACTAAGCTTAGGTTGGAGGTTCAGACTTTCAGGCAGAAGGAGGGTGAAATTCTGTATGAAGCTTGGGAGAGGTACAAGCTACTGACTAGGAAATGCCCTCCAGACATGTTCTCCAAATGGACCCAACTAGATATCTTTTATGAAGGCTTGGGTGAGATGTCCAAGATGAGCTTAGATACCTCTGCAGGTGGTTCATTGCACAAAAAAAGACACTAGAGGAGACTATTGAGCTTATTGAATTGGTGGCTAGCAACCAATATTTATACTCATCTAACAGGAATCCTGTGACTTCTGAGACCTCTCAGAAGAAAGGCGTGTTAGAAGTGGAAGCTGTTAATGCTCTTCTTGCTCAGAACAAGTTTATGTCTCAGCAATTAAATCTACTAACTCAACAGATGGGTGGCATGTAAGTCTCAGCTATCAACACCCAAAATCCACCTCAAGAAGTCTCTTATGACATGGCAGGTAATTTTGTGCAAAATGATACTTATGATTATGCTCAATTCTCTTCTAAACAGGTCAATTACATGGGGAGTGCTCCTAGAAATCCCAATAATGATCCCTATTCTCAGACCTACAATCAGGGGTGAAGAAATCACCCAAATTTTGGGTGGAGAGAGCAATCTCAGAGACCTCAGAATTTTAACAATAATTCTCAGGGCGGCTTCCAACAGAACAATTACAATAACCGCCAATTTCAGTCTCAGCAACAACAACCACCCCAGCAGGCAAACTCTAAATCCCAAGAAGATTCTAATTGGGAAATGATGAAGAGTTTTGTGTAGGAAACCAGAGCATCAATCAAGAATCTGGAGATTCAGATGGGTCAAATAGCCACAAGAGTTAATGAAATCGATCAGAGGACCACTAATAGCCTTCCTGGTAACACAATTCTAAATCCAAGAGAGGAATGCAAGGCTATCACCTTGATAAGTGGACAAGTAGCAAGTATGAAAGCACAAGTCAATGAGGAGCCAGTTGAAAAAGAAGCTCTAGAAAAGAAGAAGGAAGAAGTAGAGCACGTCCCTCCAAAGCGTGCAGACAACCCATTCCCAGACTCTCTTGACACTTATCCTACATTGCCAAAGGCTCCTGAGTACAAGCCTAAAATGCCATATCCTCAGAGACTTCAAAAGAAGACCAAGGACAAACAGTTTTCGAAGTTCTTGGAAGTCTTCAGAAAGTTGCAAATCAATATTCCTTTGCTGAGGTTTTGGAACAAATGCCTCTCTATGTCAAGTTCATGAAGGAGCTGTTGTCAAAGAAGAAGCCTTTAAAGGGAGATGAGACAGTGGTCCTGACTAAAGAATGCAGTGCCATCATTCAAAATAACTTACCAAAGAAGATGTCAGATCCAGGGAGCTTTCAAATTCTATGCACCATTGGGAACACAATCTTTGAAAAAGCGTTATGTGATCTGGGAGCAAGTGTCAATTTAATGCCCTTGTCTGTGATGAAGAAGCTGCAAATCCAAGAGGCACAACCCACAAAGATAGCATTATAGATGGCAGACAAATCTATGAAGCCTGCATATAGATTAGTGGAGAATATCTTGGTCAAAGTGGGTAAGTTCTTCCTCCCAGAAGATTTTGTGATTCTTGATATCGGGGAGGATGAGAATACCTCTATAATTCTAAGAAGACCATTCCTAGCCACTGGAAGAGCTCTGATTGATGTAGAAGTGGGTGAATTAGTGCTTAGAGTGAATAATGAGCAACTGGTCTTTCATGTCTTCAAAGATATACATTCAACAGGTGAAGAGGAGAAGTGCATGCAGGCTGAGCTTATTGATCCAAATCTTCAAGAACCACCTGATGATGCACAGCAGAACCTGCAGCTCAAACCTCCTTTGGTGACAATCAATAAAATTTCTCCTGACATCAAACCTAAGTTTGGTGTTGGGAATGCATCATCCACCAAGGAGGAGGTTTCCAAAAAGAAGAAAATACCCATGGGATGGAGAAACAAAAAGATCCCCACTGAAGGTTTCTCCCCAGGAATGAAGGTGGTGTTGACTAAGAATCCAGTATGGACTTATACAATAAACAGAATCCTCTCTATGGAGCATATTGAGCTAATTTATAGAGACACAGGAAAGAAGTTTAAAGAAAGGGGTGAAGAGCTAAGCCCCTATGATCCTCCTCCTTAGAGGAGCTGATCGTCAAGCTAGTGACGTTAAAGATGCGCTTGTCGGGAGGCAACCCGATAATTTCGTATCCTTAGCTATTTTGTCTAGGAGTAGTTTCCTTACTTATTTGATTTTTATTGAGTTTTTACTGTTTCTCTTATCATGCAGCTATTTTATGACAGGAACCAAACACCTCAGGCAAAAAAAAAACGTGCACACGACACGCGAGCGTCGCTGACACGTACGCGTCATATGTGTGTGCATCAAAAAATAAAAGCGAACAGAGAGTTGTGCGTGCACGCGGATGGCTTTGCGTGAATCGCACAAAACCAGGAGCACGCGGACGCGTGCCTGACACTCACGCGTCATTAAGGAAAATTCGCGACACACGCGTACGCGTGCTGCACGCGTACGCGTCGTCTGCGCCGCACAGCTACCCTAGTTCGCCGCCCAGTTTTAATTTTCTTTTTCTCTCTCCCAACTCCTAATTCTCTCTTGTTCTTTTATCCTTTTATTCTTCTTTCATCTTACTACTTGCTTTTGTTTTCAGTTCTTCTTTGCTTGAGGACAAGCAAACCTTTAAGTTTGGTGTTGACGATACGCTTAGAGCTTTGCTGTCTAATTTTATGGCACAAAGGGAGGTGAATCATCTTCACGGAGGAGCACAACCTGAAGAATAAAATGACCGCTAGGATAATTAAGGTGGTTGAGTTCCTTTCATTCTATATTCCTTCCCGCTTTCACTATATTATGTTCCGGTTTTCTGCTATTTTGCTTTGTTTGTTGCATGATCCTTTATTAGTTAGAATTCTAGGTTTAGTTTAGTTTTCTCTTAATTGCTTTAATTCTGAAAAGATGTCTCATGTATTACTCATTGAGCTTGAATGCAAATAAAAAATACATAAGTGATGTATTGCATGAGAAAGTGAGTTTATATTGAAGAATAGTCTTGTTTACTTAAATGTGGTGGTATTTTCTGTGATTCTGAATGCATGACATGAACAGTATATATTTAAATTTGAATCAAAGAATGTTGATGTACAAGGAACAGGAATTTAGAGAATTATTATTATTTCTCTGAAATTAATGAAAGTTTAATCCTTGAAGCAAAAGAAACAGCGAAAGAAAAAAATAAAAGCAAGGTCCAAGGCTCTGAGCATCAATGACTAGGGAGGTCAGACATGATTAAAAGCTCAAAGAGTTGTTTCCCTAGTCACATGCTTGTGGTATTCTTGTGTCAAGTAATCCTTGAGACAAAACATTCAGAGTCGAGATCAATTGCAGAGTACGCCAACGGTTTTGAGCACCACTGTCTGGAAGTAACGAAAAAAAATTAAGAATAACAAAAATAAAAATATTTAGAACGTAAAGAGAGTTCCCCAGTTAAGTGCTTGTGGTATTTCTGTGTCAAGTAAAATTTGAGACAAAATATTTAAAGTCACGGCTAGGCTCAAGGTGAAAAGCACCAGAAAAAATTGCTGTGTTCAAGGATTAAATTGAGTTACAAAAGATCAGAGAGTTCATAATATTATCCGGATTCTAATTCCGAATGATAGTGACATTCTTCTGATTCAAAGGAGAGTGAGATGCCAAAACTATTCTGGATTGTGGTTGCAAAACCCACTATAAGAAGAGACATGAGCTTAATCGAACTCTCATTCTCATGCGAATTCACATCCTAAGCCTATATTAATTATGGTTGCTTGAGGACAAGCAACAATTCAAGTTTAGTGTTGTGATGCGTGAGCATCTTTCCTATCTTTTCCTAGTGAATTTGCATCTAAATTGTTGAGTTTAATAAAGAATTAATTATCTTTTAGCCAATATAGATGCTACTTTGAGTCTTTTGTAATTTTGTTTATTTTAGTAGCATTTGGCTGAATTTGATGGAGTTTCTGCATCACAAGAATCAAAGGAGATGGCAGCGAGGAGTGACGCGTACGCGTGACTCGGGAAGAAGACCATCGACGCGTATGCGTGACATGCGCCACGTGCAGAAAATGCAGAAAAATGTTGGGGCGATTTCTGGGCTGTTTTGACCCAGTTTTCAGCCCAGAAAACACAGATTAGAAGCTGCAGAATGGACAAAACAAGTGGTCCCCATCCATCAACTGAAGACTTGTTGATTAATTCAGATTTAAATTCAAATTTTAAAGATATTATTTTAATTTTAAAAATTAGATTTTTAAATTTATGAGGATTAGATATAAAAGGGAGAGAAACCTCTCTTTTAGGAGTTCCGGGGGATTCTATTCCAAATTTACATTCCGTATTTCACAGTTTTCTACTCTGAACCATGAGTAACTAATCCTCCATTGTTAAGGTTAGGAGCTCTGTCTATTTGTATGGATTGATTTTATTGCTTTTTTTATTTTAATTCATGTCTGGATTTATAATTTAAGAATTGTTTTTGCTCTTTATCTTATGAATTTGGGTGGAACGGAAGTATGACCCTCGTTCTATTTGAGTTCTTGTATAACTTGGAAAAGCTCTTTACTTGAACAACAGCTTGAAAACATATTCTCCTAAATTTTAATTATCTGGATTTAACGGGATACGTGACATATAATCCTTTTATTTTTAGGTAATTAGAGTTTTTGTGGCATATAAACTGGAATTTGATCATGCAGCTTCTAATTGGAATTAATTGACCAAGGAATTGGCAGTTAATGAATTTTAGAGGAGACTAGAAAGGTCTAAGGAATTAGGGTCTAGTCACTTATAGTTTGCCATAAATTAAATCCTACATGATTAAAATAGTTAGTAAGAAAAGTTAATCTGAAAAAATAGATAACTCTAAAACATTAACTGTTTTCTCAATATTTTCTTCTCAATTTAATTACTTGCCTTCCTTCAATATTCTTTGTATTATTTAATGTCTTTTATATTGCTCAAACACTCTTTTCTATTTGTCTAACTAAGCCAATCAATCAATCATTGTTGCTTGATCCATCAATCCTCGTGGGATTGACCCTTACTCATGTAAGGTATTACTTGGTACGACCCGATGCACTTGCCGGATAGTTTGTGGTTAGAAAATCCGCACCAATACCCAACCTCCACCAAGTCTCAAGTGTCTACAAATCAAGCTCGAATTTATATATACACCTAATTTCATATCACCACATATGTATATATCCAAAATTTAATACCCAACACACAAAATTATAGAATTAACTAGATTCTAGGATTCTCACCTTACCAACGGGAAATTGGGACATGACTCAGCAAGTCCACCAAGTTAATTTGATCCTAAACACCGAAATTACACAAAATCTCAATACCAAAGCCCAAGAATTTTGAAACTAAAAATGGAGAAATTGAGAAAGAAAATGTGACTTACTTACCTAATTAAGTACTAGGCTTTGTAGAGCTTGACACTGTGGTCGCGTTACCGCAAACGGTGCGGCGATCAGAGCCCCAGATCAAAAGTTATTGGAATATGAAAAAAGAATAAGGGTTGGAAGCTTATGTTCTTCTGCTCTCCTTGTTTCGCGTTGCCGCAAACGGTGCGGCGATCAGAGCCCCGGATCAAAAGTTATTGGAATTTGAAAAAAGAATAAGGGTTGGAAGCTTATGTTCTTCTGCTCTCCTTGTTTCGCAGCGTTTCAACATGCATGAGGAGAGAGAAAATGGCTAAAGCAATCTTTATTAAGTGGCAAAGTTGGGCCTCGGGCCCATTATGGGTCTAGTTTGCTTGGTTCGGCCCGTTCGACTTAATTTTGGGCCAAATTTTTTAAAATTAGTGTCAAAATTTTTATTTTAATTAATTCTATCATATTAAACTATAAAATTTCATTTTCTAATTCCTTATATTAATAATTATTTTATTGACTAATTATTTATTAATTTCTCGGGTTTTACAGTAAATCCCCTCAAGGGTAATAAAAGTTGTTTTCTCCCTGTCAACTTTATGCATCGGGATTTGGTTATAACCACTATAAGCATCCAAGAAGCTTAGAATACGATATCCCAAGGAGGAGTCAATCATGTTATCTATGTTAGCTAAAGGAAAACAGTCCTTTGGGTAGGCTTTGTTTAAGTATGTGTAGTCTACACACATTCGCCACTTTCCATTAGACTTTTTCACCATCACCACATTCGACAACCAAGTGGAGTAAGTCAACTCTTGGATGAACCCAGCATCCAGTAATCCTTGCACTTGGCTTTTGACCTTAGCTGCTCGGTTGGGTGACATCTTTTGACGTCACTGCGCAACCGGCTTGAAGGCGGGGTCAATAGCCAGTTGATGGGACATGAATGCAGGGTCTATTCCGGGCATATCGACATGTTCCCAAGCAAATAAGTCCACAGTAAGGTAGTTCTTTATTAATCATGGTGTATTTCTCTGACTTGTCCCTAGTCTAAAATTTTTCATGCTCTTTGTGAGGCTTTAGCCTCAGGTTCTCTTGAATTTGGGTGTCTAAGTCAACAAGAAAAACTCCAGTAGATTCTTTGGCCTTATCTTGGAGTGAGTGACTAGCTTTTCTACACTTGACCGCAGACACCCGATCTCCTCGAATCGTTGCAACCCGATTTTTCATTGTAAGAAACTTCATGACAAAAAACTTGGTCGAGATGAACGCACACAAATAATTGAGTATCTTTCTCTCCAAAATTACATTGTAGGCTGTAGAATCTTGAAGGATAACGAATCCGGCTTGTACTTCCCTTATGTTCATGCCTTTTCCTAGGGTAAAAAGGAGCTCTACGGCTCCATCTGGCTTGATATAATGATCTCCCAGGCCAACAACTCCCAGTAGATGGGGTTTCAAGTGCTAATCCTTCAACCCCAGGGCATCGAATGCATTTCTAAAGAGGAGGTTTGAGTCCGCGCTAATATCAACGAGCATCCTCTTTACAATGCCATTACCTAATCTGGCCGTGATGACTAAGGGTTCGTCCTCATCCAATGTGGTGATCCTCATCCAATGTGGCAATCTGAAAGTCTTCCGCTGTGAACTAGACTGCTGGACACCGCTTTAATCTTGCTTTTTTACAGCATTGTTGGATCTTGACAACCCATTCCTTCCAACTACCACGTTGACCACAACCTGAGTTGTATCTTCCGTATTCTCTGGAGGTCTGGAGCTCTTTGGGTTTCTGGTTTCCTGATCTTCATCCTCATTACACCGTCTTGGCAGTCGTACGTGTTGAACGAATTCATGAAGCTTTCCATCTTGGATTTCTTGCTCCAAGGCATCTTTTAGATCAATACAATCATCAGCTTTGTGACAATGAGACTTTTGGTAGTCACGATACTGATATTTATTCAACGAAGCTCTTGGTTGGATCTGCCTTGCTTTCGGCAAGATTCCTCGATGAGAAACTTGCTGATAAACTTCGGCAAGTGAGGCCACTAGGGGAGTGTAGGAGGTGAACTTTCCAACTCGAGGAAATGAAGGTTTTGGGGTTGAGATTTGTCCCGAACTCCTGCCTTTCTGAGGAAACGGTGCTGGGTTCTTTCTTTTGGTAGAAACTACCTTTGATACATCCTCATCTCGCATGTACTTCATAGCGATCAGGTGGATTTCTTACATGGATTTTATGTCCTTAGAAGTTAAGTGCCTACGGAAGTCTCTTTCTAATAATCCAGCGATCAAGCACAAGCACACCACTTTAGGGGTTCGTATGTTCACCTCTAAAAGTACTTTGTTGAACCGATCCAAGTAGTCTTGAATGCTCTCACCCACCCTTTGTTCTACCCCCAATAAGGAAATTGGGTGTTTTGCTTGGGTCCTTCTGGTGGTGAAGTGAGACAGAAATTTGACCTTGATGTCAACAAAGGAAGAGATCGATCCAGAAGGTAATGTATTAAACCACACCATGGCTGGTTTCGACAATGTTATCGAAAAGACTTTACATCAAATTGCATCTTCAACCCCCTCTAGGTTCATCTTGGTCTCAAAGGCATCAATATACTCTTGAGGATCCGTCTTTCCGTCATACTTCAAGTCCGTTGGCTTGTCAAAATGCTTTAACAATCGAACTTGAAGAACGTCAGAGGCAAATGGAGTCTAACCCATGATGACATGTTCACGGGATTCCATATGCCTTTTAGATGTTGGACTCCTCTGTGGGATCCGCATCCTTTTAGACTGGGCAAATCGTGATTCTTCTCCTGCCCAGAAATTGCCGTGTCGTCGAGGTGACCTTCTCTCGTCTCTACAACGTGAGGGAGAAGGTGAAGCCCTCCAGAGTTCGTGCCTTTGTTCATGAGTTCTGGGATGAAATTCTTTTTTACATCAGCTGGCATTTTCCACCAAACTTCTTGTGTAGAAACACCAGAGCAAAACGGTATTATAGAGCGAAAACACCAACACAGTTTAAGTGTTACTAGAGCACTGTTATTTCAATCAGGAATTCCATATTGTTTTTGGTAATAAGCAGTTGCTCACGCTATTCACCTAATTAATAGGCTGCCCAGCACTAAACTGGATAATGCTTGTCCTTATAAGCTTTTGTATGGTAACTTACCTAACCTTTCATATTTAAGAGTATTTGGTTCTCTTGCATATGCCTCTACATTAACAAATTCAAGAACAAAATTAGACCCAAGAGTCAGGAAAATACTTTTCTCAGTTTTAAATTAGGAACAAAAGGTTTTCGACTTATTGATTTAAAATCAAAAGAAATTTTCATATATAGAAATATAACTTTCTATGAAACTCATTTTGCATTTTCACATTCTACTAGCACTGACATTCTTGCAGTACCCACTCGTACTCCACAATGCATTGATCTTTTTCAATATGATACACCATCTATACATCATTTGTAATCACCTACACATACCACACTCACAGATTCAAATGAATATTTCTCAAGCTCAATGCACTTACCAATTTCCTCACACACCATTGTGCCCATTAGCACACCACATACTAACAATGCACCTGCATCACAAAACTACAACATCACACGTGATTGCATCACTAGAAAATCTGAAAGAATCAAGAAATCGCTTGCTTATTTGAAGGACTACGTAACTCACTCTAACAACTTTGCCAACTCTAACTCTTTACATCCTATCTCACAACATTTTTCATATGATAAACTAACGCCAAAATATAAGTCTCTTTCTCTAGCCATCACCTCAAATCCGGAACCTAGCACTTATGAGGAAGCGGCTGCACATGAATGTTGGAGAATGGCAATACAAGTTGAATTGACAGCTCTAGATCATAACAGAATTTGGTGTCTCACTAAACTCCCAAAAGGCAAGAAGACTGTGGGTTGCAAATGGGTTTTTCGGGTAAAATTCAATCCCGATGGCACCATAGAAAGGCACAAAGCGAGGCTAGTTGCAAAAAGATTCACTCAAGTGCAAGGAGTGGATTATAGTGATACTTTTAGTCCAGTTGTCAAAATGACTACCCTACGAGTAATGTTAGCATTAGCAGCAACAAAGAAATGGCATTTGAAACAGCTGGACGTCAATACTGCCTTCCTTCATGGAGATTTGGACAAGGAAGTTTATATAAAGAAACCACCCGATTTGGCTGTGTCACAACTAGGTTTTGTAACACCCTAATTAGCCTAAGCTTTACCTCGCATTGTAAAGCAAAGGTTAATCAAATGCTACGACAGTTCTAAGCTCATACGTATAATATATAGAAAGAATTAATATAATCTAGAAGCCCGATGAAGGATATAGCTCAAAAATAGGATTTAAAAAGCGCAAAATGTACTAGCGAAGCTTCTAACTTAAAGCACAAGATATAGATAAGACATAGCAAAAGATAATAGTATAATATCATAAGAATTTAGTCACGACTCGCGAAGTTTAAGCCGGCTAGCAATATACAGACTATACAGAACCAGACAGTAAAATCAGCTTATACAGTTTTTCTCTCTCAAATACAAGCCTCTAGACAAAGCAAAATACAAAAGTGAGAGATATATAAACAAAATAAATCCAAATGACCCCAAAAAGTAACAGGATCCTCCGCTTCTGTCACCATCCAAGTAACTCACCGAGGTGGGTTGCGACCTGCATCTGAAAAACACAACAAAAATATGGTATGAGAACCGGAGGTTCTTAGTATGGTAACAGTGCCCAGTGATGTAGGATATAAGACCTCGGGACGCCAAAGGCAATCCTAGACTTCATATCCATCACAAGATTCAATCTTAAAGCATACTAAAACAATAAAGCTTAATTCTATAAATCTTAACATAATTAAACAGGGTACTCTATCTTAAGGGATTTCTATTCTAACCAAACACCGCTATCCCACAGCCTTCACCAACCTATCCTCGATGCGATCCCATCGCCACCACCTTCCGAACCTCCTCAATCCAAGTAAAAATCACAATTAATTACAATGCAAGTAAAGCACAAGTAGAAGCATATAAGTCAAGTAGTTCAAGTAAGCAAATAGGCATGTTATTCAATTAGGCATACAATTTCAAGTCGACAAAGCAGACGAACTGATAGAAAATGCACATGATGAATGCCTGCCCTACTGGCTGTGATATCACATTGTCGGTTCAATTGCCAACCCGACACATCTCCATGGAGATTTCGCCCTTCGAAATCATAATTGGGAACCCCCGAGATATAGTACTCGGACCACTGTCCAGGATTTTGTGCCTACACACTCTATAGATCCGAAGGGATGCGAGCGGGATACTCTTGCCTCGGACCTCACATCTCAACGCAAGCGGGACGAACCACTGCCCTTACGCCGCCGCCGCTACCTCGATAGGAGGGATCCAACTGCCGTCCCTGCTGGGCGCATAGCGTCTCATAGTCTCAGTATAAAACAGTAGTTCAGTGGTTTTTCAGAAAACATTTTTAATACAACAATGATTCATCATTGCACATTCGAGTCCTCGACTCGTTCTCAACCACTGTCACATCAACCTTTCCATTTCCGAGTCCTTGACTCATCTCAACTACTGTCAATTCACATTTCAAATTTGAACTCAATATTTCATCAGTTTTCAGTTCACATATCAGTCTACCTTCACACGCCATCAAAGCATCCTCAGTACACCCGAAACCTAAGCCTCCGTTTGCTAATTTTTCATAATAATCATCAACTAAAACTCTTAGGTTATTTCCCATGTTCTCATGCCCAAAATTAAGCCCAAAAGCCTTAAAATGGTGTCATAGAAGCTTACAATCTTGTTGGGAAGGTGAAATAGTTGAAAACAAAGTTAAACTTGAGAAACAGGACGTGTGCGTCTGCACAGGGGTGTGCGTGCGCACGCCCAGGAAGATTTTTAAAAGTGTGCGTACACACAGGGGTGTGCGTATGCACAGGTACGAAAATTCACAAGTCTGTTCACTCACACAAGCTGTGCTAGTGTCCCCAGCAGACTGACCTTCCCAACGTGTGCGTGCGCACAGGGCTGTGTGTACGCACAGGTTGTAATTCCTCATTGGTGTGTGCGCGCACAAGCTGTGTTAGCGCTGCAAACAGGGAACCTTCCCCTGCGTGTGCATACACATAGGTCTGTGCATGCGCACAGGGTAAAATTTTCGCAGGGTTGTGCGTGCGCACATACCAGAAATCATAAAATTCTGTAACTTTGCAGAATTTCAGATTTTAACACCAATCTTTGTATGATCATAACTCCCTCTACAAAAGTCCAAATTTTACAAACTTTATATCGATTTGAAGAGTTTTCTATGGACTTTAATTTTAAACAAATTTCAATAATTTTTGAAAACTGGGGAAAAAGTTATGATCAGACAAAATTCACCAAAAATCAACTTTTACCAAATTCCACAATTTCCACAATTGCTTGTACAACACAACCAAAACCATACCAAACCATTCCAAACTCCATTTTTCATCAAAATCTACCCTTTGTGTCATATTACACCAATCCTACCACATTTTCCTTCACATCTCATTATTCTCAACCTCAATTATCACATATACAACATGTCAAACAATTTTCCACCAACACATTCACCAATCCTCATTTCATCAATATCAATCTTCATCTTCAACTCATTCATGCTCCACATTAATGATCAAAATGCACATTCATACAAGTTCATCATATATCACATCCCAACATCATTATTTAACAACATGCACATCATCAACAACCCAAACAATCATCAACAACATATAAATTTCTAAACCTATCCTATGAGTCACTAGCCTAAGTGTCCATGAATATTATATACTACATAGAGAAAACAAAAACCATACCTTGACCGATTCCCAATAGGTCTTTAACCCCAAATTGAGCACAAGCAAGCTCTCAACCACAATCCAAGTTTTCAATTCCACTTCAACAAGCACCAACAAGTTCCAATAGCTCCGAAACTCATAATTATTCAAGCTATATATACATAAATCATCACAAATCAACCTAGGGCTCAATATAAACATAATCTCACAAGGGTTCAATGCCTCTTACCTTGTCCAACAGTTTTGGTAGCCAAAACCCAATGCTAAGCAAGGATTAGAGTGGACCTAAACACCCAAAATCACAAAAACTCTAAGACTCAAAATTTTTGAAGAGAAGAACTGAAAGGGATTCGAGCTTTTCTTACCAGTTTCTTGGGTGAGTTTTGTAGAGCTCTTCGCAAGGAACGCGTGGCTGCAAACAGTGCGGTGATCGGAGCTCTATAGCTCAAGATATGAGCTTGTGAAGTTGAGAGTGAATAGTAACAATGAAGCTTCTTCTCCTTCTCTTATCAGCTGGTGGTGTTGTGTTTTAAGTGTTTGTTGCTGAATGGGTTCACTTATGAACCTATTTATATGTTGGGCTTGGGCCCAACTTGGGTTCGGTCCAACTCGTTAGTATTTTTAGCCCGTTTGGCCCAAACGTCCGGTTTTTTACTTCTAATATTTTTCTAATATTTTTTACTGTTTTAAATTTTTCTCTCACAGTACCGGGCAGACTTGAACCGATTCAACTCAGAAAAATCTACTAAGTCCAAAAATCATATTTAAATCTCCTAATTCTCACTCTAATTATTCCGAACCTAATTTGGGCAAATAAATTATCTTATTAGGTGGTTAATTAGTCGCGGTTCTTACAGGTTTGGTTTGTAAATTGCAAAAGTCTCTATATGGGTTTAAGCAAGCAAGCAGACAATGAAACATTAAGCTCACCCAGACTCTTGTTGATGCTGGTTATAAGCAGTTTTTTTATGATCATTCCCTCTTCATCAAGAAACAATCTGAAAGTTTCGCTGCCATTCTAGTATATGTTGATGACTTGGTTTTAACCGGGAATGATATTGGCGAAATCAATTCTATCAAGAAAATTTTGGGTGACAAATTCAAAATAAAGGATCTTGGTGATCTCAAGTACTTCTTGGAAATGGAAGTAGCACGCTCTGACTCTGGAATTCACATTTATCAGCAGAAGTATGCCATGGACCTTCTCAATGATTTTGGTTATCTAGATTGCAAGCCTCTCTCCACTCTATTTGATTATAGTCAGAAACTCTCGAAGGAATCAAGTACCATTTTAATGGACAACACTACTTACAGACACCTCATCAGCCGACTCCTTTACCTCACAAACACTAGACCCGATATCTCTTATGTTGTGGGATGTTTGAGCCAATTTTTAGACTGTGCAACTACTTCTCACTTACAAGCTGCTTTCTGCGTACTCCGATATTTAAAAGGCAGACCTGCAACTGGTCTATTCTTCTCCTTTGCTTCTAATATACATCTCACTAAATTTGTCGACGCTGACTGGGATACCTATGCCGATACTCGTCATTCCGTTTTTGGTTATTGCTTTATGCTTGGGAACTCTCTCGTTAGCTGGAAGAGTAAGAAGCAAACCACCGTTGCCAAGTCCTCTGCAGAAGTTGAATATAGGTCTCTTGCTGTTGCAACTTGTGAAGCTAGTTGGTTATTTTTCTTAATGGATTTCATTGGTTTGTCGCTTCAAAAGGCTATCACTTTATTCTGTGACAATGAATCAGCCATTCACATTGCCAATAATCTCATCTTTCATGAAAGAACCAAATACATTGAAGTGGACTGCTACATTGTTCGTAAAAAGCATTTGTCTGGTCTCATTCATCTTATGCTAGTTCGTTTCAAATACCAACTTGTTGATTTTCTTACCAAGGCTCTACCACCGGGTTCTTTTCTTACTAATGTTTCCAAGTTAGGATTATTAAATTTATACAATTCTAGCTTGCGGGAGAGTGTTACCTAGATTTTTTTTATCAATAGTAGATGTAAGCTTACTTGTAAATTTTTTTTAGTGAGAGTACATAAAAAGTATATAGTATACAAGGTGTAATAACTCAACAAATATTTTTTAAAGGATTTTTTTTATTCTTTTCAAAATGAGAAGAAATTATTTTTCTCCTTCTCTTAATCCCTTTAGGTTTATGAAACCATCAACATCACAACTTCAATAGCTTAGGACATGAGATTTTCTTCAGAAGTTAATATCGTATGTACCATCACACGATTGGTCTTACACGTTCGGTTATCCCAATATGAATTTATTTGGTCATGTTCAGTGTTCTTTGTTATCCATTGCACTTATAAAGGTTCCTATATGTTGACTTTATTTCCTCCAATTTTTTATACCTCTGACTTAGTTGAATTTGGACAATACAAGAGAAGTTCGTACTTGGATTTTGTGCTCTTTCCCCAGAAACCACCTTGAATACATGGGAAAGCCAGTAATACATCATTCACAAATTTGTGCTTTTCTTATAGTTCCTAAACAATTATTTGCTTCTAATGGTCGTGTCATATGTTGACAGAAATTATTAGAGACAAGATGCTCACCATAATACATCGCAGATTTCTTCAAATACCTGAAAACCAACCAGGCTCAAGTAAAGCTTGATGAGATAGAAGTAATTGGTTTTGGTTTCCTGAAGCTTGTCCCGAAGTGGCATGTGAAACAAGGCATAATGGTGATGTTGGCCAAGGCCTACGACACTGAAATGAGCACCCTGAAGCTAGGTCATGGGAACATCCGCATTCAGCCTGAGCTTTTCCAGCGTGTTTTCAGAATCCTGCCCGGTGGTGAGTATACCTTTATCTATTACACAACATTCAATTGGGTAAAATGGTTTTGGTCTCCGTTATTTTTCCTTTATTCTACCTATGCCACAACTCATTTTACACTATTTTATACACATCCATATTGTAGTTGACGACTTTCCACCGTTCGTTGGTGGAATACTGCCCATGTCTCAATAAAAAGAAAATTTCACAGGTTGAAAACTATACAGCTAAGGCATTTTGTCAACCAGTGTATTAATTTCTAACATCTCGCTAATTTTGTCACAAGAATAAAATATATTTCACGTACACCTCATGAACCACTGTCGTAGCATCATCCTAATTGAATAACGTCTACAGATTCTTTCTTATGAAATCGATAACCAAGGACATATCACCAAAACAGATAAACATCCACCATTTGACACTCATAAAAACTCTTCCAATAACCACTTATTCAATGATAACACTAACTAATAAACAACCAAAACTAAACTGATATAAAACAACACTATCCATGTTCATATCTATAAAACGAAAATTAATTAAACTTGCAAACATCAACTCAACATGATGAACAAAAAGAATAATAAAATACATCAAATGTAGAAAATGTATCATCATTCTAGCATAATTGAATGAAAGAATATCCACAACCATTCTAATTAAACAAACAAAATCACAATCCTTCCAACAAAGCATATCATTGTTAATAACTCAACAATAAAATAAAAAATAAGTTACAGATAAAGATAACCAAATATACTACTAACACACAAATTACCTTGTCCATACGTTGTGTGTTATCTTCACTCAGAGATGGGACATTAACGTCGGTGGAATTAGAATGATCACTCACATCATATGCAGTGTTGTACGATGCTTCTTCACAAATTGATGGATCCATCGATGTAATGTGGTCCACTCACCTTCAATGGAGACACATACACTTTTCTCCTACAGATTTTAAAAACTATTTGCCAATGAGAGTGGCTGTTCACGTTGCCGGTGGTCTGTGAGGGCTATGTCTCAACGAAGGTGAAACGCTATGGCTCAATGTGCATCCACGACAACGACAATGCCGCTACTAGAAATAGGACTTTTTCGGACGAATTTTGAGACGAAATCGAAATAAATTTCGAACAAATTAGAGACAAAATGTTTCTTTCAAACAAAATTGGGACAAATTTTTTTTGTCCCAAAAAGCCTTGTTACTAATTTATATTTTGTCTGAAATTTCATCTGAAATTTTTTTCAGACGATTTTGCGACAGATTTTGAATAGGCATTTATCTGCTAGATTTCTAACTATTATGATGTATTTTAGACAAATTTTAGACAGATTAGCCAACATAAAGACAATGTATTTCAGACAAATTTCAAACGTAAAAATATTTTATTTTAGAAAAATTTCAAACAAAAAAATATATTTTATTTCAGACAAATTTCTAACGAATTTAGTCAAATATAACAAATTTTTTTTGAACAAATTTTAGACAAATCAAATATTTCTTTTCAATTAAATTTCAGACAAATTTAATTTAAAAGAATTTACGTATTTGAAACAAATTTCATACAAAATAAAAAATTATTTTCGCACAAATTTTCTACAAATTTAATATAATATTTCAAACAATTTTCATACAAAATAATTTGCTATTTAATATATAAATATTTTAGAAAATAAATTGTATTCGATCTGCTTTCTATATTAAGATCATCATAATCATTTTTTTCATATTACATCATCGAAATTATAAACACATAATAAAGTCATGAAAAAGTTGATTACCATAAAAGAGTTAAAAATTATGTATTATTAAAATACTTTTGTCCATAAATGTAATCAAACTAAAATAAGAAAAAAAATACTTAAACTAAAACAAAGAAAGCCTTTAAAAAGGTCAAATATCATGAATAAAATAAAATGTACTGACTAATTCACCTAAAAATTCCTTAATCTAAAAAAAAAAACATATATTCCTGACGTCAATCACTTATGTTATCATCCTCATCATCACTAGAGCCTGTCCCAAGCTCATCTTCTGCAGGATCAGACAAAGTTGAAGGAAGTAGGAGATTTAACTTTTTATACAAAGCATGAATTGTCTTTTTAGTAGAACCAATTCTTTTCTGTTGAACCTTTAGTTGACGTCCTTGATCTTTTAACTTGTGCTCAGCATCATTCAACTTAACCTTTTGCTCTAACCACTAGAGAATACATAAATCAAAACAAATGTTAAATTCAAAGACATTGGCAAATGATAGAAAAAGAAAAGTGTTAATAGAGTTGAAGGAAAATTACTAACAGTGTTAATAGGATCAAGAGTTTGTATTGAATCAACATCCATAGCACAAGGGGAAAAAAGCTGAGCTTTCTTCAATATGTCCTGAAAACTAAATTAAGATATAAAAAGCATACAAGTATCTAGACTTCACCATACAGTTCTCGCAAGTTAAGGCTATTACATGAAATAATCACTTAATAGGACCCAGACAATAACTTCAATAAAAATTCATGTATAAAACAGAAAATAATATAGCAAGAAGAATGCTAGCAGAAAAACTAATCAGAAGAAATCTAGATTTCCACCTCAATATCAGTACTTAAATATAAATATATATCTGAATTAATTCTAAGGCGTTCTGCTCTATTACCAATTTGCTCAAGGCTTTGTCACATGACACAAATAGAGAAGGTTAACTAACTCTAAACCCAAAGCACAGTCACAAATCAAATGTTAAACTTCAGTGCCCACATCAGGGAAATCAAATATTATCCCAAACTACAATACCAGGATGCAGGAAAGAAACCCAATAAAAGCTAACCTCTTCACCAGACACATAAAACTCGAGACGCTTTGCCTTCACTGCAACCCTTTGCTATCATTGTTGCCATCTTTCAATCAAATTGTGACAATAAAAGAAACCCTTAGTGGTAAGAGTTTTGTATCCTCTTAATTTAAAAGAAATCAAATTGAACTCCTCCCAAGTCCAATTAGCAAAATCTGAAACAAGATAGATAATAATAACATTACAATCCACAAGATCGATTATGTTACAAGTGAGCCAATCATTTCACTTCATTTGTATCTTCTTAATTTATTTTGTGGCATTATGGATGCGATCCAGAAAGAACTTATTGTATAAATATTGCTCTCATAAAATTTTAGTACCAGAAATAAAATCTCTCACACAAGGACATATTTATAAAGTTTAAATTTAATGCACTTTGAGGTTAAGTAATTTTAGACATGCATTCAATTAAGTAAAGTCACCTAGCAAAAGTAAACTACTTTTTTACATTGATTGTAGAAACCAACAAGTTTAGTATCTTTCAACTTGTATAACTTTTACTACAAAACTTCAATTAGGCTAAAGTTTGGTTTGGAAACTCCTAACTTATCTAGCAACAAGTGTGTCTTAGTTGCAACCGAATTGCTATTCAATTCTAAGAGTTACAAGCATTAGAAGTTGATGCATAACTTGCTAAAAACTGGTTCTTTCCAGCTTAAATCATTAACTTTAAAAAATTCACAACTCCCAATCCTTAACTCCTAAAATTCTGAATTTTTATAGAAATAAACCAAATTAATCATATTTTAAAATAAAATTAGTTTCGCTCCAAAACTCAGCTCGTAGGAGTCTTAGTACAACAAACAAGTTGCTACCCTATTTGAACTTTTCTGTTGCAGGACAGATTTATCGACCTAACTTTAAAAATTCGCCATAAATTGTGTATATAACGAAAAAGGCCTCAAATTTTCCAGTCCAGCTCCACATATTCCCAAGTTTAATCCGGATTTGGTCCTATACAATTCCAATCATCACAGAATTAGTTATAACTTTTCAAAGTTTCTGACTTCGTTTAGAAGTAATGCAGAAAATCAGATTTTACTATTCATCTTTGAAAAATCATAACTAATTCTCTAGTTAAAAGGAAACCTTCAAAATTGAATATTAATAACTATACTTGTTGTAGTTCACTTAGCTTTTAATCTCATAACATTCCAATCTCTATTAAGTTGCTGGTTCACTTTCAAAGTTGCCATTTAATTTCAAAACTCAAATTTTTCAGCAAGCAATTCAACATCTCAAATTCAATCCTTTAAACATTCTCTAAACCCAATTCCAATCAATCATCAACTAAATCCATCACTGATATAATAATCATATAACCAACTCAACAGCAACAAATCCAACATAATCCATCAAAATTTAGAATTTTCATCAATCACTCATCAACAATTCATATTCCACCCATGATCAATCAATTCCACAAAATCCACCATTTCATACAATTCACAGCCACAATTCAACATCCACACAACCAATCAATTACTCACAATAATTCAACCTATTTGCAGTTATTCAATAAACTTTATGGGCATTCTTAAATTAAAACCATTTAAAATTTAAACCCCTACCTTGATGTTGCAATCGTATTATTTAACGCAAAAAGCCCCTTTATCCCCAATCGTGGTAGCAGCAGCGACAATTCCAACATAACTGGGACAAAGGCAGCGGCACCAACTATGATCACAGTCGAAGTAACAATTTTGACATTTCCAGCAGAACACAACAGTACTAAAACAACGATACTGGCTACCGTAATTAGAATAAGAATATAACAGAGAAACAATGCTAAACAGAACAAGAGTGGAAGCGTTACAGGGTTTTGAATGGGAGAATCGATGTCAGAATGAAAAGGATGGCGCAACAACTTGTCTTCTCTGGTGACAAGCTTCAACTGTGATAATTCCAACAAACTCAACAGAGTCAAGAACATCAGAAGCAAGCACAGGGTTGTTATAGAGCAAATAAGGTTCAGAGGTGGTGATTATGGTAGCTAGGCACGATTAACTCACCATGAATTCTGGCGGCGACCAGGAATTCCAGCAGCGGCAGAGGAACGGCTCCTCCTCTGTTGCGTCACTTCCTCACACGCGTTGCTTCCTTCCTTTCTGTGGTAGCATCAACGGCGACCTCCTCTCCCTGTTTGGTTCCTCCCAACGATGGTGGCGGCTTCCATCAACGGCAGCGGCGGCAAGGCGCGGCGACGGCGGCAATGAAGACGAGCTCCTCTTCCTCGCGTCGCGTCTGTCTCCCTCAATGCCTCTGCAAAGCAAATCTCTCTCTCCTCCAATGCCTCAACAACGGTGACGGCAGTAAGGACCCAGCCGCATCGTCCCCTCCTCTCTTCCCCTCTTCTCCCTCGAGCTCCCCCTTCTCCCTTCTCTGTTTCCCCTTTCTCCCTCACTTACTGAGTGTTGTGTGCGTGTGTTTAGAGATTTAGGGTAGTAAATTAGGAAATTTGGGATATTAGGGTTTTTATTAAAAAATTTTAGGATTAGAGTAAAATATATAAATATAATAATTTTACAAAATATTTGAGATAAAATAACAATTCAGAAATCAAATATAATACTATAAAAATTATTTTCAAAATGCATAAGATTTTATTGATCAATATATCAATGAATTTAAATAATTACTTTTAATTTAAATTATAAAGTAAACATACTAATCACATTTTATAAAATATGGTTTAAATCCTAATATCAATTATCTAAATATGGCGCTTATGGTGGGGTGCGATAACGGTGCATATGATGGCTTTATCTCTCACGAGAATCGCGGTGTCACAAAATCAGATCGCGTGGAAGAGGTTGTGTCACAAATCGAACAGTGATTGCAGCTTCCTGGTGACGTGAAAAATTTCAGGACGGAGAGATTAATGGAAATAGTTGAGGAGAAGAGGGTTGTGTGATACCTTCATACACTCACGTTGCAGTTCTCTTCCACGGGACTGGCAGTGCCACAATATGGGATCCGGAAGAAGGGACAGTCACTGTCAAACAGTAATGGCAGCGTCCCGGTGACTGGAAAAATTTCACGAAAGAGACACGGCTGGTGAAGAGAAAGATGATTAGGGTTGCGTGATGGATTGCACTGCAGTCTTTGTTATTGACGTGATTAAGCTTCAAGCACGGGTACCATTCCTTATTCTTTCAAAATGCTATATAATAGATCCCACTAAATTTTTAATTGATATAAAAATTATATTTAATTATTTTTAATTATTATTGGTAATAGTTGACAGATTTATATCTTGACACCCTATACTTTTCTTTATTACATATTATAGACACTACAAAAAATTCTGGTAAAAACGGCAGTTTTTTGTATTTATGGCGGTTTGAACCGCCATTATTACCAATAATGGCGATTTCGTAAAGCGACGTAATTCTGGATGCCATTCTGGTTATTACGGCGATTTTTGAATAGGTTAAAATGGCGGTTCAAATCGCCGTTATTTCCAGGGTTAAAATGGCAGTTTGAACCACCATTATTACCCTGACAGAGTTGTGTTTTGGTTGGTTAAAACGGCGGTTCAAACCGTCGTTATTTCCAGGGTTAAAATGGCAGTTTTTTTATAGGTTAAAATGGCGGTTTGAACCGCCATTATTACCCTAACTGAGTTGCGTTTTGGTTGGTTAAAACGGCGGTTCAAACCGCCGTTATTTCCAGGGTTAAAATGGCGGCTTTTGGATAGGTTAAAACGGCGGTTTGAATCGCCATTATTACCCTGACAGAGTGGCGTTTTGGTTGGTTAAAACAATATTTTTGAACTGCCGTTTTACCCTAACAGTGACATTTTTTATCGTTTAAAAAAAATAATTTTTACCATCATTTTTATTGCGTTAAATAAATAATTGTGATTAAAATTTCACAATAGCAAAAAATCATAATCTATAAATGAAATATATAACTCATAAACAAAATATTAATATAATATATAATTTTTTATTATTGAAAATCAAAAGTAATAACTCCTATACAAAACCTTGTCTTACTAAACTTACCAAAATACAAACATTTCAATAAACACTAATAAGTTAAATCTACCATCCAGTTCTCTAAACTATGTTAATATCTAATAATTTATTTAAACCATCTAATAAGTGTTGTTTTTACTACTTAGAATATGAATATACAAGACAAGTAGCTTAACTATGTGATGATGAATAAGATTTGGAGGCCAAAAATTTTCTCCTTTTGTAATTAACTTTAAAACAAGCCTGCCTTAGTTTTCTAGTCTCTTGTGTGAGTTTCATCTCGGGAACTTGCTCCAACATCTTTGTTTCTTGCTCCAACACTCCAACTTCATTATCCAAACTCATCTCTTACAAAGACTTGTAGGAACCTCTCCTGTCAGGGAATTTCTATCAAGCCGGCTGTTATAAATTGAAATTATAACAATGAAAAGATGTCATTAGAAACAATATATAACTAGTCAAATAATATAAAGAGAAAAAATAAAATTAGATTGGTTGAAAGAGTCGAGAAAATTTATTAAAAAATTGAAATATGAGGCAATTACTTACAGAACCTCAAGTGTCTGAACTAGTCCTAATGTTTCTGGTATAGAACCAGATAAATCATTTCCATTAAATAATCTGCAAATTCCACTATCTTAAATTAGCAATTCTACTATGAAAATTTCTTATAACTGCACAATAACCATATTACTAATAGCTGTCTCTTGGAGTATCAGAACCAATATTTGCCTAATTCAAAATTCAATTCATCATCATATTGCCCAAAAAGTCAAGAGGTAACAATATAAATGAAATTGTTATTAATTAAAACTTACCTCTATAATATCATCCATTGTTAATTCAGCATATTCAATAAGAAGAGACTGAAAATTCTCAGATTCAAGTGCTCGTCTTCTCTCTGTATAAACACAATCTCTTTGGCTGTTGAGCACTTCATCATACTCAAACAACTGTTTCTGAATGTCAAAGAAGTAGTTCTCCACTTCTGGTGATCAATGACCCTGCACAGCAGCTGCACATCAAATAGATTACCTGAATTTGGTCTCCACCAAATATACGAAAAATGTTATCTTCAAGACTTAAGAAAAAGCGTAAGCCTCCTGGATCTCCTTGTCTGCCACTTCGACCACGCAACTTAAAAAATAGAAATTAAAGTTTCAAGTTTAACTACTTATTCAACAATATATCCATGAAAGGAGTTGTGAATAGGGGCTATGATAGCTGAGAATTATAAAAGGCATTTGGCTGTGTAATGCCAGAAGCTATTCCCAAGAAAAGGAAAGAATGCAAACCTGATTATCAATTCTCCGAGACTCATGACGCTCTGTGCCAACTACATGCAGTCCACCAGCTGCCACAACCTAAAGTCACAATTATTATTAAAAATTTGCAGTAAAGACTTTATATTCCTTAACAATTTCCAGAAATGCATTTCTTAGCTCAGCAATGACTTCATCTTGAGCAGGCCCCTACATAAACATACATGATTTAATGACACAAGATTAAAACTTTGCTTAAGTGATATCAAGAAAGAAGAAAACACCACTTAAGATATTCTTTTGGGAAAATTCATTAATAACGCATTCTCAATTATAGTGTTAATTCGATAGAAGCATGATCATCATCATCGTGTCACCTTCTCACATGAATAGGATAGGCGCTCCTCTGCTTCAAGCTCAGTTAAAACCATATTAACCAGAATAGCAATTCTACTATGGCCGGTGATCTCATTTCTTTACTTGATCTAACAAGACCAACACGTTGTTATATATTGGTTCCTATCAGATTAGTTTCTTCAAACATATTAACCAGAATACACATCAGTAACAACTTATGGCAGGTAGCAGCTCTAGGAATGATCCATTCTGAAATAAAAAAAATAGATACAGACTATTAAGGATGATTTGCAAACACACAATAGATTCTAAAATAAAAAATAAGCATTCTTGCAAAATATTCAGTGCATTCTAATACTTGTTATAACAGTAACAGCCTCAAAACAACTCAAATTTTAAAAGGTAATGAGTGAAATTTAACCAACTTTAATTTGTTTATAACAGTAACAGTGCATTCTAATAATTTTTATTAATTTGATCACATTCTCAGCATCCAAAGAAATCATAATAAATCAGCTAGAAAGGTTAGTAATGACAAAAACCTTGGAAGCAACAAATGATCTACAACTGAAAGTTCAGTAATGAATCTAGAGTCATGACAAAGCCAAACTGTCTAATCAATGCACAGTCACTGTATTACCAGGGTATGCTAATATACATGTATGAGTTACACTTAGCTAAGTCTAACTATTCATCTAGTATAACTAACTAAACAACTTCTAATTACTTCTAATTCTAACTGAGTGAGCTGGCAGCTGAGTAAACTACAATCCTTCAAACTATCATGAAATTATGATATAAATTGAAATTATTTACACTTACTACAGAATAAACTTCGGAAAAAGTTAATAAGTTATTCTTATCCTCATCATTCAACTTTCAAGTCATTAAGCCGCTCATGGAAATTACGCCATTCATCTACAATGCTTTAGAAATGAGTGAAGATGTACTGAGGGAGAAAACAAAATAGGTGAGAAAATAAAACCAAACTCACCAGGGTATATCTTTCTTAAGTAGAATAAGATTGATATCCCATCTTCATTTTCCTTATTAAGTTCCTCAATCGAATATCGAACATCTTCTTTGTAATATGGTGTCAAAACACTAAAGAAAAAGCTTACATAAGTTCCAATCATAGTAGCATCAATTAAAATTAACAAACATTATGTGCCTTTAATATTTAAGAACTTAAGATTGTTGGCACTTGCCATTTTTCAATATTCATTCTATTTTTTCCACTTTCATGTCATTAAATTAGTTAATCATAATGACTAACCTGAAGGACAACATGTTTCAAACTTTGGGAGCCTTCAGCATATTCATGAATAAGGAATTTGCAAAGAATGTGATACGGCGACGAGCATCCAGATTTTGAGGCACATTTATGGCTGATTCCTTTACTGTCAAAGGGTCTATATAGGAAATTGAGATATTCTGAGAGGAAAGAGTTACCAATAGAGTTAGGAATTTCTCCAATTTCTCACTAAGTGAAGGCAAACCACTCATCTTGAATTCCTTGACAAATGTGTGTTCTTGTATGCTCCATTCAACTTTATCACAAATATGGCTTACAATCCTATCACAATACATGGAAGACCTTGAATAATCAAGAGGATTCCGGTAAAAGCAGAAAGAAAGTTACTGTTTGGTTTATATTTTCACATTTTGAGAAGAAAAAAGTTGAAAACAATAAAATCATGTTTTCTGATTTCGCAAAATCCTAACAAAGAATACTAAAAATGAAATTAAGAAATAAAAATAGAAACTAAATATGTAAGCATGCGAAATAGTGATATCTTTTTTTTCCTTACATCTTATCTTCCTCATCTTGCAGGAGGTCATAAATGATATCCTTGAGAGTTTCATAGCATTCGACGACTGCTGAATACATGTAGCTAACATTCAAGCTAATAAAATAATTTTTTGATATGTCTGAGAAAGAGATATATCGCATGCAACAATGATTAAATAAATGCATAGACAAAAAAAAGATTTTCTGTTCAGCATTATTTTCTCTTTAAATCAAACAGTTTTAAAACTTAAAAGTACCTGCTGATATATGTAACAAAACCTGGAAGGCAAGCAACTTCCTTGAGCGGTTCCCGGTATGCAAACGCCGCACCAGCTTCCGATGGATCAACACCGTAGAACACCGGCACAACTTTTTGACCCTTGCTGCTCCGACACTCCATTATCTTCTCCAATTCCTTCAACCACCATGTCGAATTCCCATAGCTTTGGGAAAAAACCACGATTGAAATTCTAGAATCTTCGATTGCCTTGGAACAAAAAAGATAAGCATTCAAGCAATTCATCAAACACGTGCTATGCGAATCAGTAAATCACCAACCAAAAGCATATTTACAAATCAAAACCGCAAAACGAATGAAAATTTGTATACATGCATGTAAGAAAAAAATCGAAGGAATTTCATGAAGACCTTACCCCCAATTTTTGCTAACAAAGAGAAAATCAAAACCTAGCATTAAAGATATAGAAGTAGTAACAATTAGCAAATACAAAATATGAGTAATTAAAAGAAGAGATTGTGGATTTGTATATAAACCTAGTTCAACGAAGATGGAGAAGGAGAAGCTTCACAGAGCACAACACGATGGAGTAGGAAACTTTGATGGAGGAGATCGCAGCTGGAAGAAAAGCGTTGATGGAGGAGCTTGCCACCAGAGGAGAGCGTCGTGGATGAGATCGCATATCTCACGCTGCAAGGGAGTTTCTTCCTAGTTCTCACGTTGCCATGGAGTTTCGATAGATTGAGTAGCACAGCGTTTATTAGTAAAATAAGAGTTAGGTTTTTATATTACGGAAGCAGATAATGAGATACTGGCATTTAAAACCGCCAAATTCACTAAAAAACTGCCGCTTTCCACCAGTAAATTATGGCAGCCACATAAACCGCCTCAATTTATGAATATAACGGCAATATTTTAAAATTACCATTTTGTTGATGTCATTTTATACTAGTTTTTTTGTAGTGAGAATAACTTTTTCTTTGTTTTTGTTCAAAGATTCACCAAAATTTCTACAATAATGAAAGGAAAGTAGAACGGTATACTTGTTCATGAAGTCATAATTGTCATAGACTCATAGTGAATGAAATTCATTCCTTGAAATATCCATGATGAAATTTTAAATTCCTACTTCAATGGCAACAAATTACCTCTATCTCTAGCTCTCTAGATATGTGTGCGCGAGAATAAAATTAAGTATATTATCATCTATTAATTCAGAGATAAAACTTTAATTTACTCATAATTTATTTAATTCATTTTTAGATGATTGAATATAATAAATTTTATATTATGTATAAGTGATTGAGTTTGTCCAACAGATAATTAATTGACTAAAAAGATCAGAAAAATATCTAAAATTCTTAATTAGTGAGATATCCAATCAAATTACTTATTAGCATAAAAAAATTTGAAGTAATAATATCTAATATTTTAGTCTGACAGGATATACAATCTGAATCTTGACAATTATAGTCTTGTGAAGGTTTGAGAAAATAATATTAAAGATTCTTATGTTTATGCTACGGTACAATTTGAATAAAATTGTAATTAAGGGAGACTCAATAGAAATAATATCTTTGTACATCTATTCTAACAGTAAAACTCTTAAATGTGGACTGGACGTAGACATTGAGTATATATTGCTTGTGTATTATTTTTTGAATCCCTATCTCTTGCATTTACAAGTATTTTATCAATTCATAGTTTATTTAGTGTTCAAACAAAGTCCTTTTTAAAAGAATATGAAATTATTAAAAACCGTTTTAAGAAAAATATTTAAAAACAATAATAGACCTCAAAAGATATCTTTTAAATATTTATATCCCATGACTCATTTTAAACAAATTTAAAACAAGCTTGCAATTTAAACAAACTAATACATTTTTTTTTTTTTTTGTAACAGTCACTGCCTTGAAAAGTTCTTTAAATTCATTTTTAAATAAAATATTCTGAAGCTTGATTCAATCTCTTTTTTTTGCACATTTTCACAACTTTAATTATTGAATAAATAGTAAATACTTTATTCTCTTAATTAGGTAAAGGTTTAATTATTCTGTTGGTTCTTATAGTTTTGCGACAATTTAGGTCTCTATACTTTTTTTTCTTTTAATTGAGTCTCTACACCTATTTTTTTTTTAATTAGGTCCCTCTTAACATTAATTGGTTTAATTATATAGGGACCTATGTAAATTGGTGCAGAAATCTAAATAAAAAAAAGTATAAAAATCTAATTAAAAATAAAATTTAGTACAAGAACTCAATTAAAAGAAAAAAAAAATATAAGAACCTAATTAAAAATTTTATAAAATTATAAAGACCAACAAAATAATTAAATCTTAGTTAAATGTGAAAATTCCTTTCATTTAGAAAAACTGTAAGTAAATAAATCAACTAAGTGCATGCTATTTTTTAATTATATATAGTGGATCAAAACGAAGAAAATGGAGGACAACATGATTTAAATGCATGACTATTAAAGTAGCTAATAGTGGAGTAATATCATTGAGTGCATATAATAAATAATTGAAAAGAAAACAATAGCACTACAAATCATCAATATGCATGCATGACATCGATAATAGAGAGAATTTTTCTTCTATAAATAGCATTATTGGGCGTGTGATCACATTACATGAAAAATGAAAATTGGAAAACAAGAGAGAGAGAGAGAATTAAAAAGGAAAAAAAATAGAGGAAAAGGGAGAAATGAAGATAGAAGAAATATAAGGTTATTAGGATAGATAAAAATTACTCTTTTTAAAGAAATTACTCCAAATTATCGTATATATATTTGTTATGATTTATTGTTCAATGCTTTATTTTATGCCTTTAGTAAAATTAGATTTTGTTCCTTTTATATGTAATTGTTCAATGTATAGTGGTCAGAATCAAATCGATGATCAAACTAATTAAATTACTAAGTTATTAAATTATTGGTTTAATTAATAAATTACTGATTCAATCGATCAGTTAATAATTCGGTCTTACATAAATAAAATATATAAAATAATCAAAAGTTTAAAAATTAAAATTTAAAATACATATATTTAATAACATTTTAATAAATATTAAGTCTCAACAAGGACTAAATGATTAATCTACCAAAACTAAATGACTAATTTATAGAAATAATAATCTATTAAAAATAATATACAAGAGCAACCAAATATGACAACAATATATTGATACTTTTTTAAATAATTCTTCTTTTCTTTTTTAAACCCTTTTGTACCATGGTAACATGGTATCAGAGCAGAGTTAAAATCAACCATTTCTGACGAATTGACAATTGCAAATATGCTATGCAACAGTCTTGGAATGTAATCATCACAAACCAATTATGACAATTTATCAATTGGTTTCAAATTAAATAGAGATCATTATTCATTATGGACAACTCAATTGGTGGAAGAAGAAAGAAGAAACCCACTAAAGAAAACTGCTTTAAGATCGTGGGTTATCCAAATTAGTGGAAAAACAATCTCAAGTCATCCAGAAATCAGAGTAAGGGAGCCGCCGCTGTGAGCACCCCAGAGGTCACCAACAGAGCAGTGGTGAGGCCAGAAGAGAGGAAGCAAGTCGCGATGGCAAGACAGCAACGGTGGTAAGGGCAAGGATTACTGAACTCCTTGGCTGCTCAGCCCAAGCCGCGACTCAATATGAAAGGGAGACCCAAAATCAGAATCCAATTAAAAAAATGAATGGATTTTCGATTGTGGGCTCCGATACTATGACTCATGACCTCCATGATTTTAACAGCTTGACTATACTCTCAAAAGCCCATATTGAAACAGCTAGTGGAGAATTAATTGATGTTAAAGGAGGAGGCTCTATTACTTTTTCAGAAAAATTGAAACTAAAAAATTGCCTCTATGTCCCTGCACTATCATCAAAATTATTGTCTATTAGTCAAGTAACAAAGGAACTAAATTGTGTGGTACTCATGTACTCTACTTTTTGTCTTTTACAGGACATTCTTACGAAGGAGATCATTGGGTGTGAGCGAAAGGGCCTTTACTACGCTGATAAAGTAGTACACCAGGGTCATGCCATGCTTGCTCACGGAACAGTTACTAGGCAACTTTGGTTATGGCACAGGCGTCTCGGACATCTTTCATTTGGGTACCTCAAATTTTTATTTCCTAGTCTTTTTAGAAGTAGCACTGAACCCCTCAAATGTGAAACTTGTATTCGTGCAAAAAATCACAGAGTTTCTTTTCCTCCAACTAACACTAGAGTCAATTCCAGTTTTTCTCTAATACACTCTGATGTGTGGGGTCCAGCCCCTATTTCCCATAATAATTTTCAATATTTTATGTTATTTGTGGACAATTTCTCTCGCATGACTTGGGTATATTTTTTAAAACACAAATCTGAAGTACCTGATAAATTCTTTGCTTTTTACCAAATGATTCAAACTTAATTCAACAAGAAAATCCAAGTACTTCGCTCAGATAATGGTGGAAATTTATAAACCAATCAATGCGCGATTTTTTTTATAAAAAATGGTCTTATCCATCAAACTTCCTGCCCAAATACACCCCAACAAAATGGTGTGACTGAGCGGTGAAATCGTAAGTTACTTAAGGTGACCCGAGTCATGCTTTTTGATGCACAAGTTCCAAAAACCTTCTGGCATGAAGCTATAGCGACCTCTACCTACTTACTGAATCGCCTACCTACCCAAGTTCTCCACCACAAAACACCCTTACAAGTCTTGACTACTCAGACATCAATCCCGCCTATTCTAACCTTACCACCTCGAGTATTTGGATGTTCTGTCTTTGTCCATATCTCCAAAGTCAATAGAACCAAACTTGATCCTTGTGCAGAAAAATGTGTTTTCGTTGGGTATGCTACACACCAAAAGGGGTATAGGTGCTACAATCCAATCACTCGTCGTATTCATGTGACCATAGATTGTGATTTTTTAGAATCCAAATTTTACTTCAGCCGCCAACATGGCATTCAGAGGGAGAACAATAATGAACCACCAAGTTGGCTAAATAACCTTTGTTGCCTAGAAACTATTCAAACAGAGCAAGTAAATGGAGCCACCGATCATATTTCGCTCAACATAGAAAACAACTTGGTACATACAACCAGTGAAAGTCCTTTTGAGAATGTCAGACAAAAGGTAAGTAATTGTTAATCTGATAATTTACTCCCTGTTTTTAATGAGGCCACTAACAATAACAGTATAGCACTGGAACATGAAGAACCAGAGCCCAATACCTTTATTCTTCCTCTAAGAAGAAATAGAGGCATGCCTCCTGATTGGTACTCACCAGAACATGTTTCCCGTAACTCAAGATACCCGATAAGGGTGGCTAGAGAAGGAATAGCAAATATTGCAAAGGTTTTTTCTACCACACTCTTGACAGAAGACATTCCAAGAACTGTCCGGGAAGCCAATGAGAAAGCTGAATAGCAAAAAGCCATGAATACATAAATGAAAGCTCTAGAGAATAACGGAACTTAGGAGAAGTATATCCTACCGATAGGAAAAAAGCTAGTCGGGTGCAAATAGGTTTTCACCATTAAACACAAGGCAGATGACACCATTGAATGGTACAAGACAAGGTTGGTGGCCAAGGGTTATACACAGACCTATGGTATCGACTACACTGAAACTTTTTCACCGGTTGCAAAGATTAATACTATCAGGGTGTTGTTTTCAATTGCAGCAAATGAAGATTGGCCACTCCATCAATTTGACGTCAAGAATGCTTTCTTGTGGGCGTTGAACGCCCAGCTCTTGCTCTTGGATGGCGTTCAACACCAGATCTGTGCTCCTCTTGGGCGTTGAACGCCCATTAGGGTGCTCCTTCCTGGTGTTCAACGCCAGGTCTCTGCCCCCTTGCTAGCGTTCAATGCCAGCTTCATGCTCCCTGGCTAGTGTTCAACGCCAGCAATGCCGCTCCTTATAGGTGTTGAACACCTATTCTGGCCTCCCTGGCTGGTGTTCAACGCCAGCAAAGGACCTACTCTAAGGTGTTCTATTTTCGGCTTTAACTGTTTCTGGTTCTGTTCTAACTACTGCACATGATCACAAACTTAAACAAATATGAAAATTAAACTGATATGACTAAAATAACTTAATGAAAAACATGAATAATCTTTAATTATGGTTGGGTTGCCTCCTAACAAGCGCTTCTTTAACGTCACTAGCTTGACGGTTAGCTCCTCACGGAGATGGATAGGGGATCAGAAATTCGCCCCTTACAGTGAACTTCTTGCATGCGCTCTCATGGATAAGTTCCACATGTTCTAAAGACAGGATCCTATTTACAGTGTGTGGAATGAATGGATTGTCAGTGAAGATAACTCTCATGCTAGGTGAGAGGCCTTCAGTGGGAATTTTCTTATCCCTCCAGTCCTTGGACACTTTCTTACTGCCATTCCTCTCAGAGCTTGATGATGGTTGCCCCACATCAAACATAGAACTGGTGTCTGGGGGCTTTGTCAGGCTCTATATGGAGAGGAGTGGTTGAATCACTTCATGTTTATTAGTGGTGCTTCCTTCAACTGAGGTAGAATGAGGTTTATGAACCTTGAACACATGATAGTCCTCATCTAATTGCAGGACTAGTTTTCCTCTGTCTACATCAATCACAGCCTTGGCTGTAGCTAGGAAAGGTCTTCCAAGGATGATGGATTCATCCTCTTCCTCCCCAGTATCTAGGATTATGAAATCAATAGGGATGTAAAAGTCTTGAACTTTCACTAAGACATCATCTACCAGTCCATAAGCCTTTTTCATGGACTTGTCTGCCATCTCTAGTGAGATTCTTGCAACTTGTACCTCAAAGATTTCCAGCTTCTCCATTACAGAGAGAGGCATGAGGTTTATGCTTGACCCTATGTCACACAGAGCCTTATCAAAGGTCATGGTACCTATGGTGCAAGGAATTAAGAAGCGTCCGGGATCCGGCCTCTTCTGAGGTAACTTCTGCTGAACCAAGGCATTGAGTTCCTTGGTTAGCACTGGAGGTTCTTCCTCTAATGGCTCTGTGCCAAATAACTTGTCATTTAACTTCATCAAAAGTCCTAGGTACCGAGCAACTTGCTCCTCCCTAGTTTCCTCTTCCTCATCAGAGGAAGAGTACTCTTCAGATTCTATGATCCTTAGCCGAGCATTCAAGGGAACTTCAATGGGCTCCTCATGAACCTTTGGTTCTATCAGCTCTTCCATAAGGAAGTTCTCAGTGGGCTTAGGGTCGCTTACTACCCCTATTGTGGCATTTAACGCCAGGACTTGTATCTGTTTTGGCGTTGAATGCCCAGCTTATATCCCTTTACTGGTGTTCAACGCCAGCTTTTGTGCCTCTTTGGGCGTTGAACGCCCAGTAAGGACCTCCTTACTGGCGTTCAACGCCAGAGATGGCTCACCCTTGGGCGTTGAACGCCCAGTAAGGACTTCCTTACTAGCGTTCAATGCCAGAGTATCCCCTGCAGATTTGGCCTCAGCTTCTACAATGATGGCCTTGCACTCTTTCCTTGGGTTTACTTCAGTATTACTGGGAAGAGTGTTAGGAGGAGTCTCAGGGATTCTCTTGCTCAGCTGACCAACTTGTACCTCCAGATTTCTGATGGAGGACCTAGTTTCTGTTATGAAACTATGAGTGGTCTTAGAGTGTTCAGAGACTATGGTTGCTAAGTCAGAAAGGCCCTACTTAGAAGTGTACATGAACTGGTTATTTGCAACCATTTCAATGAGTTCCTGCGCCTCTTCAGGCATCTTCTTCAAGTGGAGTGATCCACCAGCAGAATGGTCCAATGACATCTTGAACATCTCAGATAGACCATCATAGAAGATACCTAGGATAGACCATTCTGAGAACATATAAGGAGGACATCTTATGATCAGTTGCTTGTATCTTTCCCAAGTTTCATAGAGGGATTCACCCTCTTTTTGTCTGAAGGTTTGAACTTCCACCATGAGCTTGCTCATTTTCTGAGGTGGAAAAAACTTGGCCAAAAAAGCATTGACTAACTTTTTTCAAGAGTCTAGGCTTTTCTTAGGTTGAGAACCCAACCATATCCTAGCTCTGTCTCTAACAGCAAAAGGGAAAAGCATAAGTCTGTAGACCTCAGGATCCACTCCATTGGTCTTAACAGTGTCACAAATTTGTAAGAATTCAGATAGGAACTTATGTGAATCTTCCAGTGGAAGTGCATAGAATTTGCAATTTTGTTGTATTAGAGAGACTAACTGAGGCTTAAGCTCAAAGTTATTTGCTCTAATGGCATGTATAGAGATACTTCTTCCATAGAAATTAGAAGTTGGTGTAATGAAGTCACCAAGAACCTTTCTTTCATCTCCTCCATTATTCTGTTCGGCTGCCATGTTTGTATTTTCAGTTTCTTGTTCAAAAAGTTCGGTGAGATCTCTTCCGGAGTGTTGTGCTTTAACTTATTGCAAACGCTTCCTTATCGTCCTCTTAGGTTCAGGATCAAGATCAAAGAGAGGTTCTTTATCTTTGTTCCTGCTCATAAACAAGAAGAAAGAATGCAAGAAAAGAAGAAGAAAAGGATTCTCTATGTCAGAGTATAGAGGTCCTTTGTTAGAGGAAGATAGGTCAAGAAGAAAAGAAAAGAAGATATCTTTTAATACGGATAGTTTTCAAAAATTAATAAAGTAAAAAGAGAAGATATTTTTGAAAATAGAGAGGGAGAAGGAGATGAGATTTTCAAAAAAGAAGAGAGAGAAAGTAGTTAAGAGGTTTTGAAAAAGAAAAAAGGAAGGGAGAATAAAAAGAGAATAAGATAAAACATGCAACTAGTTAACTAACAAGATTTGAAAATAAAATATTTGATTTTGAAATTCAATTTTAAAAGAAAGTTGAGATTTTAAAATTTAAAAGTTTTAAATTTTGAAATAAGATAAGTAAGTTCTGAAAAAGAAGGAAGAGAAAACAAGTAACTAATTAAGAAAGATTTGAAAATAAGATAGAAGATTTGAAAAAGATTTTATTTTAAAATTTTGAAATCGGAAAGGAAAAATTAAACAAGATAAGATAAGAATTAAAAAGATTTGAAAAAGATTTTATTTTGAATTTTGAAACTGAAACAAGATAAGATAAAGATTTAACAAAGATTTGAATTGAAAAGATTTAATTTTGAAATTTAAAACTAAGATAAAGATAAGATAAATGATTTGAAATTTAAAGAAAGATAAAAAGATAAGATAAAGATTTGAAAAAATTTTGAATTTTAAAATTTTAAAAGAAAGATAAGATAGGAAAGAATCAAATTAAAAGAAAAGATTTAAAAAGATTTTAAAAAGATAAGATTTGAAATTTGAAATTAAGATAAGATAAGATAATTAATTTGAAATTAAAATTTGAAATTTTGTTTGAAACTTTCAAAAATTTTTTTGAAATAAAGATAGAAAAGATTTTTTTTTAATTTTTTGAATTAATGAAAAAAGAGAAAAACAACCAAATGACACCAAACTTAAAATTTTTAGATCAAAAGACACTTGTTTTTCGAAAATTGAAAAGAAAAACACCAAAAGACACCAAACTTAAAAATTTTAAGATCAAAACAAGAAAAGAAACAAGAACAACTTGAATACCAAGAAAGAACACTAAGAGTAATTTTGAAAACTTCAAAGGAAACAAAGAACACACAAAGGACACCAAACTTAAGAATTGACACTAGACTCAAACAAAAGACACAATTTTTGAAAATTTTTGGAAAAGGATACCAAGAAAGTTCGAAACTTTAACAAGAATAAGAACAAAAGATTCAGACAAAAGACAAAGATTAATAAATAAAAGAAAAGATTTTGAAAAAATTTTTGAAAAGAAAACAAAAGACTCAAAATAAAAATAAAAAGTACCTAATCTAACAACAAGATAATCTGGTAGTTTGTCAAATCCGAGCAATTTCCGGCAACGGCACCAAAAACTTGGTGCACAAAACTGGTTTTGCACGTTTCGCACAGATAGACCAGTAAGTATACTGGGTCGTCCAAGTAATACCTCAGGTGAGTAAAGGTCAATCCCATGGAGATTGTTAGTTTGAGCAAGCAATTGTTATCTTGCAGATCTTAGTCAGGCAGATAGAAAATATAGTTGTCATGAGAAAATGCATTAAACAGAATAATTAAATAAAACGTTACTAGATAGGTGTGAAATCTATGGTATGAGAACGGTTGAGGCTTCGGATATGCTTCTTCCTTCTGGATCAACTTTTGATTAATTCCTTCCATGGCAGGCTGTATATGATTAACGGCGGGTCAGCGGTCATTAATCTCCTCTGCATCAGATCAAACGCCGGGTCAGTGGTCATCCAATTTGAACGGGGGTGAAGCTCTAGCAGTCCATTCCCTTGGTGATCCTACTCAAAGCGCCACAGACAAGGTAGAATCTTCCGGATCAGAGAATGCTGCGTCTTGGGTTCTAGCCTATACCACAAAGGCCCTAATCGCCCCGCACCTCGGCTGAACTAATGTCTCGAGAAGTCCCCAACGAAGTCGTGGATTAGCCATTTAAGAGATGTATAATCAAGCTTGTGGTTCAGTACTATCCCGTCAAGGACTCACAAGAACCCATGTGAATAGGGATGACGGTCAAGTTACACTCCCAATTTGTTAGGATGAAGAACAAAAATACATCTTAGAATAGAATCAAGCATAGATTGAAGTAGAATAGTGATATTATTAATTCATAAGAATTAGCAGAGCTCCTAACCTTAACCTTAGGAGGTTGGTGACTCATATTGTACATAATGGAGAACAAAAATAAAATGGGGGAGGAAAAAGTTTTTTTTTTAAAAGTTTGGGTGATCTCCTCCTATAAATACTAATCTGCTAACTAAGAATTACAGAAATAAGATAAACTAGTTTTGTAGTGCAAAAATCTACTTTCGGGGCCCACTTGGTGAGTGTTTAGGCTGATCTAAAGGTGTCTCCACGTGCTAGGATCCCTTAGGGGCATTGAACGCTGGCTTGGGACTCCCTTTTGGGCGTTGGACGCTAGCTGCTCCCTTTTGGGCGTCCAACGCTAGGAATAGGGCAGGTGGCTGGTGTTGAAAGCCAGTTTTGGGCCTTCATTTCTGAAGCAAAGTATAAACTATTATATATTTCTGGAAGCCCTGGATGTTAGCTTTCCATAGCCATTGAGAGCGTGCCATTTGGACTTCTGTAGCTCCAGAAATGCTCCTTCGAATGCATGGAGGTTAGATCCTTATAGCATCTGTAGTCCTTTCTCTGTCTCTGAATGAGACTTTTGCTCAAGCTCCTCAATTTCAGCCAGAAAATACTTGAAATCACCATAAAACACACAAACTCAAAGTAGAATACAAAAAATGTGAATTTTGCACTAAAACCTATGAAAACATAATAAAACTTAAACAAAACATAACAAAAACTATATGAAAGTGATGCCAAAAAGCGTATAAAATATCCGCTCATCAGTTTCTTTCATCATTAGATCCATTACCGCCTCCTTTACCATTCCTAGTTTGTTCGCTCCATCTCTTCAGCAGAAGCTTGCAAAGCAGCAGTCAGAGAATCAACCGTATTACCTCACTCGCGCCCACGAGACGCCATTTGGGTCTTGTCCACACCGAACAATTGATATTAAGGTGATCAGTCTTAATATCTAAAGTCTAGTCTTTCGAATCTCCAAAGGTAATGCTCATGAATATTTATGCTATATATGTCAAGTAGACGTCTTAAATAGTATGTACATACAGCTAGAGTATGCTTAGAAGCATAGTCAGTCCATTCTCCATGCTCTGCGGGAACGAACTGCTCTGATAGACTGATACCATAATGTAACACCCTACCACACAGAGTCTTATGCTTAAATCATAAAACAGAGGTGGTGAGGTATCACGACCTCTAAAAGAAAAATTATATATATATATATATATAGTTGAAAAAGTTTATAACTAGGAGTCTTTGAAGACAAGTCAAAACAAAAGCGGTAAAATGAAAAACACAACACTCGCGAAGCGACAACGTAATGAAGTAGGATAAGAGAGTTTCAAGATACCGATAACAAGGCTCCTGACCCGGCTCGCGAAGCTAGAACCGGACAGAGCATATAAACATATTTACATATATAAATGAGAATCCCAAATAACCTAAAGCAGAAAAAATGACAACATGTTTCTCCGAGTCAACCTCTAAGAGGGACAAACATAAAAATACAAGGTGGAGAATCTACATACATATATAAATATAAACAAAATACGTCCCTGAGCCCCAAGAGTTCTTCCGAGTCTCCAGAATACAGAGTGGTGCTTCTCAAACTGCATCTCAAAATAACAATATTGTATGGGATGAGAACCGGGGTTTATATATATATAGTTGAAAAAGTTTATAATTAGGAGTCTTTGAAGACAAGTCAAAACAAAAGCGGTAAAATGAAAAGCGCAACACTCGCGAAGCGACAACGTAATGAAGTAGGATAAGAGAGTTTCAAGATACCGATAACAAGGCTCCTGACCCGGCTCGCGAAGCTAGAACCGGACAGAGCATATAAACATATTTACATATATAAATGAGAATCCCAAATAACCCAAAGCAGAAAAAACGACAACCTGTTTCTCCAAGTCAACCTCTAAGAGGGACAAACAAAAAATACAAGGTGGAGAATCTACTTACATATATAAATATAAACAAAATATGTCCCTGAGCCCCAAGAGTTCTTCGCTTCATCAGAGTCTCCAGAATACAGAGTGGTGCTTCTCAACCTGCATCTCAAAATAACAATATTGTATGGGATGAGAATCGGGGTTTCTCAGTATGGTTAAGGTGCTCACATATATAATAAATAAGGTCCCGAGAAAGTCAAAGGCAATCCTAGAACTCCGACGCTCTTGATTATAAAACTTAAAAAGATTTAAAGACAAAAGTCATAAACAATGTGGTCCTTTAAGGTTCTTAATTCTAACTCAACTCTAACTAAAACCCTCAACTATTTCCCTTCCTTTACCATCCTCCAAAACACCAAAAGATCCACACAGACAAACAAAGCAAACACAAGTAGAGTATAGATACAGCAAATAGAACATATAGCAGTTAAGCATGAAATAACAAGTAGGCAATCCTAAGAAAGCAAACCAAAGCAAACACTCAAATGCATATGATGCATGCCTTTTCTACTGGCCGTGAGCTCACGTGTCGGTTACTTTGCCAGAACCCAACACATTTGGTAGCTAACCCGGGCATTTGTCTCTAGGTTGCACATCTCTAGGAGGATCATAAACGAAGGAGAGTGCCTTTCCACATCGAAAGAGTGTGCCTTTCCACCTTCTCCTGGAGGATATACGAAGGAGAGTGCCTTTCCACACCGAAGGAGTGTGCCTTTCCACCTTGCAACCAGAGAAGAATGTGGGAGAAACAATACGAAGGAGAGTGCCTTTCCACTTTTCTCACACCTCTATCACGACAAGAGAGGGAACTTCCGTCCTCAACTTGACATCCAAAACATTTTCAAGTTAACACGCAAGTGGGATCGCACCCAGACCTTGCCATCTCAACCATTTCGGCCACACACAAATCTCGACCATTCTGGCCACACACAGTCATCCCCAATCTCATCATTAACATCTCAATTCAGTTACTCTAAACCTTCCTTTGCTTCCAAGTAACCTTACTTTCCATAGCCTAATCTCATCACTACACTTAAAACTAATCTTTAGGGGATAAAAGAATGAAAATAGAGGTTTAGAGGTTTAAAATCATGTTTAAAACACAAAAATTCCATTTGCTGAAAACAGGGGTCACGCGTACGCGTGGGCCATGCGTACGCGTGGGAGTACAATTTTCTATGCTCGCGTACGCAAGCACCCTGCTCGCATACACGAGATACCCAACCCGAATAGGTTGGTTGGGTCGCCTGCAGTGGTCGCGTACCCGAGTTATGCAGAACAGCAAAAATACTGAAAGTTGTAGAATTTTCAGCTTTGCACTCCAAACTTCTGACGCGCATAACTTTTTCCTTTTAAAATATTTTCATCCGTTGCGTAAACTTCACAAATCCAATTTTTATTTGAAATACTTTGGGGGTCCGGAAGCCGAGTTATGGCTCGCCAAAGTTTGGTCAAAAATCAATTTTTCACAAACACCTCAAACCTCAATTTTCATTACAAACCAAACTCAAATCCTACTTCCTGTACACATATTCAACACAGCAACATACCATTTAGAATGCCAAAACATCCACATCCTACCTCAATCAATTATATCTCAACATATACATAATCTCATACCAAACATTCATTACTTAATCAACAAGATTCATCAATCAACCACCACAAACTCACATTCATTCTCCTACTTTATCAAACATCATTAGTTCATCATTTGAAATTCCAACACCAATATCAACAACAGACCAAACTCAACCTTGTGCAAGATATATCATTAAAGCACTAATCAATTTACATTCTCAAGCATTCATTCCTATCCTAAGGTCGTCTAGCCTAAGTTTTCACAGAACATTATATATTAAATACGAGAAACCTAAACCATACCTTGGCCGATTTCCACGTATTACCCGAGATGCTACTAAAGGCACTAAACACAGCCCCAAGGTTCCAAGATCTTCAAAAAAATTATACCCAACCTCCACCAAGTCTCAAGTGTCTACAAATCAAGCTCCAATTTATATATACACCTAATTTCATATCACCACATATGTATATATCGAAAAATTTAATACCCAACACACAAAATTAAAGAATTAACTAGATTCTAGGACTCTCACCTTACCAACGGAAAATTGGGACAAGACTCGGCAAGTTCACCAAGTTAATTTGATTCTAAACACCGAAATTACACAAAATCTCAATACCAAAGCCCAAGAATTTCGAAACTAAAAATGGGAAAATTGAGAAAGAAAATGTGACTTCCTTACCTAATTAAGTACTGGTCTTTGTAGAGTTCGACACTGTGGTCGTGTTGCGGCAAACGGTGCAGTGATCAGAGCCCCGAATCAAAAGTTATTGGAATTTAAAAAAAGAATAAGGGTTGGAAGCTTATGTTCTTCCCCTTTCCTTGTTTCCCAATGTTTCAGCATGCATGAGGAGAGAGAAGATGGCTGAAGCCATCCTTATTAAGTGGCAAAGTTGGGCCTCGGGCCCATTATGAGCCCGGTTCGCTCGGTTCGGCCCGTTTGGCCTAATTTTGGGCCAAATTCTTTAAAATTAGTATCAAAATTTTTATCTTAATTAATTCTATCACATTAAACTATAAAATTTTATTTTCTAATTTCTTAGATTAATAATTATTTTATTGACTAATTTTTTATTAATTTCTCAGGTTTTATTGTAAATCCCCTCAAGGGTAATAAAAGTTGTTTTCTCCCTGTCAGTTTTATGCATCGGGATTTGGTTATAACCACTATAAGCATCCAAGAAGCTTAGAATATGATATCTCGAAGAGGAGTCAATCATGTTATCTATGTTAGGTAAAGGAAAACAGTCCTTTGGGTAGGCTTTGTTTAACTATGTGTAGTCTACACACATTCGCCACTTTTCATTAGACTTTTTCACCATCACCACATTCGACAACCAAGTGAAGTAAGTCAACTCTTGGATGAACCTGGCATCCAGTAATCCTTGCACTTGGCTTTTGACCTCAGCTGCTCGGTCGGGTGACATCTTTTGACGTCGCTGCGCAACCGGCTTGAAGGCGGGGTCAATAGCCAGTTGATGGGACATAAATACAGGGTCTATTCCGGGCATATCGACATGTTCCCAAGCAAATAAGTCCATAGTAAGGTAGTTCTTTATTAATCATGGTGTATTTCTCTGGCTTGTCCCTAGTCTAAAATTTTTCATGCTCTTTGTGAGACTCTAGCCTCGGGTTCTCTTGAATTTGGGTGTCTAAGTCAACAAGAAAAACTCCAGTAGATTCTTTGGCCTTATCTTGGAGTGAGAGACTAGCTTTGCTACACTTGACTGCAGACACCTGATCTCCTCAAATCGTTGCAACCCGGTTTTTCGCTGTAAGAAACTTCATGACCAAAAACTTGGTCGAGATGAACGCATACAAATCATTGAGTATCTTTCTCTCCAAAATTACATTGTAGGCTGTAGAATCTTGAAGGATAACGAATCCGGCTTGTACTTTCCTTATGTTCATGCCTTTTCCTAGGGTAAAAAGGAGCTCCACGGCTCCATCTGGCTTGATATAATGACCTCTCAGGCCAACAACTCCCAGGAGATGGGGTTTCAAGTGCTAATCATTCAACCCCAGGGCATCGAATGCATTTCTAAAGAGGAGGTTTGAGTCCGCGCCAATACTGACGAGGATCCTCTTTACAATGCCATTACCTAATTTGGCCGTGATGACTAAGGGTTCGTCCTCATCAAATGTGGCAATCTGAAAGTCTTCCGCTGTGAACTAGACTGCTGGACGCCGCTTTAATCTCCCTTTTTTATAGCATTGTTGGATCTTGACAACCCATTCCTTGCAACTACCACGTTGACCACGACATGAGTTGTATCTTTCGTATTCTCTGGAGGTTTGGAGCTCTTTGGGTTTCTGGTTTCCCGATCTTCATCCTCATTACGCCGTCTTGGCAGTCGTACGTGTTGAACGAATTCAGGAAGCTTTCCATCTTGGATTTCTTGCTCCAAGGCATCTTTTAGATCAATACAATCATCAGTTTTGTGACAATGAGACTTGTGGTAGTCACAATACTGAGATTTATTCAACGAGGCTCTTAGTTGGATCTGCCTTGCTTTCGGAAAGATTCCTTGATGAGAAACTTGCTAATAAACTTCGGCAAGTGAAGCCATTAGGGGAGTGTAGGAGGTGAACTTTCTAACTCGAGGAAATGAAGGTTTTGGGGTTGAGATTTGTCACGAGCTCCCGCCTTTCTGAGGAAACGGTGCTGGGTTCTTTCTTTTGGTAGAAACTACCTTTGATACATCCTCATCTCGCATGTACTCCATAGCGATCTGGTGGATTTCTTCCATGGATTTTACGTCTTTGGAAGTTAAGTGCCTACGGAAATCTCTTTCTAATAATCCAGCGATCAAGCACAAGCACACGACTTTAGGAGTTTGTGTGTTCACCTCTAAAAGTGCTTTGTTGAACCGATCCAAGTAGTCTTGAATGCTCTCACCCACCCTTTGTTCTACCCCAATAAGGAAATTGGGTGTTTTGCTTGGGTCCTTCTGGTGGTGAAGTGAGCCAGAAATTTGACCTTGATGTCAACAAAGGAAGAGATTATTAAACCACACCATGGCTGGTTTCAACAATGTTATCGAAAAGACTTTACATCGAATTGCATCTTCAACACCCTCTAGGTTCATCTTGGTCTCAAAGGCATCAATATGCTCTTGGGGATCCGTCTTTCTGTCATACTTCAAGTCCGTTGGCTTGTCAAAATGCTTTAGCAATCGAACTTGAAAAACGTGAAAGGCAAATAGAGTCTAACCCATGATGACATGTTCACGGGATTCCATATGCCTTTTAGGTGTTGGACTCTTCTGCGGGATCCGCCTCCTTTTAGACTGGGCAGATCGTGATTCTTCTCCTGCCCGGGAATTGCCATGTCGTCGAGGTGACCTTCTCTCGTCTCTACGACGTGAGGGAGAAGGTGAAGCCCTCCAGAGTTCGTGCCTTTGTTCATGAGTTCTGGGATGAGGTTCTTCCCGCTCCCTGGCCAGGCGGCTTTGAGAACGAGACCGCCTGGATAATGAACGCTTAGCTAGCTGTCACTGAAGCTCCAATTGGTAATGTTCCAATTCTTGCACCTTGTGTCACATTTCTTGCATGGCATGATGATAGTCATCTCCGAAGCCAGCGAAATGACGGGTTTCTGGATTTACAGGTTCACGATTTTCGTAGCCAGGTGGGACTTCCTCGCGACTTGGTGTGGCGTCTGTCTCATGTCCATCCTCCCATTGTTAGCTTTTCAACGGGGTTTCTAAATTAAAGGTAGATTGAATTCGTCGTTCGGTCATGATTCTTACTAAAGTTGAATCCCCACAGACGGCGCCAAATGTTTGTGCTCGAAGCGACGTCAGGATCTGAAGAGGTGGAGACAAGAGATCCTAACTTCGTCAAGTAGTGCAGAACCAGACCGGGTGGACAACTTGCAAGACACTCCCATACTAAAGTCAATAGTATGCTAGATAGTAAAGTGAGTTTTTCGTGTGTTTACCTATTGGTTGCTTCTCCGTTTTAGTCTTTACCCTTTGGTGCTGTCATTTTTCCAATATTTAGTGCTTATTATTGTTGAAATTCGACGATTATAGGATTGAATGGTATGATCGTTGCAGTATCTGCCGTTTTTCTGTGAAGTTAATTATGTCTTTAATCGCTTCATCAGTTACGTTTTCTTTTTGTTCGAAACAAATAAATACACCGTCTTCTTTGACTATCACCTAAAATACTACTAATTTAAGCCTTAGAGTGTGCAAATTCTCTCCCCAACCTAATTCCAACACAATGCAATTTAGGATCTTAGCAGCTTATCAGTTCGTAAACTCTGTAACCGGTACAAAGACCAGCTAATTTGTATCATCATAAATCCATGATCAACAGATTAATAATCACAGGATAGTTAGAACTGGAAAGTAATTATATACTTAACTAACAAGGCAACGAATAATAGATAATCCGATCCTCTATTATAATTATTTAGTACTAATTCCAGAAACCTTCGCATTTGTCTTTGTAAATATCACTATCATTTCCTGCTTTCTTTGGAAGACTTCTTACGAGGCATGCATTTTCCTTTCGCTCCTCCCTTCGCTTCCCTCTTCTCCTCTTCCACTTCCTTAAACTTCTCTTCTATACCTAACTTGCTGCTCCTGCATGCATATTAATTTGTGTAAATAAGTATTTGCAAAAGTTAAAATATGCAAATATGCATTTAATTATTGGATAGACGGAAAAATAATTTACACTATTAACAATCAAATTTATTTATTTAAATAACTTTTAACTTTTTAAGTAATTAATATAAAAAGTCGCTGTTTTGACTATTGTGACATTATATTATTAATTTCTAAAAAAACAAAATACCTTTTCACTTATTGTATATGAAAATTATGTTACAAAGAATTTTAATTTTTAAATATTAAATATATTAAAAGTTCTGATTTCCTAGAGTATTTATTGCCATTAGCAGAGACTAATCCCTTTTTTGCTTGGTCCTTTTAGTTAAAAATTATACCACTCGTCTAGAAAGAATTCACTATTTGAAAGAGACAAAAGATTTAAAACTTTTCAATTCTCAAATTCTTAACAAGCGTATCTAATAAAACTAAAATTACTTTTTAGCGTTAGTTAATATATAATAATAATCTTACACCATACAGTATTTTTTCTTATATATATTTTTTTGATTCCACTTAAATATTAGAAAATATAAAATTACTCTTTATAAAATTAATTTAAAAAATTGAAATTCGTAATATTTTAAATACTAATTATTATTATTATAAGTACTAAATTAGTAATTAGTAATGCACCAACCTCTCTTGGTTATAGGAATTAGACCTCTTGAGAACCGGTTGAACATCCGAACCGGTCTGGTTGGCCTTGATGGATTCAACAATGCTACCACTGAAGTATTCTTTCTCCTCCGACACCAAATTCCCAAACCTCGGGTTCTCCGACACGTACTTTATCATCTCAACCTCATCAGAAGAGTTTGACACACTCTTCTTCGTTACTCTCTCGAAACACGCGCTCCTCGAACCCGCGTTGCTCACGCGCCTTGGCTCGTTGTTGTTGTTGTCGTTGGCCTTGAAATCCGCACCCGAGCTTCCACACGCTATCAGTTGCAGCAGCACCGAGTTGCGACTCGGTGCCAATGCCGCTGACTCGTTCTTTTCTTCTAACCGTTTGGAGCATTTGTTAGGTACTTCTTGGTTCAGTTTCTCAGCTAGTGTTGTTGTTGTTGAAGAAGAAGAACCATGTGGATGGGTAGATTCATGAGAATGCTCTAACGGCTCTTTGTGTTTACTCACCTAAGTTGCACAAATATAATATCTTAAGACTCAGATACATAAATGGGTTATAAATATATGAAATTTAATTCAACAATATTTAATGTAAGCAGTGACTACACGTAGTATTATGCACGAGACAATATATTCAAACAGTACACCTATTTGCGTGAGAGTAATGATGGGCATATTCATCTTACTTATCTTTCTAACATTTAAAGAAATAAAATTTAAATATACATATTATTTTTTAAAATTATTAAAAAAAGTTTGTTTTTTTATTTAAAAATTAGGAGAAAAACTTAAAAAATGAGTTAAAATTTTTAATAATTTTTATTGTTTAAAATTATTTAAAATAAGAGAAAAATAAAAAAACAGATCAAACAAAAACATTAGCTGAATATTGGTAAAGGAAATTGGTGAAAGTTATTTCTCACATTAAACAGAATAAAAAAGGAAAAAAATTTTCAATTTCAACGACACAAGTATCTATATTTACTAAGAGATTTATTATTTTCTCTTTTTCTTTTTTTACAGTAATCCGAGCCAATATTATTATACTAATGCCCTACAGGAGGTAAAGAGTGCAATTGCAATGTTTCCTAAATATTTACTATTAAAAGTAAAGAAAAATTAAAATAAAAAATAAAAAATTTAAATTTCAAACTTTAAATATTAAATTTTGTAAACAGTCTTTAAAGATAAGTCAATAACCTGTTTCAAGATGAAAAATGATTAATTAATTAATTAATTAGAAAAAATATCTAAACTGATATATATAAACATAATCTACATTTTATTTATAAAAAAGATAATATTATTGTTAGATAGTTAGAAACAAAATTGTTTAAAAAATGATTACATATAACATATAGTATGAAGGGAAATGAGGGAATAATACAAGTACCTTTTGGGGTAGTAGTAGTTGGTGATCATCGTCGGTGGATACGCCTCTTGAGCAACGAGAGTGGGGTGTGGCGGTGGAGCTAGTAGTGTAGCTTGCTCTCTCCTCTTCTCTTTCTTCCACCAGCAAGAACTCTTCTTCTTCCTCTACTTGTTCCTCGTACTCTTCTTCGTATTCTATGCTTTCCTTCTGCCTGTGATGACTCTCATGGGGGCTGCAATTGAACGACTTGCGTTTTGGATTCATTGCCTGTTTTTTGTTGTTGTTGTTGTTGCTGCTACTAACGTGTAGCTGTTGGAATCTTTCTGCAAAGTTTATATCTGTTCATTAGCTGAAAATTATATTTCTTGTACAAAATTCATTCCAAAATATTAGTCTTGTTTTTAATATAAAAATACAATAAAAGAAAATATATATAAAAATGATCAATACAATAATAATAATAATAAAAATAAATTTTGAGAGTTAATACACAATTTATAATCAACATTGCAGCCAACATTTAATCTAAAAACAATTTGAAGTTCAATTTAAAAAATATTTAAAACTTAAATTCAACAAAAATTTATGATCAATGGGCTTTATATTGACTAAAATTAACAACTCACTATAATATTGGCTGAAATTAGCTGTTATAGTAATGATTTTTTAATAATAATAATAATAATAATAATAATAATAATAATAATAAAAAAGAAGAGAATATGAAATTATAGAGGGGGAGGGGAGTATAACCAGAAGAAGCTTGAACAAGTTCAGATCCTTTGAGTATATATTCTGCTCCTTCAGCGGGGTGTATTATGTCATTAAGTGCCAAGTCACACCACACATAACCGCTCTTATAGTTCCTAATAAACAAAATGCAATGCTCAATTACTATACAGAAAAAGCCAAGACAAACAAAGTGGTTTTCTTTTTTAATTTAATTAATTACCTTTTACAAGACCATGAATACTGTGAGGGCATGCCACTTCCTCTCAGCGCTATGAGCCGCTCGAACACATCTTCATTTCACCAAGTAAAAATAATAAATAAATCAATCAATCAATTAAAATTAATAAAAAGGTAATTTATTAATTGAATAGAATACCTTTCAGACGGAGAGGGTCATTGGGGAAAAGGGTGATTTCAACGTAATGGGGATGCTCTAGAAGGCCATTACGGGATAAGTAGTAAACAACATGAACCCTCTTACTCTTAGTGTTAGTGTTGGCGGGCTTAAGCTTCTGCTTTGGCTGTTGCATTCTGCACATTTTAGCAAGATCTGGGGTAGTATCTCTATCTCTACCTCTATTATCTCTATGTGACGCAACATCCATTCTTCACTCTATTTTTGACTTTGTTGTTTGGTTGAGGAACAATAGATGACCCGAGAGGACCCTTACATATATACTTCCTTTTAGAATCACCACCGAATCATATCAAATTAAATAATAAATTATAAAAAGAGAAAGTCTAACGACGAGTAATTTTTGTGTTTTGTGGCCAACATTTAACCATAAAAAAAAGTGAGTGATCTCTCATCATTGGATGTAATCTCACACTGTTAAAAACACTATTGATAGCCAATTGATGGTTATAAAACACAAAAATTGCTGGCCCTAACACTTCTCAAATAAAAATACATATACTTTGCTTGAGTTGTTGTTTTTGCACATCGGATATATTTTAAATATGATATTTATTGACCTTTGATGGATATGTGTGGATTTTTAGGTCTAACCACTTCATAAAAAATAAAAAATTTTCTGCGAAGCATTTGGACAGACTTAAATATCATTACGTACGTATAAGAATATCCATTTTTATTCTTAACATGTATTATTAAAATAAGTTTAGAAATAATATATATTATTATTTATTAAAAACAAAAATATATTTTAAATACTTTATATAATTAAAAAATACTAAAAGTGATTAAAAAATTAATTTATATTTTAATATCAATAAAATATCAAAATATTATTATAATTTATTTAAAAAATAATATATATATATATATATATATGTGTGTATATTCGTATTTTATAAAAATTTAAAATTTGTATATCTCTATGTGGCTAATTTTTTTATGCAAAAAAAATATTGGTGTTTTTGTTAGAAATGAAATTATTTAGTATAACTATAGATAGGTGGATTTTGTAGGCTTTGGATCTCTTCTATTTGAGCTCTATCCACCGGCGGCTACGAACTCGGACGGAAGAGTTGACTTGGTGTTGGTGCGAAACCTATGCCACGCACTCTACTCGAGTGCTATTTACCGAGAGCTTGGGCAAAGGAATCATTTTCTGACAATATTCTTGTAGTTTCATCCAGCTGCTCAATCTCAAATATTTTTTTCCTGCAGGCGTAAATAAAAATACACAATCACACTAGGAATATAGCATACTCAAGAACGGCGGCAAGGAGTGGCGCGCAGAGGTGTGTTTCGTGCCTCTGCCCCTTATGCTGTGTGAACTACAGGCGGAGGTGATGACCCAAAAATTGAAAAGAAAAGCAATAGAGGATGAAGTAGTAGTAGAGAAAACGAAGAGACAGGCAATAGAGAGTGTACTGAATTATCTGGTCCAACAGCAAAGTGGGTAGCTGCCACCAGACATCGCTGCACAGATGAATTCTTTGGATGGACATGGCAGAAAATAGAAATTAGTATATATATATATATATATGTGTGATAGTTTATTTTTCAATATATGTTTTGTTTATATTAACTATGCAGCATTAATTATTAGCCAAATACTTTACTTTTTTGGGTAACTATTGAAATACTTTATTGATATTAAAATAAATATATTAGTTTGTTTCGCAGTTAAATATTCATGAATTTTTTTCCTTCAATATATAATTTTAGAAAAGAACGATAAGATTCTTTAAGTAAAAAAATACATAAAAAAATCCCCAGGATTGTAAAATAAATCAAAATAAAATATTATATAAAAAAAAAAAGTAATGCTAGGAATAGCGGCGGTTTAAAACCGCCGCAAATAAAATTCATAAAAAACGCTGCAGCCGATTGCGGCGGTTAAGGTGCGTCGCAAAAATGTGGAAAAAAATATTGATTGACGCGAAATCCTTGATTTGCGGCGGTTATGCTAGCAGTTGTTGGAAACTGTCGCAGAATGTTACCCCCGCACCCTTATGCGCTACGGTTGCTGCAGTGATATAGAAGGAATTCTTCAAGAAAAAGACTCTTGACTAACTCAAAAAGTCGCTGAGAATATGAGTGAGTGTGAGTGTTTTCTCTAAAAAGATTTCAATCCTTGTTCCTTCGATCTTTCACCTGTTTATAGAAGTCTTCGACCAATCAAATTAAAATATAACTTCCACGTGCGTCAATCCTTGAATAACCGTTCCCGCTCTCTTGTACAACGTGGATAACTGCCATCAATTATCTTCACTTATCGCTCTACTCCGATAAGACTTGTCGTTCAACCTTACTTCTCTCCTCGACGAATCCCTTTCGACAAGTACTATGTTCTTCGCAAAGTACTTATCGAGCCTTGACCTCGATGTCTCAAGACCTACTGACATCTTCTTCGATACAGCTGACTTCCGTCGAGCCTCTTCGACTTACACACTTGAGCCAATCGACTAATAGATAGTACCTAATGGAATATCTAATTGGTTCCAATCCAAAGTTAATTCTAACATGTATTTGGAGGTTGATCAAAATTTTTTATTTTTGGCACTTGGCAATGATCGAAGTCTAAACTTGTCGAATATTAGCTTGTCAAAGAGTTCAATAACATCTTTGTCGAAAATATTATTTTCGATATAACACACAACTGTTATAGTCTGTAAGGCTGCGTTTGTTTTCGAGAACAGGACAGGACAAGACACTGATGGATAGAGACACAAAATTTTGTGTTTTTGTATTTTGTTTGGCGATAAACTAGAACAAATTATAAAAATCCAATTTATTCTCATTTTTTTTCATTCAAACAATTTGAGATGAAAAATATAATAATAAAAAATATAATTATGAAAAATTAACAAGAATACTGAAAGAAAAAATAAAAAATAAGTTGTGTCCCTTGTTAGTGTTTCTGTGTCCTTCCTGTCAGGATAGACACAAAATATACTAATTCAGTGTCTCTAGACACATTGTCTCTGTCCATGTCTTTTCTGCTAAACACAATTTTGTGTCTCTGTGTCCCTGTCTCAGTGTCCTGTCTCTATAAACAAACTCTGCCTAACAGTTTATGTAAAGATATAAACAACATAAAACACTACCGTCTGTAGTGATTTATAAACATAAATAATTGAAACATAAATTGGTACAGAGTATAACTGTTTATAAACAAGGAGAATATATGAAAAAATATAAGAATAATTACTTTTTTATTATATTCAATATACATAAAAAAAAAACAACACTTTACTAATAATGAGATTCAATTAAAAAATTAAAAACATAAAATTATAAAATATTTTTAAAAAATAACTTAATAATGTCCTAACAAAATTAACAATTTAATTGTATAAACAACTAAGTAAAATGATATTTCATTATTGCAATGAGTTATAACTTAAATGGCATAGTTTCTTCATATTCACCTAAGAGGTTGCGGGTTCGAGTCTCCGTATCTTTGGTAAAAACTTATACCAATAAACTATAGTTCAAATGGCATAATCTTCCCATACTCATCACTTAAAGATTGCGGATTCGAGTCACTCTATTTTTGATAAAAAAAAATACTATGAAACAAATTTGAAAGAGAAAGAGGAGGCAGGATTTTTAGATAATAAGAAGGGTGGTCCTATAATATGTAAAAAGGTTTGACCAATGATATTTTATATTGTAAGTTTTGATACGTTTTTTCTAGAAAACTCTATTTTCTGTTGTGGTTTATTGGTTCATAAATTGCTATATGCCATAGTGGTTTATGCTTCGAGTATAAGTGTTTATAAATCGCTGCAAATTGTAACGTTCTATGCATTATTTATATATTTACATAAATCGCAATGCACTATAGCAATTTACATATATTTATGTAAAATTTTTTGAAGTGTAGCACCATTGATACCGAATGTAAATTTTTTTTATTTGTTGTATTTGTATAATATTAAATTATAATTTCTTTAATTGTGTAAATTATCCCATTTTTTTACTTTTTTTATTATTTATCATTCATATTTTTTTTAAATAATTATTACTAATATAAAAGTTTTTGGATACTATTTTAACATTTCACCTAAGTAAAATAAGTTTAGCTAAGAACATATTAAGTGTAACTTTTCAAAATAATGATACACTATTTTTTCAATTCTCTTTTATGTATAATATTTCTTAAGTTGCGCGGATTAATCATTAAAACTTAAAAATATAATTTTCATATACTCTTTCATTTGAAAATTGAAACTATTGTTATTTATTATAAGTAAAATAAATATTCGTTTCAGGTTCCACCAAATTACCATAAGTAAAATGTAACGTGTACCTTGTTTTCATTACACGATAGAATAAAAATAGTATTTTTCATTAAAAAATAGATAGTTGAAATGGAAATATTCATAAAAAATGTAAAAAAAAAAAAAAAACCATTTTATAGTTAGAAAAGGCCACGGAATATAGATAGATGGAGGCAATTAATGTAGCATGAGAGTGAGACAGTGTAGAGTAAAAGAAGTGGTGGATAGGGATGGGTAAAAGTGGAAAGTGAAATTCCAGATAAGAAAAATTAAAAAGGGGGTAGAAAGTGAAATTGAAAGGTAAAAAGGTAATGTTGGAGGGTCCTCATTGTCTCAATCAGAGGAAGAGAAGCATAGAAAAGAATTTCATTTGACTTTTGGACCTTCTGACCTGATTTGAGACCAGAATGATAAATTGTCATAGATTGCTTGGTATAAAGAGCTTTATAGTCTTTTACCCATTCCCCCCTTCCGAGGAAAAGGACATCCTTGAGGTGTGTGCGTGTGCTTTCTTTAATCTTTATGGCTGATTATGGACAGTTCTAACGACTAGTTATATTTATATCGATTTTCTTAAAATAAATAAAATAAATATTTTATTTATAAATATAGATAATTTCTAAAGTTTTATGAATTTATACTCTATTACTTATTTTTTTTAGTATAAACAAAAGAATTTAGATCTTTTAAATTTTAAATTTATATTTTAGAAGATAAAATATAATTTTTTACTCTAAATGGTTTCTCTCTCATATTTATTCTTGGTCACACTTATAAAATAAATGATGAGAAATCACATTTTACTCTCTAAAGTAAAATTCAAACTTTAGAGAATTCAAATCCTAAACGAAATAATAATACATATATTTTATTTACACTGTAAATAAGATAAGACACACACACACACACACACGTTTATATACGTGGTGTGTAACATGTTTATCTCATTTTCAGCGTAACATATAAATGAGATAAGTAATAACAACGCCTACATATAGAACTTGTTTACAGCATGACTTAAAGTTACTTTCAAACCATTTCTACTAGTTTTCTCTCACCTCTAGCCATTTATATTCATATTATCAAGGTACTCGGAGATTATGGTGCGTGCAAATATACGGGATGAGAACATCAACCCCCTGAACGCGATGTGGCATATCACTAGGGCAATTGACTTCCAAGTTAGTATTGTTATTTTGGCAGCTACGGGGTCTCCATTACCCGTCGCGGGGATGGGGGACATGTAATGGAGGCGGGGGTGGGGGTGGGGGTGGGGGACGGGGGCATGTCCCTGCCCCATGGGGACCCGTTGCCATCTCTAACTATATGCTTATTTAGCAAATAATTAACATAATCAGTATCACAACAATTAGAATTAGAAATATACATTAGGGTTAACAGAATCAAAATCACAACAAATAATTAACATAATCAGTACCACAACAATTAGAAGATAATCAAAATCACAACTATTAGAATCAGATATATAAATTAGGGCTAATAGAATCAAAATCACTTTAAAGAGACTCTGACGCGAAGACAGCGAAGAGGCTAACGATCTTGCTGGACGACGAACAGGCTCTGATGACGAGGAGGCCCTGACACGAAGACAACGAAATGCGAAGATGGCGAAGAGGCTATGATGCGATGTTGTTGGCTTAGATGGGTCATGAGGCAATGACAACGTTCTCGTCGGCTAGGTCAGCAACGACGACGACGTTCTCCACGAGATAGGACTTAGGCACGCGATGACGCATTACTGCGGTGAGCCGATGACCAGTGACCTCGAGAGTGAGAGGGGAGGATTTTGGCGGTGAGGGTAGGAGGTGGCAGATGGTGACTGACCCAATATCTACCCTCTGGCGGATAAATCCTCGTGGATACCCGTCCCGCCGGAGGTGTTTGCTATCCCTACATATAGTTATAGTCATGGTTAGAGATTATCACACTCAAATATCACTCCAGTGTCATTATTTCTCATATGACAATTGGAATAGACACTTACAACCACATATCCACTACTAATAGATATTTCTGCTTAATTTTTGGAAGAAAAGCACAAAAGAAGTGAAATGTTTGTGAAAAATACAAATAATTGCAAATCATTTTATATATAATTGCTGAAAATTTGTCGTACCATATCTCGTTTACAGTATAAATGGGATATACACATTATTATTTCATTTACACAGTAAACGAGATAAGTAATGAGTGTAAATTCGTAAAAACGCTACAAATTACCTATATTCATAAATAAAATTTTATTTATTTAAAAAAATTCTATTTATATCTAAGTACTTTTTAATTTAAATAAATATATAAAATATATTAATTTTTTAAAAATTACAAGTTATTTTAAAAATGTGCACTATGATTTTACTGCAAGCACTTGTAAAATGGGTTATAATATCATTTTAAGTTAAGTCTCATTTTGGTTTCTGAGATTGATGAATTGTACTGATTTTATTTCTGAGATTTTAATTACTCTAATTTAATCCTCTAGATTAAAAAAAGTGTACAATATTAGTCCCAAGTACATTTTCTATCACCGAAACTCAACGCCGTGAGTAACGTAACTTAGTCCTTGCCATGCTGGAGAGGGAAAAATGACGTCGTATATGTTTTAGCATTAAAGAAAGGTTGAAACATCGTCTTTTAAGAGTTTCAGAGTAATAAAATATTACTTCTCCACCATTTTGATCACTCTTTGTCTTCTCCTTCTCTTTTGAACTTTAAAACAAAAAATTTCTCTCTTCCATGGCTAAAAGTAACTAGTGGTGCTGAAGGAGAAAGGATTTGCGGCTGAATATTGATTTTCAAAAAGTGTGTACAAGCATGTCTGGATGATGAACACAGCTGCAAGGGTTTGTAGCTCTACTCACGGAGGTTAGTGATGACGAGTGGCAAAATTTTTTTTTTTTTGGTGAAATTTTTTGCAATGTATATATGTGTAGTAATGATATTTCTATGTTTTCATTATTTTGATAATACTTTTGTTGAACTTGAGTCTGTGTTTGAATTTGTTTTAGTTTTTGTGTTACTAGGTGCAATAGTTTTTATATATGATCTGTTTTCAATGCTTGATGTGGAGATGGTTTCGGGGCATAATGATAATAATTATAGATGAATTTTGACCAGCATCTGTTAACACTATAGCTAAGTTGTGAATATGCTGAAAAATTTATGTGTGATTGTCCCTGAACCATTTAATTTGATATTCTAATGGTAATTATACTTTTCAATCAATCATATAGATGGAGATATTGATGGGCATTATGTTCCATCATGGGAGAAAATTTCAGAAAGATGATAATGAAAACACAATTTATTCACCTGATAAAAAGACATGCCTTTGTGGCCTTGATGAGGATACGCTAAATGTATTCTTTGTCAAATATGTTACAAAGAACTTGGATATGACAAGATCGTAGAATACTAATGGCATGTTCTTGGGTGCAATTTAGATGTTGGTTTAAGGGCTTTTGATACAGACAATGAGTTAAGGGAGATGTGCTTTATGCATGGCTCAAAAAAACGATGGCACGATTGATATTTACTTTGAGCGTGGAATCTCATCACCAGATTTTTTTGAGGGGAAGGAGACGATTGTGTATATTGATGATGACATAAGGGAAGATGGTGAAGCTGATGTAAACTTGAAGGCCAAGCCCAAGTCACAGATCAATCCTTCTATGTCCACTCCAAATCCCTTGCCAAAAGAGGATCCAATCACTATCCTAGTATTGAGTCTAGACCCCCTACCCATGAACAATGAGTGCATGTCCAAGGAGAATGAAATCATAAGGACTATTTCTGATAAACCTTTTCCTACTAGCAATGAATGCATTATCCCTGCTGCTGATAAACCCAAGATTAATGAGAATGAATCCATACCTTTTACCACTAAAAATCACTTGCCGAAGACCACTAAACTCCTAACTATATCAAAGACTAATCCTAATTCCAAGACAAAACCCAAGTCTGTTATTAATTCTGCACCAAAAATCCAAAACATAAGTCCAATAACAAACCCAAGCTAGTTTAAAGACTATATCAAAGCAAAATTTAAGGCCAAGAAGAAAGTCACTCAAAGAATTGGGCAATGCACAAGGGCTACTTCAAAACGTAAGCAAATACAACAACCTCATGAGGCTAGGAAAGGTGATGAGTCCTCATCTGAAGATGAGCATACTACTGAAGACGGCTCCTATGAACCTGGTCAGGAAGATAACTCCTCAAGTGGTGATGATGAGGTTGTTGGAAACATATCAAAGGCTAAGACGAGAGACATGAAGTTCAGGCATGCACCTGCAGTTGCCTTTGCCAAAAAAGAATCTGATTAATGATGATGATGCACTGGTTGTAGATGATGAAGTCGAAGAGGTGGACTTTAAAATTTTGAGAGTCCCACACACAGGTGTACTACAGTTGATGATTCCTAAATAGAATTGTGTTATTTGTTCTGTTTTGCAAATTTGATGACCCCTACAATAATATATTTTTCCTTGTTGTTTTTTGTTTATGTTTGTGCATGGGAATGTGCTACATGGGATTTGTTATTTTTATTTTAGGATGCTGAAAAATAGGGACTATTTATTGGCACGATTTCAAAGTGGGGGACTAGTTTGGGTTCATTAAATGAAGGTTAGGGACCATTATAGGTTCATTAAATGAAAATTAGGGACTACTCTAGGTCTTGATAAATATTCATGAAATATTGGTTGTAAATGCAGGGACTGATACCAACTGTCTAAGAGGTAATGCCTTTGCCTTTGGTGCACCACAGATTCTGTGAGTGGCACCTATAGAGGAATTTCAATAAACAATAGAAAGATATGTAGCTAAGGAATTTAATGTGGGAGTGTGCAAGGTCTACCACACACCAAAATTTTCCTAACAACATGAACAATATCAAGAAACTCAATGAATATGCATGGAACTATCTAAATAAGTGGCCCAGAGAGTCTTGGACAAAATCAGCGTTCAACCACAAGGCTAAATTGGATAATATATGTAATAATGCATGCGAAATCTTTAATGCACGTAGAAGAAGTCAGAATGTTTGCCATGAGATCTATGGCTAAAAACAAAGTAAATTTGGCCAACCATGTGAATAAGTTACCACTTGTAATTCAAAGTAGGTTGGATAAGATCAGAAAAGAGTCCAAAAACTGGTATCCTATCTGGACTGGAGATGATGTGTACGAGAAATTTGAGGTGCATGGATACCCCATAAATTGTTGGGAATAAGTAGTATGACCACAATTCAATCAATCACATATCAAATAATTTGTTATTGTTATTATATTAAAATGTTAATATAATAAGGTCCTTGATTAAATTTAGAGATTTATCATTGTGATAGTGATCATAATATTGAGAGATAAATCTTTTATAATTTAATCTAAATTATTCTTGGTCATAGGATTATTAAAAAGGACATTAATAATCTAGAAAGATCAATATATATATATATATATATATATATATATATATATATATATATATATATATATATATATATATATATAATAGTCTTCATTGGATGAAGATTAATAGATCTCATTTATTAAATTATATATATAGATGGTGCATATAGAGATATGACCATTGAACTGACTCACTTTGAGAATTCCTAATGGTTATAATTACCCGCATATTTGTCAATAGGATATTCTCAAGATGAACATAGTAATAGAGTTTCCTTTGACCTGCGACTGTCATAGTAATTAACAATGTATTTATTATATTTTGATTCCGGACACCTAATACCCTAGGGTGCTAGCTGAATGGATATTGGGTATGATTTAAATACTTGTAGAATTAATGATTAGTCAATAAGGAATCCGTCAACTCTCGGTAAAGAGTTTGAGCTCTATGATTATAATGACTGAGATGAATAAAACCTTGGCCAAGGGGATTGAATGAATGAAGAAATGAGTTTCTTAAGTCATTCACAGTTCATTATAATAATGGTAACAAGTTAGAGTTTGACAATTAAACCATACTCTAAAGATTAACCAAGAGCTGGAAAGATGGAAGGAATTATACTTTGTTCTTCTGAGGTTCTTAGTAAAAATATATTACTTCATACTATCGGGTCGTTGAGGAGTGTTGCTAGATGCCAACCTTGATTAGTAAATTTAGTATGACTAATTTACTACCCGCTTAGTATTGAACCTATGGGGTCACACACTAACGGGTGTTTTAACCTTTGCTATAGAATTATTTAATTATTATTTTGATTTGATCAAATAAATAATTATATTAATTCAAGTGGAATATTATTATATTCTTTGCTAGCACCAAGAATATAATAATAGTATGATAATTGAGAATATTAAATGAAATTTGAGAATAATTAGTTATTCTATTTCTAAATTTGGATGAGATCCTAACTGATTCTATTTCAAATTGAGTTATGATATGATTCATAAAATTTGAATGATTCAGATTTAGAATTTCAAGATATGATTTAAATTTGAATTGAGATTCAAAATTTAAAATCAGTAACAAATCTCATACTATATATATGTATGCCAAGAGTACAGGAAATACATGAGAGAATAAAACACAAGGGTTTTATTCCTTTACCTCTACGCACATAAATGTATGTGAGCCAAATTCTTGGAGAAGAATTTTATGGTGTGCAAAGAGTTGCAAGAGGTTTCTCAATTTAGATCAGATGTCCATTGGTCAAGGAGTTGACAGTAAAGGTTTGTCTCGGTGTGGATACGCATAGCGCCTTCGTACCATCGAAGGAGAAAGTGATTTTTACTAAAGCGTCTAAAGGTATTTAGATTTGATCTATGTATTATTTCTAGAATAAAATTTAAGCACAAAATAGATCTTTAGGATTACCTTCTTTTCTCCCGCTGCGTGTTATGAACACATGGTAATCCTTCATAAACATGGTGGTTGACCTGGAAAAGAAGCTGTGCACATGCCAATTTTGGATGTTAACATATTAATTTTCCTTTACCTTTCACTATTTTTAATTAATATATTTGATTTTTCTTCATATATTTTTAATTAATACATAGTAATTAATACATTTAATTAATACATTTGTTAGAATACCATGTCAACTTACCTGTGCTACTCTTGCAATAGTGAATAAGAGACCTGAGAACTTTTTTCACAAGTGGGTAACAATAAAATCTTATAGAGACACTTATGCACATCATGTAAATCTACTACTCGGTCAATCTTTTTGCAAGAAATCAGATCATAGTCAGGCACAAACACGAAAAAGAAAAAGAAAGCCTGACTGATGCGGGATAAATGTCGGTTAGAAATTTTCACAAAATAATTCCGTCGAAGTATAGATCCAAACTAACAAACAACCCTCAATCAAAGTTTAATTTGTTTGTAACAAGTACAAACCCAATAAAAATCGAGAGTATTTAAACCTCGAGTCGTCTCTCAAGGAATTGCAGGGAAGTGTGCATATTATTGGTTATGGGGTATATTTTGGGGTTTTTGGGTTTGATAGACAAGAAAATAAAACCAATAATTAAAGAAATATAAATGCTAAAAGGCTACTCATGGCAAGGATCAAGAGTCAAAGTTTTCTATCTTGGACCATTGACCACAACATGGTGATTACAAAGGATTAATTCCACTTAGTTATCCTCAAACAATTGAAGGAAAGTCAAGTGGACGTAATTGGTCATAGAACCAATTAACAATCCTAAATCACCAATGGAACAGGATATCAATAATCTCAAGGGACCTAAGTCCTCAATCATAAGCCAAGAGTACCAAAATCTACTCTATAAACCAACCAAGCATTTTATCAAATACTTGAAAGGCACTAAAATGAAAGCATGGTAAAATGGCAAGAAAAATAAATTCTAAAGCTACCAAATGCAAGAATCAATAACTAACAATTAAAAAAAGCAACAATAAACATAAAAAACATAAATTGCATTAAAGAAAATTAAAATCAACAAGAGTCATGAACATAAAGGAAGCAAAATAAAGGGAATAGCAAGTAAAGCTAAGAGACCAAAATGTAAGAACAATAAATTGCAAGAAAAAATAAATCAAGGCAACAATTAAAGCCTAAACCTAGGAGAGATCTACCCTAAATCTACCCTAATTCTAGAGAGAAGAGAGAGCTTCTTTCTCTAGAATATGACCTAAAGCATGTTCCTAAACTATTCCTAATTGCTCTTCCCTTGTTCTATCTTGAATTCTACATCAAATAGCTTCAGAAATGAGTTGGATTGGGCTTTTGTAGCCCCAGAAATCGCCCCTAGCATATGTCATTAATGAGGTCACGTGCTGCTTGTCACGCATACGCGTCGCTTGACAAATTCTAGTCACGCGTACGCATCACATGGCAGATTTCCAAAATTTCATTTCTTCATAAATTCTCCACTTTGCATGCTTTTTCTTCACTTTTTTTTATCCAATCCTTGCCTTATAATCCTGGAATCACTCAACAAACATATCAAGGCATCTAATGGAATTAAAGTGAATTAAATTTATCAATTTTAAAGGCCTAAAAAGCATGTTTTTACTCTTAAGCACAATTTAGGAAGAATTTACAAAACTATGCTATTTTAGTAAATAAATGTGAAAAAAATTGATAAAATTCACCAAATTCAATACAAGATAAACCATAAAATTGTGATTTATCAATCTCCCCACACTTAAACAATAACATGTTCTCATGCTAAACTCAAGAAAGATAAGAAAGGAGTATCAACATTTATTCAATGCAAAATGTCTAAATACAAACTATCTATATACAATCTATCTAAATGCATGCAACTACTAGATCTTAAATCAACTTCTAAGAATATATATAAACATAAGGGCTAAAGCAATCAAATCAAATCCACAATTGAATTGAGTTATTGAAAAGAATTATAAACTTGCAAGATAAGAAATAATAACCGGTGGAAACATAGAATTGAGCAATCAAACCCTCACCGGATGTGTATCCACTCTAGTCGTTCAAGTATATAGGGTTGATTCACTCAATTCTCCTCTAATCATACTTTCAAATTTTTTTTCTTCTAACAATCAACAATTATTCAATGCATGCATACAAATATTATGAGGACTTTTCACAAGGTTGTAATGGAGCTAGGGTCAAGGTAAGATTGTATTTGGTCAAGTGGACTAGAATTTGAATCTTTGATTAACTTAACCTCTCACCTAACCTACAATCTATTTAATTCAAATTCAAACCTAACTACCCAATATTCACTTATTCACATACTCATGCATTCTTTTCAATTCACAAACCATATGCATTGATTATTATTGAACTTTATCTTGGAACATTTTGTCCCCTTTTTATTGCTTTCTTTTTCTTTTCTTTTTTTCTTTTTATTTTTATATATATATTTTTTCTTTTTCTTTATATTTTTATTTTTTTTCTTCACAATAAAGTATATACAAAAGTAAGAATGCATATGATTTTAAACATTTCATGTACGAGTATGTACCTAATTCCTAAGATCTTAAATAAAAATACAAAAAATAAATTTTTATCTCAACCAATGTTCTCAACTTCCCCACACTTGAATGATACACACCCTCACTAGCTTAAGCTAATCAAAGATCCAAGTTAAGGACATTTATTATTTTTCACTTAAGGATAGTGATGTGCTAAAATTAAGAACAAAAGGGAATTAACATAGGCTCAAAGTTGGCTAACAATGGTAGATACAAGGTAAGGCCATTTGGGTAAGTGAGCTCAAATGAAATAAAGGCCTCAATCATATAAATGCATTCATACACAAAATAATGGACATAAAGAATCAAACAAATCAAATATCACAATCATAGAAAGAGAATAATACACACAAGAATGAAAATAGTGGTTATATGATGCAACTACACAATTAGGCTAAAAAACTCACAAGCTTATGTGTTCTTAGCTAAAAAACATGTTCCACAATATATAATTCAAGCAAGTTCAATAAAATTTTTTTACTTAAATCAATTGGGGTGCCGTATAGATAAATTTCTTGAAAAATTTCATTATTTTGACTAAGCTTATTATATATATACAAACTAAGAAAATGAAACTAAAAATTCTAAAAGACCTAATAATAAAAGAAAATAAAATGTGAAAGTGTTAGGATTAGAAATTTTGTCACCCAAAAATGGCCGATCGGTCAGACGACCTCCCACACTTAAAAGTTTGCACCGTCTTCGGTGCATTCCAAAGATGAGCAAGGGGGTACAACGATTACACGGGTTGCCACCTTCAGCTGGTGGATCAACCGGCTGCTGCGTGTTCTTTCTTCTGCTTCCCTTTTGCTTACAGTGAATCATCCTAAAAGATAGAAACATGATATTAAGATGAGTAAATACAAAAGCAAGGAAGCATGGATTGTTGGAATGAGGTGATGATCACTAAAATGAAGTGAGTGAATAAGTTTGTGACATGAAAGAAACAAGTGTGTGGATTCTAAGTTGCATGCGGTTTAGAACACACACACTAGCATAGAAAGCTATATCACAATTACACAAAAGAAATATGCACTTCACTCATTCTAGTGTGCTTGAGATGCTTTAAAAGAAACTTGTAAGTTAAAACAACCAAACAAGTAAGATAGAAGCATGAAAGCATTCAAGCAAGAATCAAGCAATTGTGAATTGGATAATGAGTGGACATTGATTGATGTGCAAGGAAACTTAATGAACCAAATGAAATATAGAGCTCACATATCAAACAATGACACACATTGAAGTTTGTTTGCATCACCTAATTGACATGAAGTGGGACACATGGTTGCTATGGAACTTAGGACAAGAGAGATAGAGGTTAAAATCAATCACATAGCAAGCATTGTCCACAAATCTTTAAAAAGCTCAAAAATATATCACTAGGTAAGCTTACCATCCAAATTCACAATTCCAAAATCTCAATGCATGAACTAGCTGACGTAAATAAAGATCAATCATAAACAAGCATCACCTAACAAAAAATGCATTGATTCTACACAATTTCCATATAATAGATAATGAATTCAAATTACATGGTGGCTAGCTACAACATGCAATTTTTAGAAGTCTAAAAATATTCTTGAAGGCAATGTCATAGGTACTTGGTATGCACAAAAGTAAGTAGGAAGAATTCAATACCAAGCAACAAATTACAACTTCAATTACAATCCAACAATGAATATTAACAACAATGATGTTAAAATAACATCCTATCAATGATCAGCAGTAATAGACAGCAAACAAGATTAATAATCCAACACTTACCACCAAAAACAGAAAATTAAACAGAAAATTAAACTAACTAAATAACTAACTAACTAACTAATTAACTAATTAACTAAAGAAGATTATCATGAATGGTGGTGGTGGATGATAGTTGAATGAGGGAAAGAAAAGAGGGAAGAAGAGAAAAGAAGAAAAGAAATAGAGAGAAGAGAAGAGAAGAAGACTGTGAAACAGAGGTGCCCACGTGTACGCGTGGGTTGGCAAGTTTGGAATGCGACACGTTAGGAAATTTCACAAAATAATTCCGTCAAAGTATAGATCCAAACCAACAAACAACCCTCAATCTAAGTTTAATTTGTTTGTCACAAGTACAAACCCAATAAAAACCGAGAGTATTTAAACCTCGGGTTGTCTCTCAAGGAATTGCAGGGAAGTGTGCATATTATTGGTTATGGGGTATATTTTGGGATTTTGGGATTTGATAGACAAGAAAATAAAACCAATAATTAAAGAAATGTAAATGCTAAAAGGCTACTTATGGCAAGGATCAAGAGTTAAGGTTACCTATCTTGGACCATTGACCACAACATGGTGATTACAAAGAATTAATTCCACTTAGTTATCCTCTAACAATTGAAGGAAAGTCAAGTGGACGTAATTAGTCCTAGAACCAATTAGCAACCCTAAATCACAAATGGAACTGGACATCAATAATCTCAAGGGACCTAAGTCCTCAATCACAAGTCAAGAGTACCAAAATCTACTCTATAAACCAACCAAGCATTTTATCAAACACTTGGAAGGCACTAAAAGGAAAGCATGGTAAAATAGCAAGAAAAATAAATTCTAAAGCTACCAAATGCAAGAATCAATAACTAACAATTAAAGAAAGCAACAATAAACATAGAAAACATAAATTACATTAAAGAAATTAAATCAACAAGAGTCATGAACATAAAGGAAGCAAAATAAAGGGAATAGCAAGTAAAGCTAAGAGAACAAAATGTAAGAACAATAAATTGCAAGAAAAATAAATCAAAGCAACAATTAAAGCCTAAACCTAGGAGAGATCTACCCTAAATCTAGCCTAATTCTAGAGAGAAGAGAAAGCTTCTCCCTCTAGAATATGACCTAAAGCATGTTCCTAAACTATTCCTAATTGCTCTCCCCTTGTTCCATCTTGAATTCTGCATGAAATAGCTTCAGAAATAAGTTGGATTGGGCTTCTGCAGCCACAGAAATCGCCCCTAGCGTGTTTCATTAATGAGGTCACATGCTGCTTGTCACGCATACACGTGACATGACAAATTCTGGTCACGCGTATGCGTGGGTCACGCGTACGCCTCGCATGGCAGATTTTCAAAACTTCATTTCTTCATGAATTTTCTACTTTGCATGCTTTTTCTTCACTTCTTTGATTCAATCCTTGCCTTATAACCCTGGAATCACTCAACAAACATATCAAGGCATCGAATGGAATTAAAGTGAATTAAATTTATCAATTTTAAAGGCCTAAAAAGCATGTTTTTACTCTTAAGCACAATTTAGGGAGAATTTACAAAATTATACTATTTTAGTGAATAAATGTGAGAAAAGTTGATAAAATCTACCAAATTCAATACAAGATAAACCATAAAATTGTGGTTTATCATGACCCATTGACGAAGAAAAGGAGAAAAGATCCAAATGAGGGCAATGAAAGAAACAAGAAACCTAAGCCTAGTGGCACTCTGAAGAGACACCTGAATCTTTCACTTGTAGTTACCGCCTACAAAAGGGACATACTAAGAAGGAGTGTCCAAAGAAAAGATTCTAATTTTTCTGTTGCTATTGCTACTGCATCTGCAACTGTTGCTGCTGTTAATGCAAAGATAAATAACGGTACACAACAGGTTGCTATTGCTACAAATGAAGCATCCAAAATGATGATGTTCTATTTGAGGCTCCACAAGTTGCTACTGATCAAAATGGTGCACCACAAGATATTTCTCCTCTTCCAAATGGTGGCCAAAAAGCACCAAATGAAGCTCCTTCAAGTGTTATAGATCAACCATTTGATTTCCATGAGGTTGGGATTGAATTATCACAGCCAAACTACTATGATGCACAAGACTCTCAGCTGATAGTTAAATTTAAATTTATCAATGTCCATTCAAGTTTCTCTCTGTGCATAGGCAAGATAATATTAAAGTTAATCCCTTCATATAGGTACCACTCACAAGGCCACCAAAATTGCAAACTAAAAGAAAGACCTCACCACTACTGGGGACTGTGACTGTGGATCTATTCTAAGGAGAAAACTTAATGATAGCTTTCAGATTGACCAGCTTCATGAAGTTTGTCCGAATACTGGGTTTCAAGCTATCAAGGAAGAAGAAGTGAACTTATTCTTGCATTTGTGTAGCTTTTTTGGATAATGTTAATCAATTATTAGGGCATTAGGCCTTTTGTTTTATTTTCTTTAAACTGTTAGATACAATTTCGTGAAGTCTCTTATTTTTTGGTATGTTTGATTTTACAGTTGGTGTTTTGTTGAATGAAGAACTTGTTATATCGAGTTTATGGTACTATCTGTTATAATATTTGAATAATGTTATGTCAGGTTTATGGTACTCTTCTGTTATGACATTGTGTGATTATTATCACAATCTTAAATTATTATAATGACACTCTTTTGTTATGGTATTTCTGTTCTGCTGGAAAGAATTTATTTTTAGCAATTTCATGTGTATCAATTAAGGAACATAGTTCATACTGCATTTACACTAATTCTAGGTAAAAAGTCTTACATTCCCAATTAAGGAACATATATCATCTTACATTTTTTATTTATCCATATTCAAAATCTTACATTAACCTTAGCGTTTGAAAAAAGAAACTCCTACCTACTATCATTACAAAAACAGTCACAAATAACATTTGAATGTATAATCTTTGAGTTCTCATTTCATCTTCTAACTTTTCTATTCTCTACACAAAATTTAGCCTGACTTGCTCAATCTTCCCTGCAGAATTCAGAGTTTCTCCTACCTCTTCTTGTCTATTGTCAACTAACACAAATAATCCGCATCACCTCTTGCCAGTAGTCTGGAACAAACAATTTTTTACATTAAAAAAAAAAACAAAATCTATTAACAAAGATGCAATCATTGAGTAGAATTTTTCACGTTATAGTTGGAACATCCAAAGAATGGCTTGTTAGAGTTTGAATCAGTTGTGGACTAGTAGAACCCAGGGTGACAACTATAACCACACCACTTTGGAACCTACAAAGATCTGCTATGGCTAGGGTTATAGTGGTTGAATGCATAGAACTTTGGCTGCCACCTGCAATCATGATTCCTAACCTATAACTATGCATAAAAAAGAAGAAGAAGAGTAAGAAGAAGAATATGGAGAAGAAGAAGAATAGGATGAATGTTATTTGCTTTAGGTTATAAAGGGGAGAAGGACCAAATTGGTTTAATCTCATTTTTCTTCTACGTCATCTAGTCATTATCATCTCCAGTGTGGCAAGGACTAAACCACATCACTCACGATGTTGAGTTCTGGTGACAAAATATGTGCTTGGGACTAATATAATGCACTTTCTCGAATCTAGAGGACTAAATTAAAGCAATTGAGATCTCAGAAACTAAATTGGTGCAACTTGCCAATCTCAGGGACCAAAATGGGGTTTAACCCTATCTTTTCACTTAAAACACCTACAAAATGAACCGATTCAATTCATACATATGTGAAATGAGCATGTTTTAAGGTGTTACCTAAAACTAAATTGTGTTTTGAGTCTGGATGTGAGGTCTAGATGCCAAGAGTAAATCGTTGACGCTCTCACCTAGTCAATGGTGGAAAGTACTTGCAAGGGATTCTGATTCTTAAGTTAGCAAGAGTTTTTTAGGAAGCTATGTGTAAAATAGATTGAAAAAAAATTCCTGAGTCTTAGGATATTTATAGAATGAAGAAATAGACTATAGTCATTCCTTGGAAATAATGTCAAATGATTATGAGTGGTTATTCACGTACAGAGTAGGAAGTTACCCTCATGTTTGAGATAGTTATAACCATAGTGGTAATAACCGAAATAGTGGGAAGGAGCTTTTGACTTGCTCCCCAAGTTGGTGGGATACGGGTTATGGATGACCTGTATCTTAGTTAGTTCTACTCGTGTAAATGTGAGGTTAAATGGTTTGGAATCACTACTGCTAGACTGAGTTATAGGATAATGAACCAATGTGAGGGTTATTCGCTATTCAATAGAGTCTTAAGCTGGACTAACTTAAGTTAGGTATGGATAGAGTTCATGTCACCTCTATTGTAAGTAAGACGGTTCTTCCACTTCCATATCCCACAAAAATAGGTTTAAATTGTTGGAGCTTATTTCTCTCCTATGTGAGGTTCAAGTCCAAATTTTTAAAGGTGTCTCCTTGCTTCATTTTGTCACTAATCTAAGCAAAGTTTTAGGATCTTTGAGAAAAAGAAAATGCAACCACAAGAGTGAGAGAGAAGAGAAAAATACAATTTCCATTTTTATGCAAAGCAAGAAATTTTGAACAGTTGTTTCTCATCGACCGAGTACTTTATGGTAGCGTTTGTTTGCAGAGACTGGAACTGAGACTGGGGGATAAGAACTCAGTATTATGTTTGTTGAGGTAGAGACTGATACTTAAATTTGTGTCTCTATCTAAAAAATTTTAGTATTTCAATACTTCCAAAATGTAGGGACACTAGAGACTGAGATTTTTAAAGACAGAGACAGAAACTTTAATAATATTTTTCTACCTAAAATACCCCTATTATAATTAATTAATACGAACTTCTTTCTTCAAATCAGATTAGGGTTTCAGTGTGAGCAGTCCCCTCACTCCATCTTCTCATTCGTGCTTCAAAGTGTGGGTTCCAGCCTCTGCATCGCTAGTGTCAGCACAGCCCCATCGTCGCCGCCGTCGTAACCACCGCAAGGTAAGTAAGTCGCAGTTGAAGTTCATCTTCCTAGGACACAAGTTCTCATGTCTTTATTTGCTCTTTCACAGGATAATGTCCGAGGAACTCAGTTGAGAGAGTCTCCCCTGTTGCTGTCAAGTTCATCAGACTTCGTTGTTGTCATCACAGTTTGTGTAACCTAGGTTAGTTGTGGTCAAATTTTATTACTGATTTGGGTCGATTTTTTATGTCGTGAGTTATGTTCTATGGATTTCATCCGTTGTTCAACTAGATGCATAGAAAGAATCTGGGTTTTTCTCTCTTCAATTCGATTTAGTTTTTTGTTCTGATGTATAGATGCGTATATGTTTTCACGCCTTGTTTCTTTAATTTCGTTTGTGATGTGCTTCTTGTGAATTGGTTTTGTTCATGCTTGGTGTTCAATCACTGGCCTGAGCTATAAGGGCCGGGTTGGCCGAAGACAAAGGGACCGACCTCTTTAAAGGTTGGTCCACTACCTACCTCTTCACAAAAAGCTCGGAAGATCGCCACAGAGGCCCAAAGAGGCCCAAAATGAAGGACCACCGCCTACTAAGACGCGGATGACAAAAGATATGATCTCACCCATGAAAAGATAAGATAAGATAACAAACTTATCTCAAAGGAAGTTGTAAAACACCACTATAAATACACTGGAGCACCCAGGTATAACTCATACTCCAATTCTATAAAAAAAACCTGCCTAAAGCCTGTACTGACTTAAGCATCGGAGTCTCTTGCAGGTACCACCACCCCCTTGTGGCCAAGGACCGGCGGTATCTCCAGCTCTAACAAGTCGGACACGACAGGCTTAGCTCAACCAGAAGATCTCGTCCAAGATCAACCTCCACATTTCAGGTAACCCTCGGAACATTGGCGCCGTTGTCGGGGACCTGGAAGTCATCCCATCATCATGGCAAACAACCCTCCTAACAACGACCACACCTCTGGGTTGGAAGACGGTACACCAACAAAAAATGCGGATACCGCACCACCGTCACCAAAGGAAGCAAACCACTCTAAGAAAGACAAACAAACTCAGAATACAGAAATCCTAGATGCCATCCGTGAGCAATAAGATCGCCTCAAACAGCTCGAACAAGAGGCCGAACGACAACGGAAAGCCGAGCGAGATCTGCAAAGAGAAACAAGACGGCGCAGAGAGCTGGAAGACAAACTCCAGAAACTCGAAGCCGACCTCAAGGCCAAAACTACTCGATCCAACCGTGAAGCTATCCCCCATAAGGAACAAGACCCATTCACAAAAGAAATCATGAAGGCTAAAGTCCCAAAGCTCTTCAAAGCCCCTGACATGACCCCATACGACGGAACATCCGATCCGAGCCATCATCTCAGCAACTTTAGGAGTTGGGTGTATCTTACAGATGCCTCGGATGCAACTCGCTGCAAGGCCTTCCCGACTACTCTCACCAAAATAGCTATAAAGTTGTTCGACAGCCTACCCCCAAAGTCCATCACAACTTTTGATGACCTCACTAAAAAGTTCCTAGCCCGGTTCTCCATTAAAAAAGACAAAGCCAAACACGCTCCAATTCTACTAGGAATCAAGCAAGGAGATCGAGAAAGCCTTCGAAGCTACATGGAAAGATTCAATAAAGCATGCCTTGACATACAAAATCTTCCCATAGAAGCGACTATCATGGGACTCATCAACGGCCTATGAGAAGGGCCCTTCAGCCACTCCATATCTAAGAAGCACCCTACATCCTTGAACGAAGTACAAGAACGAGCCAAGAAATACATCAACATGGAGGAAAACTCCAGACCGGGGAAAGCTTCTAAGACAGGGTTCTCTTACCCCTCCTAGGACAAGGACAAAGAATCAAGGAAAAAGGAAGACCAACCCGCAGAGAAGCCCAGAAAATACCATAACTATACCCCCCTTTGGGTATTTCTAGTGGATGTCTACAGGAAAATATGCAATACAAAAAAGATCCCGCTACTCCACCCAATTAAGCACAAAAAGGGAAGGAGTCAAACCGAGTACTACGAATACCACAAAATCTACGGGCACCCCACTAACGAATGCTACGACTTGAAGAACGTCATCGAGAAGTTGGCCCGAGAAGGAAGGTTGGATTGGTTCCTAGCCAGCAGATCAGATGAGCCTAAGAAGAGAAGTAGGGACGAAGAGGGAGGACGAGCCGAACGCCTCCCTCACACCCCGGAAAGGCACGTCCATAAGATCAACGGAGGATTCGCAGGAGGAGGGATCTCAACGTCATCCCGCAAAAGACACCTCAAAGAAGTATACCACGTCGGAGAAGGGAGTAGGTCGCCCGACCTCCCCACCATTTCTTTCACCAAGGAAGACGCCGCTGGCATCATCCCTGGGCATGACGATCCTATGGTCATTACCATCATACTCGCAAACGCCAACCTCCACCGAACACTGGTCGACCAGGGAAGCTTGGCAGATATCCTATTCAAATCTGCCTTCAACAAGCTCGGACTAAAAGAAAAAGAGCTAAGAGCATATCCCAACAGCCTATTCGGGCTAGGAGACGCTCTGATCCAACCCCTCGGGTACATCCCACTACACACCACCTTCAGGAAGGGAGCTGGTCCAGGACGCTAAGCATAGACTACATCGTAGTCGATATGAAATCCGCGTATAACACTCTTATAGGCCGGACAACCCTGAATTAGCTCACTGTAGTAGTCTCCACACCATAATTGTGTATGAAATTTCCATCCGAAGAGGGAATAGCCACCATTAAAGGAGACCCGAAACTCACGCGACGATGCTATAATGAAAGCCTGAACCTAAAGGGCAATCCCAGAGGAAAAGAGGCCAATGCCATCGAACTCAGAGGAGCCCGGGTTTGCGAAGAACTTCGTCCTCAACCAGAAGGCGAGATCGAAGAGGTTCAAATCGGAGACACCCAAGATAAAACAACAAGTATAGGTTCAAACCTAAAAGAAAACCTAAAGGAGCTGCTAATAAAGCTCTTAAGGTAGAACTCCGACCTCTTCGCATGGAAGGCCATGGATATGCCCGGCATAGATACTGGCTTAATGTGCCACAAACTGGCAGTGTACCCTGGATCTCAACCAATACAACAAAAACACAGAAAGCTCGGTCCAGAGATATCACAAGTCGTGGAGGAACAGGTGCAAGCCTTGCTAAAGGCAGGGCTCATAAGGGAGGTTAAGTACCCATTGTGGCTAGCCAACGTCGTATTGGTAAAAAACCTAATGGAAAGTGGCGGATGTGCGTAGACTACATCGACCTCAATAAGCCTGCCCAAAAGACCCCTATCCCCTCCTGAAAGTGGCGGATGTGCGTAGACTACAAGTACCTTTTCTTCATGGACGCCTACTCAGGGTAAAACCAGATCCCAATACATCAACCCGACCAAGAGAAAACCTCGTTCCTAACCCCGAAAGCAAACTACTGTTACGTAGTAATGCCGTTCGGACTAAAGGACGCGTGGGCCACATATCAGAGGTTAATGAACAAAGTATTTGCCAACCACATCGGGAAGCTGATGAAAGTCTATGTAGATGACATGTTAGTAAAAACCCAAAAAGAGGAAACACTGCTGCCCGACCTCGCCGAAGTATTCGGTACCATAAGAAAGCACGAGATGAGACTAAACCCCACAAAATGTACCTTTGCGGTAGAAGCTGGCAAATTCCTAGGGTTCATGCTTACCCAGAGAGGCATTGAGGCAAACCCAGACAAATGTCAAGCCATACTCAACATGAAAAGCCCGACCTGCATGAAAGACGTACAACAGCTAAATGGAAGACTAGCGGCCCTGTCCAGGTTTCTAGCTGGATCGGCACTAAGATCTCTCCCTTTCTATGCAATACTAAGGAAAGGAAAGAAGTTCAAATGGACCCCAGAGTGCAAAAAAGCTTTCCAAGACTTCAAAACATTCCTGGGGCAACCACCCATCCTGACCCGACCTCGACAAGGAGAAGAATTGATACTATACCTCACCGAAGGAAGTCGGGCGATAGCATCAACACTAGTCAGAGAAGATGACAATGGACAACAACCCATCTACTTCATAAGCAAGGCATTACAAGGGGCTAAACTGAACTACCAAAAGATAGAAAAGTTTGCTTACGCCCTCATACTCACCTCCTGGTGACTTCGACCATATTTTCAAGTCCACACCATCAGAGTACGGACTAATCAACCCATGAAAGGCATCTTACAGAAAATAGACTTGGCTGGAATAATTCTACAATGGGCGGTCGAGTTGTCTGAATTCGACCTCAAATACGAAGCTCGCACCGCCATCAAATCCCAGTACTTGGCCGACTTCATTGCAGAGTACACAGACATCCCGGGGACCCCCATAGAATGGAACCTCTACGTCGACGGCTCATTGAACAAAGCCGAAAGTGGAGCAGGCGTTATCCTAGAAAGCGACCAAGGGACCCAACTCGAACTCTTCTTAAGATTCAAATTCCCCACTTCAAATAATCAAGCAGAGTATGAAGCCATACTGGCTGGCTTGAAGCTGGCTATAGAGGTCGGAGCACAAAAGCTTACCATCTTCAGCGATTCACAAGTAATCACCTCACAGATAGGAGAAAGCTACTAGGAAAATGACCGCACTATGAAAAAGTACTTGGACAAGACCAAAGAACAGCTTGAGAACTTCAGAGAATATGAGATCCGACATATACCTCGTGAGAAAAATGTCCGAGCTGATGCACTTTCAAAATTAGCCAGCACCAAACCAGGGAGCAATAATAGAAGCATCATTTAAGAAACCCTACAGCACCCATCGACCTCAAGGGAAGAGAAGGTCTTAAGCATATCAGACCAGGACCAAGGGTGGATGACCCCTATAATCAACTACCTCAAGTTTGAAACACTTTCCACAGAAAAAAAGGACGCAAAAAGGCTCATACGGAAGGCACAATATTACACTCTGGTTCACGACGTCCTGTACAGGAGAGGAGTTTCAACACCCCTCTGAAAATGCGTCCCGACTTCTACCACAAAGGAGGTCCTGAAAGAAGTCTACAGCGGAATGTGCGGCAACCACCTCGGAGCACGGGCACTGTCCAAAAAGATATTCCGAGCCGACTTCTACTGGCTAACTCTACAGAGGAAAGCAGCTGAGTTCGTCAAAACATGCCCTTCATGCCAGAAGCACGCCAAATTTCACACCGCCCCACCTGAAGAGCTCATTTGCGTCACCTCACCCTGGCCGTTCGCAAAGTGGGGGCTCGACCTCCTCGAACCATTCCCTCAGTAATCAGGGCAAGTCAAATTTCTCATTGTAGGAATAGATTACTTCACAAAGTGGATCGAGGTAGAGCCATTGGCCGCCCCTCCACCCAGAGAAGTCGAAAGTTCCTATACAGAAACATCATCACAAGGTTTGGGGTTCCCCACTCCATCACCACGGACAATGGAACTCAGTTCACCGACACGGGTTTTAGGAACCTGGTAGTCGATCTAAAAATTAAGCACCAGTTCACTTCAGTGGAACACCCACAAGCCAACGGACAGGCAGAGGCCGCCAATAAAGTCATACTGACTGGGTTGAAACGCCGATTACAGGACGCAAAAGGAGCCTGGGCTGAAGAGCTCCCACAAGTCCTATAGGCATACCGGACAACACCACACTCCACCACGGGGGAATCACCCTTCCGACTCGCTTACGGAATGGAGGCAATGATCCCCGTAGAAGTAGATGAAAGATCCCCTAGGATGATCTTCTACAACGAGGACACCAACCCCCGAGCACAAAAGGAAGAATTCGACCTACTTCTAGAAGTCTGAGAAAGAGCTCAGATCAGAGAGGAAGCCCTGAAGTGTCGAATGGCCTCAAGGTACAACCAGAAGGTAATCCAACGAAGCTTCGCCACTGACGACCTCATCCTAATCCGAAATGACATCGAAGCAGGTCGGTCAGGAGAAGGAAAGCTGGCAGCAAACTGGAAAAGACCATACCGGATTACAGAAGTACTAAGAAAATGTTACTATAGGGTGGCCAACCTCCATGGTCGTGGCTCGCCTGTAACCTAAGAAGGTACTATAGATAGAGAAAGGTCTTGAGCCAAGGTGCATTCTTTTTTCCATTAAAGGGTTTTTTAATGAGGCACCAGGCCAAGACCCGAAGGCAACCTGACTTGCAGGTTAACCCCACACATGTACATACTCTTATTTACATTTTTGATTCATTGCATTTTATTCTAATAAAAATAGAGATTCCCTAAAAAGTTTCCTACCAAGGCGCATTAATTTATGCTCGAAAAAACGTAAAATTCATCGCCCGACCAGGAAAGGTCGGCAAGGTGAAGAGACGAGGTCCAAATTAATGTGAGAAGTTATAAAAGCAACCTGTATAAAGTGGCTTGACGAGGTCGGATAAAAAATGGAGTTGCAAAAAATAATTTGAAAAGGCCCGACAGAGAAGTCGGACCAGCTAAAGGATCACTAAAAAAGGGAACAAAGCCTTCCTAACCAGGAAAAGGTCGAAAAAGGTTGAAAAACATAGTATCAAAGTTGCTAAGCTAAAAGGTAGGAGTCCAAAAAAGACGCTACTTAAAAAGCAAAAGCAATCACAAACCCAAACAAGGCTAAAAGGTTGTCTAAATAAACTAAAAGGTAAAGGTTCAGAACAGAACACCACCTAGAAAGTTATTGAAAACTAACCAAAAGCCTGCAACACCAAACACCAAGCTGCGAGGACGAAATTACCAAATGCAGAATAAAGAAACTCGGACAAAAGTTGTCAAACACAACTAGAAGAAATGTAGACACAGAAAAGAAAAGCGCAAAAGATCAAAGAAAACCAAAAAGCCCCAGCCCTTTCAACAATAGTAAAAGGAAAGATAAAAACTTTAAACGAAAAATGGAAGCATGCAGTAGAAACAAAACACCAAGCAGAAGGATCGCAACCATGAAAAGAATGGGAAATACACAGAGCAAAGTACCAACCTAAAATGAGAAGAAGCAGTAGCGACGAACGCACGGCAAAATCACGGACGATCCACACCAACAAGCGCCTCGAAGCTTCAAGAAAAGGAAAAAACTTGGGGCAAATTAACGAAATAAAGTGAAAGAAGGATTTTCTTCTCAGAAAGCAAAAGAAAGCAGATGGAAGCAAGAAACTGAAGAAAACAAAACCCCTTTGATTTCAAACAAAATACAAAGAAGAAAACGAAACGGCAAAGGAATAAAGGCCCAATTAAAAGGTTTTAAAAGCGCTTGCATGAACCCAGGAAACTAACGCACTCGAGAATGATGCAGCATTTAAAGAGCAAAAGAAAAAAATGCTTGGCTTTTCGAAACAGCATTAAAGGCGTAAAAGCTCGCCCGAATGGAACAACAGCACCTCGGGCATGATCAACAAAAAAGATGCTTGAACGCGACTTACCCAAAAAGGTTGAAGCTCATAAATGAGCACAACCTCATGGAGAGGTCGAAGCTTAAGCAGGGGCACTGTTCATACACTGGCCTGAGCTATAAGGGCCGGGTTGGCCGAAGACAAAGGGACCGACCTCTTTAAAGGTTAGCCCACTACCGAGCTCTTCACAAAGAGCTTGGAAGATCGCCATAGAGGCCCAAAACGAAGGACCACCACCTACTAAGATGCGGATGACAAAAGATATGATCTCACCCATGAAAAGATAAGATAAGATAACAAACTTATCTCAAAGGAAGATCGTAAAACACCACTATAAATACACTGGAGCACCTAGGTATAACTCATACTCTAATTCTACAAAAAACCTGCCTAAAGCCCGTACTGACTTAAGCATCGGAGTCTCTTGCAAGTACCACCATCCCCCTGTGGCTAACGAACGGCAGTATCTCCATATTTAACAAGTCAGACATGACAGGCTTAGCTCGACCAGAAGATCTCATCCGAGATCGACCTCCACGTTTCAGGTAACCTTCGAAGTGTTTTTTTTTTGTTTTAATTTTTATGCATCTTTTGATTCTGAAATCTGGGATGCTCTATTTGCCTAATTTACATCTGTTTGATGTGAAAATGTGTAAATTATTTTGTGAAATGTATGATTGTTGTGGCTATAACCAGCACACTCACTGTAATTTCTAAAATTGTATTGATGAGGAATTTGTTAGCTTAGTGTAGTTTAAAGAGTAATGGCACTCCAGCTTTTGGAAGACTTTGATTTGCTTGAAACTAACTTAAAATTGAGAAGTAAACTTCAGTAGAAACAAGTAACGAGAATTTTATTTTTAAGGTTGGTGTATATATAAATTTTAAGTTTTTCTATATTACCAAACTTCATATATGCAGTTTTGTTAAGTACAGGATCAATTCGGTTTATTAATTATTATATCATACTCTTTTTATATATATACTCTATTATGACATAAATTTATGGTCACATGTGACAAAAATTTGAATCCCTGTATGTATAATGCTTCTATTAGACACTCCAATAATCTTAATAATTTATATGTGAGTGGTGCCCTTACTTTAATTTGCCTCTTTTAATTATCAGCCAACCTTGTAGCAGGAATTCGCATCTGATATGGTAATTGTGGATGCTTAATTAATTAAATTCATTTTAAGTTTCCAATTAAATCAACTAGGTTTCTTAATTAAGGTTCCAAAGAAGAGCATCAGATTCTTAAGTTTAAGAAACTTTAATATATATGATTAGACCTAGATAGTGTTAACTGTCTTTTGGTTCCAGTTTCTTGATCTTGTTTTTGGTTCTAAGAAGATATAGCAGATTTTGCATCAAGTAGTGTTAGATTTCTTTGAATGTTTATGTATTTTTTGATGTAATGACTTTTCTAGGAAGAAATGGAGTGGTAAAAAATTATTAAGCGATGCGTGTCTTTTTATGAAGAGATGAGATCGAACCATGAAGATTTGATGTTGTTATTTGTGCATACGCTATTTGTTTACTTTAGGGATAGAACTAGTGGCCAACTGTCGTTAGGCAGAAGAATGAATAGTAGAATTAGACGTGAGGCTTTAGAGCGTGTTGTTGGTGAGGGTGATAGGAATTGTATCTGGGAGTTGAGAATGAACACAAATGCCTTTGCTAATTTATGTGAGTTGCACCAAGTTCAAGGAGGACTTACAAAGGATGGTCATGTAAGCCTGCTAGAGCAAGTTGTGACTTTCTTAATTATCTTAGCGCATCACAAAAAAAATCGTACTCTGCAGGTTAGATTTTGTAAGTCCAGCGAGACAGTTAGTAAGTATTTTAATAAAGTTTTGAAGGCTGTAATACCCGATTCAAAGCATTTTGTTTTCCAAAGCTACACCAGTTAAAGAGAATTGTCTTGACCCCACATGGAGAAAGTTTAAAGTAGAGCTTATTCGATGTTGTGTATGATTCATATTTTTCTGAAAGATTCTATATCTGAGTATCATAACTTTCTACGGATGACAGGGTTTCTTGGGAGCATTAGATGGCACTTATATAGAGGTGACAGTCCCCGAGTCTAAGAAGGCAAGATACCGAACAAGAAAGGGTAAAATCTGCACCAATGTCTTAGGAGTGTGTAACCGGGAGATGGGTTTTATCTATGTACTCGGTGGATGAGAGGGATCGGCATCTGATTCATGGGTACTTCGAGATACAATAACTCATCGTAATAGTCTTAAGATACCCCACGATAATGATGCCATCTTTGGAGTTAAGCTTATACAATTAGCTTGAGTTCACGATAGCCAACGTCTTACCTTGTTTGCATTACTTGTCTATAGGTAATTACTACTTAGTTGATGCTAGTTACACAAATGATCCGGGGTTTCTTGCACCTTATAGAGGCACTCGATATCATATAAGAGATTTAGCTCAGGGAGCACGTGCACTGCGCAATTATCAAGAATATTTTAATAGGGTTCATTCTTCCGCAAGGAATATCATTGAGTGATGCTTTGGTTTGCTGAAGAAGAGGTGGTCCATCTTAAGAAGCCCTAGCTTTTACCCTCTAAAGACACAATCTCAGATAATTATGGCCTGTTGTTTGCTACAAAATTTCATTTGAAGGAGTATGGATATGTATCTGGAACAGGAAGGTAGCATATTGGATGAATTTATGCCTGATGGAGACGAAGAACAGGATGCAATGATTGAAGTGGTTGAAAACACGAATGAGTGGACTCACTGGCGTGACAACATAGCAACTGAGATGTATGAAGAGTGGCGTATAAGTCGTATGGAGTAGTGTTGTAAGAGTAGTGTAAAAAATACCATAATGGATTGAGTATTGTTGTAATGGCTGCATTTTAATTTGTATGACTTGTTGAGATGGAAAACATTGTAATAGCACATCTTCATTTGTAATGGCAACTACCTATTTGTGTTATTGTTTGCTGTTTTATTATTTTTTGTAATGGCAACTACCTGTTTTATTATTTTTACTATTTGTGTTATTTTTTGCTATTTCATTTTTAATGGAAACTACCTGTTTTACGTTAATTAATTGTAATTTAGATAATTTCTGCATTGTTTTGATTATCTTAATTTTGGTAGTTAAAAATGGAGAACAAGCGCATGTGGAGTGATGAAGAGACTAATGCTTTTGTTGGCTTCATGGAGGAGTTTGTGGTAGACGATTAGAGGGCTGACTGTGGGTAGTTTAAACCCGGAACATTCGAGAAACTGGCTCTGAAGATGTTGGAGGCCTTCTCCGGTTGTACCCTGACCGCGAAGCACTGCAAGAATAAGCACAAGTGGTTAAAGGAGAAGTATCAGTATGCTGCTGACATGCTTGGATGCAGTGGATTCGGCTGGAACCATGAGAAAAAAATGTGTTGAGGTCAACAGTAAAGATGTCCTTGATGCATAGTTGAAGGCGAGTGTGATTCCTACTTTTTAATATACCATTTTACAGTTTGTATAGAACTATATGATTCATATTGAGTCTGAGCCACTTTGAACCTCTTGAACAAGTCTAGTTGAATAATGCTTTAATAATTCAATCTATGATCAATAATTATGCTATTATTCTTCTGGTATAGAGAACTTTAGACTTGTCTTACCTAGTTACTGTGTCTGCGAGGCTTAGGTGGATGGTCAGATAATAAAGACTGTTTTGTTTTGAACCCTACACCTTTTTATCAAATTTTAGGTTAGAAGTGGAAACTGACCTTGGCTATGATGCATATAATTATTTCACAATTACATTAGGTACCCATCTAGTAGCTAAAATTTGCTGACTTGAATGAGTTTGTTTGAAATTTTTTGTTTCACTATTTACTTAAGGCCTTGTTCACAATCAGATTCATTTTTTTGTAATGGAAAAAAAAGTTTATAAACTTATATTTTAGTATTACACGTCCTGCCTTATGTCTGAACTATATCTATATATCTATCTAGGCTAGGGGTCTATCATCTTTGGAAGGATCATACAAAATTAACTGCAATATAATAAATATGCTAAAGCGTCATCGTTGACCCCTTTCCTTGGCTTTAGTTATCCACAAGTTGCTTATCCTAAACTTGTTCATCCCGTTTTCTATTTTTATCCACAAGTTGCTTATCCTAAACTTGTTCATCCCGTTTCCCTTTGCATGTTTCCCTCTAATTTGAGAATGTAGTTGTGGCATTATTAAATTATTCAGAACTTCATTATTGTAACTAGTTTTTCAGCAGGAACTTCATCAAAAATTTGTTAAATTCGGTTTATATTTTCACAGGCACATCCAACCAAGTTCTACAGTCCTGGCAAGCCATTTCCTCTATTTCACTGGCTGGAGGGTATATTTGGCAGGGATAGAGCCATGGGAGCAGCAGCAGTTAGTGGCTTTGATGAGGAGGAACAGGTTAACAAAGAGACAGAAGACACTGTAGTTGAATTTGATGAGTCTGAGATGTCTCCACATCCAGACAACGACGGAGGGCCAACAATGCAAGGACAAGCATCACATTCTAAAGCCGGTGTGAGTGTAGGAAACACAAGGCGATATGGGAGGAAGAGAAAATAACTTGACGTACTGGAGAGGATGGCCGACCATATTCAGCAATCTTTGGCTGACCAAAGGAAGAATGCCCAACTGATAGCTGATGCCATTGTTGGTGTGAACGAGAGGTGGAAGGTTGGCGAGAAGCTCACACAGCTTGGGTTCGGGATGACGAGGTGGTGAGGGCGATTTTGAAGTTTGCTGAGAGTCCTAATGTGTATGCACACTTCTGGGGCTTGTCAGATTCACAGATGATTGGCCTTGTGTATTCCATTATATGAAGTTGACCATTGGTTAAGGGTATTAAGTTTGGCTTAGGGTATTAAGTTTTTCACTATAGGGTTTTAGGATTTTGTGAGATGGTTATGTTTAAGATGGTATAACGTACAAACTTATATTTGGTATGCATTTGGATAGATATTTTGGTAACGCCTTTATTTTGCTCTGTTCAAAATAGGGTTAGGTTCTTCGTACAGTCTTATTGGTATTGTGGTATGGCCTTTATTTTGGTCGCTTGAGCAGGAATTGTTTGCTAAGTACAATATTTATGGTCATGATCATGTCAATAACAATTATCTTAGTTTTTGGTCATCAACTGTCCCATTCTTATAATTTGTGGTTCTCAGATGATACTGTGTATGCTGATTTTATTGAATATGTTGATGAAGTAGTGGAAATCAAACTTATTCTACAAAGAAGGCCTGGAGACCAATTAGTGCCTCTTTTTTCTCCCTTTTTTGTGGCTAAAGAAGTAAGAATCAGTTACAAAACCAAAATGGGTTTGATCAAATTTCCTGAAATATTGAAAAGGCAATTGCTTAACATCATTTTTTCCCTGAATTCAAACTTATTCAACTATATCAATATTGAAAAATAGTATTAAAATCAGAAGCAAGGACAAGCATAAAATGTTTCATGGCTCAATTCATATAATCCCATATATGTTGTCCTTAGATTGGTTTGTGTCAATCAAATATTCACGGAAAGCTAGCAACCTTTTTGGAAGAGAATTTTCATAGTACCACCACATTTTTTTTATTTGTTATATGAAAAGAATATAAGTGAGAGAAGTAGTGAAGTAAAAAGGACTACAGTGACAAAGAGAAGAAGAGATGTTGAACCTGTACTCATTTTATAATTAACAATAAAAAATACTTAAACATGTTCTCAAACTAGTTATTACAATTTTTCATTTGCCTATTTGAGTTCATAGGTCAAACTACAACTTATACAACAATAAAATGACCAAGACAACACAGACTATAGAAACAAGAAGTTGAAGGAACGCTAATAATTTCAGATACACAACATCAGTATGAAGATTTTCCACTCGTTCGCTCGTCTTCAAATTAGAATTCAGTTGACAAGAGCGATCATCTCCAATGTCAGAATGTTGGATACTTGGACCTGCCCATCTAAACCATCCACATCGCCTTGCAGGACACGCGTAATATTTTCTGCCCAGGTTGGCCATGCTATTCGAGACTTGTAACGGTGCTCTTAAACCACACTCACAAAAACATTCTCCTGTTATGTTGTTGCTGTCGTACGAACCACTTGTAGATCTTCTACTTGTGGAAGCCATAGTTAACCAGGCTATACATTTAACAGTAAGCAAAAATCATTTACCAGGTTAACAACAAATAGTAACACAACACAAGAATGAATTAACTAGTCAAAATAAAATTATTTAATGAATCTAATCAAAACAAATTTTCCAATTCAAGATATTTCCAAGAAAGAGATTCTTTGTTGTATTTAAAATCAAATGTTGGTGCCTCTAGCTTTTCCAATAAATTTTCACACTCCTAGTATGTTAGACAGTAGTAAAAATACATTCTCAAATTAATATAGCACACCAGTTCATACATTATAATTTCAACTCACTAAATCATATTGATTATTGCAGGTCATATAAACTAATTTTGGATTTAATAAGTTTTGGAAAGTGAACCAAATTCGTTATTCTATAAAATGTTGAATACTAAGTTAGGATCAATTCAATTAAATGAGTTAGTCACTTGTTCTAATTACTCCGGAGTCTGACATCTCGGCCACCAAACGCTCAATCTCTTCCTTTTGAAAGTGAGGGTAGCGGTAAGGTCTCACACTAACCGGCTGGGAACCCGGCGCCAAGTTAATTGTGTGATCAATGGTATGGTGAGGAGGTAGTTGAGTTGGTTCATCAAACACCTGAGCATACTCCTCAAGGATCTCTTGTACTTCACCACAATAGGTGTTGGAGCTTCCTTTTCAGGTTCTACTAGCTTGAGATGATAAAGGGTCGTTACTGCTGCTGCACTGATCATTTTCTACAGCATGCGATTGCTGATGGCCTCGCTTTGGAGTAAGCGATCCCCTTGCAACTTAATCTGTCGCCCATCAACTTCAAATTCCATGGTCAATAACCCATAGTGAGTGGTCACATAGCCTAAACACATCAGCCACTGCACCCCTAAAACAATGTCTGCACCCTGTAAATCCAACACAAATGTACTGATATTGAATTGATAGCCTTGCATCACAAGAGGAAGATTTTCACATGAAGCTTTACACCCAATAACATCTCCATTACCCACCAGCACTTGTAATGGATTAGTTTGTTTAATTGGGAACTTCAGCTTCTTGGCCACGCTTGTTTTCACAAAATTGTGAGAACTTCCCCATCAATTAGCACCATCACAGCATTCCCTTGGTATGTCCCTTTCAATAGAAAGGTTGTGGGTTGGTACTGTCCCACCATGGCATTAAAACTGATCTCAGGCTGCACCGTAGTTACCTCCACCGAATTCGCCTCGTCAGGTGTTTGCACCACTGCTGGCTCCGGTTCTTTAAGTATTTCTTGCATTTCTTCGTCTCCAATTAACAGGTAGCAAGAGGTTTTACACCTATGGCCAGGTGCCCATTTGTCTTCACAATAATAGCATAAACCTTTGTCCCGCTTTGCTTTAATTTCTGCTGTAGATAGTTTCTTAAAAGATGGGTTGGTCGTGGTTATTTTCTGATTAGAATGGGTGATATAAGAGGATTGCAGAGGCATAGGGGAAGGGCTGGGTTTGAGCGGAAGGTTACGGTTGTTAGTAGAAAGGGAATGAGTGATTCGGTGACTTGGTTTTGGGATATTAGCAAGGGGTTTGTGAAATAAGATAGCAGCATGTTTTTGCTCATGTAGTTTTGCTAATGAGACTGTAGTAACATAAGAAGTGGGTTTGGCTAACAATAATTCATATTTCAAATAATCCAGGAGACCAGCTACAAACAAGAAAATTAACCATTCTTTGCTTAACCCAGTTACCTGGTTTGTGAGCTCTTCAAATTGGCTTTGACACTCTGCAACGGTGCTGGTTTGTTTCAGTTCTTTAAGAGCAGCTTTGGGATTGTAAAACTGGTGCTGTCCAAATTGCTCTAGCAACGCATCCAAAAAACCCTCCCAAGTGTACGAAATATGGTTGTTGACTCCCCAGCGGTACCACAAATAAGCTGCTCCAGTGAGATGGAAGGAGATCATTCGGATCCTCATGTCTACAGGCACATCAAACCACTCAAAGTATTCTTGCGCCTTGAACACCCACTCTTCCACTTTCTCACGGTCAAAGCTTGCGAGCTCTACCTTCGTTCCTCGTCTCCCTTGAAAAATCAGTTGAGCGGTGCGGCTGAATAAAGAGTGTTGCAACTCCTCGTCCTCGGAGTCACCCGCTACCTTCTTTAATTTCAGAGCGTCCTTTAGCATCCCACGGATCTCACGCAAAGACCCTTCTAGACCATCCATGCGATCGTTTGTGGAGGAGACTTGACTAGCGATATCCACATGGCTTCTCTGTAATGCGGCCAATTCATTTTGGTGGCGGAGTTCATTGGGATTCACCATCCTCTCTCAATGAAAGCACCAATTGTTATACCTGAATTTGCATATAATGAAACAGTAGAAGAATGCACAGGATAGAAATAGAAGAAAAAGAGAGCTTGTTATTGAATGATAACAGAGGTTCAGGTATAGCCCCTTTTCGAGTAAGGGAAAACTCCTCCAAGACTCACGTCTTAATCCTTTTCTACGTAACATGTGAAAAAGACTCTCACCACTATATACTCTTTCACACTCTCTAACTAACTTTTCCACCTCAGCAGAGAAATAATTCTCTGGTTCACACTCTCACTTAGACGCATAGTCCCTCATCCAAGTGGGAGCTCTCCTATTCCTACTCATTATGGGCTCTGTTTCTCTTGCTAACCCAGCCCCTTGTTCCTCATCATTTGCTGAATTCTCCTCTAGGCTTGGTTCTGATGGCCCAATATTGTCTGAGCTAGATGGAGATCTATCAGAAACCATGCAAATATTATTAATTTTGTGCTCCATTACAGAATACAGGAAGAATAAGTATTTCAGTTTGAAATTATACTAAAAACGGAACACATATACCCTTACATGTGTCAGAAAGTACGAGATGGAGGTTACAACTTAAAACCCACTTGTTTATAAATAGTTCTAACGACTAGTTATACTTATACATAAGAACTTTTTAATTTAAATAAATATATAAAATATATTAATTTTAAAAAAATACAAGTTATTTTTAAAATGTGCACCTATCATTTTACTGCAAGTACTTGTAAAATGAGTTATAATATCTTTTCACTTAAAACATCTATAAATTGAACTGATTCAGATATATGTAAAATGAATCTGTTTTGAAAATTGTTGTCTGAAACTAAATGGTGTTTTGAGTCTGAACGTGTGATCTAAACGCCAAGAGTAAATCGTCGACGCCCTCACTTAGACGATAGTAGAAAGTATCTGTAAGAAATTATGATTCTTAAGTTAATAAGAATTTTTTAGTAAGCTAAGTATAAAATGAATTAAAAAAATACTTGAATGTTAGGATATTTATAGAGTAAGAAAATAGACTAAGTCATTCTTTGAAAATGACTTCAGATAATTATGAGTAATTATTTTCTTCTTGAGTAAAAAGTTATCCTTATGTTTGAGATGGTTGTAACCTTAATGGTAATAATCGAAATAGTGGAAAAGAGATTTTGACTTGCTTTCCAAGTTAGATGGGATACGAGTTGTAGATGATCGGTATTTTAACTGGTTTGACTCGTGTAAATGTGAGGTCAAATAGTTTGGATTCACCGCTCTTAGACCAAGTTATAGGATAGTGATCCAATAGGAGGGTTATTCACTATTCAATATTGTCTTAGGTTGGACTATCTTAAGCCAAGTATGGACAGAGTCCATGTCACTTCTATTGTAAGTGAGATGATTCTTTCACTTTCATATCCCACAAAAATAGGTTTAAATTGTTGGGCTTATTTTTCTTTTATGTGAGATCCAAGTCTAATTTTAGGAGTATTTTTTTGCATCTTTTTAACACTAACCTAATCAGAATGCTAGGATTTTTAGCAAAAGAGGGTATAGCCACAAAAGTGAGAGAGAAGAGAGAAAATAAAATTTCTATTTTTATGCAAAGTAGCAATTTTTAAATAGCTGTTTCTCATTCGTTCATCGTTGGATTTGTTCATCGTTAGGCTTTTCTTCTTATTAATTCGGAATGATGAAAATGTTGATTGGAGATCTGTTGTGGAAGAAATTTGCTTCAAATAGAAGCTCTAACTTTGGATATTTTACTTTTTCTTGTAATTCATTTGTAAGTTTTGGTACTTATATGCATGATTTGTGCTTTATTTGAGACTCTTTAGTACCTCATATTTAATTATAATGGAGCTATTTCATTAATTCATTGGTGTGAACAACTCGTAATTTTTACATCTCATATTGAGGAGATTTTTCATGTTAAAATATCTTAATGTGTTTTTGTTTGCTTTACTTGATATATTTACTTGCTCATAATTATCGTCATATTGTATTGTGAGTGTTTTTATATTATTCTTGTGTTAGATATTTGTGTTGTTTCTACTAATGAACTCTTTCATACACCACTATTTTTAAGGATTTATATTTAATCATATTTTTTGTATACAATTATTTTCACACAAATTGTAAATTTTAGTTATAATATTTACAATATAATTTTGAATCTATTGCATCATAATCTAGCTATACGTCATTTTTCATAGAATTTTCTCGCTATTATATGTGTTTGTAATTTGAAATAAAAAATCAAATAATTTTTTTATCTGATTATACACAATTATTTGACGATTACTTCGCTACTTTAAAAAATGAGAGGATAATTTTTCTTATATTATGCATTATTGCATGCTAAACCTAATTGTGTACGCATTTAACATATTAATATATTTTCTTACATATTTTTATTTGAATATGAAATATCGTGTTTCAATTAAACTTCCAATAATTAATTTCTCGCCTAATTTCGATTATAGAAGTAAAAAAATTGAAATTCTGGGAAAGTGATATGAAAAATAACATATTTTGGTGATAGTGTATTGGACTCAAAATTACATTGTAAATATTAAATTTATAATTTGTGTGGAAACAATTGTACAACTTAATTGAATATAAAATTATAAATAGTTAAAAGTAGTGGTTTAAGCAAGATCCAGGAGTGAAAGGGCCATTTCACAATTCACATCACCAAAGTTGAGATGGGTCTGGTTCATTTGCATCAGAAGTAAATTGGTTCATTTCGTAGAAGCTCCAGCCTCCAAGTAAAATAATATTATGGAAAATTAAAATTTTAGCACCTAAAGAAGTTAACGTGGTTATAATGCATTAGTGCTGGATAAATATAGGGGTGAGCACGGATAGCGGGTACCCGATTACCTGTCTGAACCTGAACCGAACCAATTAAATTGGTTTTGGAATCAACGGGTAATCAGGTTCAACTCGAACCAAACCGATAACCTTTGTTAGTGATTGGTTCGGGTATCGGTTCTGGGGGTGCAAACCCGAACCAACTCGTGAACCCGATCATATATTAATTAATTAAAAAAAATTGGTGTTTAATTAAAAAATTTGTATTTTCATTAGACAAAGATTATTCACTATTAATATGTTTAGATTTTAATGAGTTTAGTTTTTACTGTATTTGGTGTTTAACATGTTTGAATTATTTCTATTGATGTTATTGTTGAATTTTTAAGATAAAAATTTGATTTTTTTATGAATTTCAAAGTCATCGGGTACTCAATTACTCGAACCGAACCAATTCGTTATTAATTGGTTTGGTTTAGTTCGAATACATACACAAAAAAATACAAATCCGAACCAAACCGAACCAATTACATTTTAATTGGTTCAGTTCTAATTTCATCTTGAACCCAAATCAAACCGATCCGTGCTCACCCTTAAATAAATAAGTGTTTTTTTATAGAGCACACACTTTGACAATAAAGCTTGCATTGCTGTCAGTTTTTGCTTTATTATATTATACCAGTAATAATAAACTTAATAATTTTTTCTCTTTTATTAGAAATAATTAAATTATTATATTAAATTATTTCCATAATCTAATAAACAAAATAAATACCTTAATTTTAAAATACCAATCATGAAACAGATCTTAAAATGACTTCAGCAAATTGTTATATATTTTTTTTACTGATGGTTATGCACTTTAAATTACATACTTTTAAACTTTTAACCGACATTTTTTGTAAAAAATATTTGATTTCAATTTAAAATATTGATTTATTTTTTCAACCATCTAAAATTTTTAAAATAGAAAAAATAAAATAAATACTAAACAATTATATTATACAACAAATTTGTTTGTGAATTTTTGCATTACCTTTTATTATACTTTCTTGTAAAAAATAATTTAATCAAAGTTAACTCATTTTTACAATTATAAACAAAGAAACGCAAGCATAAAAGAAACCACGTTAATGTATTATTCAACTTAAGCAACAAATAATATAAAAAGAAAGTTTAGTAATTTGACTGTTATTATTATTATTATTATTATTATTATTATTATTATTATTATTATTTAAGACCGTCTTTTTTGACAAATAATACCAATTTCTCTTTTACTATTTTTTTATTTTATAATTTTTATTTTATTTTTTAAATATTCTTAAAAAATATTCACTTTTTAACTATTTTTTTTAAATTAATTATAGTTTATAGATTCTTAATTCTAATGAGGAGACAAACTATACTTCATGAATGACATATGTAATCCATAGTACTTGCTGAAAATTTTTTTCATCATCATCATATTTTTTTTTTTTGAGAAATTTTAGGGTGTTGATGGAAAAAATTTTTAACACTTATAAAAATTATGTACCAAATAATTAAAAGAGGCATGTGTTCTTTTTACTTTTGCACCAAGTACTATAGATCACATATGTCATTTATGACTTATAATTTGTCTCCTCATTAGAATTAAGAATCTATAAATTATAATTAATTTGAAAAAAAATTAAAAAGTGAATGTTTTTTTAAAAATATTTAAAAATAAAATAAAATTTATAAAATAAAAGAAGAAATGGTAAAAGAAAAATTGGTATTATCCGTCGAAAAAGACGGTCTCACAATAATAATAATAATAATAATAATAATAATAATAATAATAATAATCAAATTACTAAACTCTCTCTTATATTATTTGTTGCTTAAGTTAAATAACACATTAACGTCATCTCTTTTATGCTTGCGTTTTTTTGTTTATAACTGTAAAAGGGTTAATAGTCAAATTCGTCCCTAAAAAATCACTCATTCTTTAAGTTAGTCTTTAAATTAAAAGATTTTTTTAGTCATATTAGTCCTTGAAAGATAAAACGTAAGTCAAATTTGTCCTTCCGTTAGTTAGATGATGACGTGTCACGTTAAATACCACGTGACATGATGACGTGGTAGGTTAATGCCACATGTCACAAAATGATTGGTATAACACCCTAATATTCAAATCCTTATACTTGAGTCATAAGTCAATGATAATAAGGTGGTACGACTCACAAGGTGGATTTTTAATACATAATTATAAGTATAATTGAAAGGAGTATTAATCGAGAAGGCTGAAAAGAGTAAAAATAAAATCACGAAGTCGTATCACTCACGCATCGACAACGAAAAGATAAAACGTGAAGTCGAAAGCAATATACAGCTAAAGGCATAAAGGAGAACAAGGGAAGGATAGTATATAAATATATAACATAAGTAAATAGCCACTAGTCGCGGCCTGCAAAGTTTAGGCCGGCTAGGGTATAGTATGAAAGTAGTTGACAACAGTATCTCCTAATCTCTCCCAAAAGAAACATAAGAGCCTCTATAGGCAAGTTCAAAAGAGTTCAATATATGATATAAGCTTTTCAAAATAAAGGTGGAGAGATTCTAAGCAAAATATAAAGTAGAGAATATAAAGATCTTCGCCATCTCTCAGATGAACCACAGCTCACTTCTGAGCACCTAGACCTGTATCTAAAAAACAAGAGATATATACGGAATGAGAACCCCCGACCCATGGGTTTCCAGTACGGTGAAAGTGCCAAATAAATACAATGCATTGTAATAAAAACCCACTAAGCATCCTAAACTTCCTTTCACCAAACATTCACCCTATGTTCTCGCTAATCCATAAATGGGCAACTGTCATAAGGGAATGCTAAGTCTAATTCTTATTCTTCATGCTTCTTAACTCTCTCTAGCTCTCCAACGAATCAAAATCAGAGTCATAAACAAAACCATCACCAGTTATTCTGTCTCAGCAATTCTATATCAATACATCATATCCTCACTTGGAGCAAGTGAAATCACTTCACCGCGTCTACCCAAGGAGTTCAAATTATCTCATTCAATAATCATTATCATTATTCAATTACATCACCAACTCATCTCATCAAGAACCGCCCTCAGCGTCCACTGACACCAGCATGAGGGACCTCTCAGTTATACAAACACAAGCAATACAGACAAGTAGTACACAATTAAAGTACAAGTAGAACAAGTAGCACATAATCAGGTAACATAGCATATATGATATAGCAATCCAAAACAAATAGGCAAACCCAAATAATTCAAACATATGCAAATGATGAATGCCTGCCCTATGCCTGATGAGTCTCATTTGTCGGTTATAAAGCCAACCTGACAAGTCCTAGTAGCTAACCATTGGACTGTCCCTCTGTCGTGCATCCCTAACTCGAGTTGTTCTCAATCATAAACATGATTATAATCATAATCATACAACACCTACACTGGTGTTTATCCATATAACACCCACACTTGTGTTTATCCACGGGGACGAGCTCATTCGAAACTTTCACAGTGTCCGGCCACACTTACGACATAGGGTCAGCAGAGTATCGAGTCTCAACCTGGAGCACGTGGTGGCTAGTCACTGCTTTCATCCAGGGAAACTCGTATCTCAGATAATCCTTCCACATTCATTCATAACATTCTATAATCATTCATCATGACTATATCGTCATTTAAACATCACATGATGGCACATTTTGTACATCACTCATCATAATCCAGGGCAAGTGGGGCAAAACTACAACCCTTGCGTCCACCCGAGGAGCCTCTATACTAACCAACCTGGAGAAAGCGGGGCGAAACCACAACCATTGCATCTACCCAGGAGGTACGTTCTCATATGCCAGGAGGAACCAAAGAGGGGATCCTAACCTCCCACCATCTCACTGGGGGCGATTTTATAATACCAGGAGGAACAAGGAAGGGGATCCTCACCTTCCTTCCTCTCTCTGGGGTCGCACTTCCGAGAAAGAGAGCTCAAGATAAAATAATCATTCAAAGCCATATTTTCATTTTCAGCCATAAATCAATATTTATCATAGCCATCCGGCTCATGGCATAAACCACAACCAGCCAATAATCATTATTAAACACAGCCCATTGGCTCACGGCATACACCGCACTTCCATCATCACCCTCAGCAACTCATACAGTCATCATTAATCATAATACATCATTACTCTCCCCTTACTTCGTCCACAAGTTACCACATCTCCTAGCCTCTTTCTATCGCTAGGCATACTATAAGTATTTAGGACATAAAGGGTGAGAATGGAGACTTAGGAGTCTGAAATTTGGCTTTAAAAACTCAAAATCAGCTTTGGAGTGAAAACGTGGTCACGCGTGCGCGTTGCCCATGCACACGCGTGGAAAGCAGAAAAGGTATAGTGACGCGCGAGAGGGCTTAGGTGATCCATGATTTATGTTTCGTCTTTCGTTTCCTTTTCGTTTGTTTCGAGAGATATATTGATCACTTCCGATTCTTTTTCCATTGATTCTTTTTCGATCGAGATGTATGGATCCATGGGTCTATGTGTCTATATAGATCCTATTCATGGATTAACGTCATGGATTAACGAAAATGTGCAAAAGCTCTATTTGCCTCTGCCATTCTATGAGTCTCTTCCTTTTTGCATATGGCATCGCCACTCCCTTTTGCAGCATCCACTAATTCGGAACTTAATTTGAAAGCCATATTTCGACCCGGACGTTTTCGGGATGCCCTAATAACCAACGAATGGCAAGTGCTTTTCCTTGTGTGGATCCTATTTCAATGGGAACTTGATGAGTAGATCCGCCTACACGTCTTGCTTTTACTGCTATATCGAGAGTTACTCCACGTATTGCTTGACGTAAAACAGATAGTGGATTTGTTTCTGTCTTTTGTTGATATTACCTTGACACCAAAGAAGAGTTCGACCCAATGCTTTATTTCTGTCCTAGTTGATCCCGATTCGACATTAGAAGTATATTGATTTTTCACCAATAACCGAATACCTTTGTTTGTATATACTGCATTTTTGATTCCATTCATATTTGATTCCATTCATAAATAGATTTTCTTCCCTATGAGTTCTAGTCTCAATAAGAATACTAGTTTTTATTGTTCATATGTTATGATTTGAATATATCACACCAATTCGTTATGTATGGATGATGAGATTCCATTGATACAGAGCCAATCATTCTTTTTTCTCTGACAGATGGTCAGAACTGCATCTGGGTTCGAATCCTACTGAGAGGTCTACTAGAGATCAAAAATTGCTGAAGAAAGAACAAGATGTTTCTTTTGTTCTTTCCGGGCGATCAGAAAGTAAAGAAATGGTTAATATATTCAAGATAATTATGTATTTACAAAATACTGTCTCAATTCATCCTATTTCATCAGATCCGGGATGGAGGCATCCAGGGGTCGCAGACCGACCATAGAACCCTATTCAAAAAGCGGAAAGCATTAGCTATCCGCTCTCAGGTTGGGCAGTAAGGGTCGGAGAAGGGCAATCACTCATTCTTAAAACCAGCATTCTTAAGACCAAAGAGTCGGGCGGAAAGGGGGGCTCTCCGTTCCCGGTTCTCCTGTAGCTGGATCCTCCGGAACCACAAGAATCCTTAGTTAGAATGGGATTCCAACTCAGCACCTTTTGAGATTTTGAGAAGAGTTGCTCTTTGGAGCGCACAGTACGATAAAAGTTGTAAGCTGTGTTCGGGGGGGAGTTATTGTCTATCGTTGGCCTCTATGGTATGATGATTTGAAATTGCAGTCAAAATATTGAGTCTCATTTTCTATGTAAAAGAATTAAGTGAAAAAAAAATTAGAAACAGACGAGTCTTATTACCCCAGGATTGGATAATTAGTAATATTGTCTTGAAGCGGGCTCAAAAGACCAACAGGCGATGCGTAGATGGCAGAAAAGTAAAGTGACGCGTGCGTGTCAGCTACGCGTACGCGTGGATGCGCTTTGTGCTCCCCGCACAACACCAGCACAATACTCGCACAACTCTCTGGAATTTTGGCTAGGAACATGAATCAGTACATCGACGCGTACGCGTCGACCAAGCGCACGCGTGAGAGGGTAAAAATCGTGAGTGACGCATGCGCGTCGGCCATGCGTGCGCATCGGAGTATGTTTTACCAAAAATTTTACTAAGTTAAAAAGCTGCAGAATTACATTTTCAAACCCCAAACTTCCAACACACATAACTTCTTCTACAAAATCCCTTTTGCAACTATTTATGAACCGTTGGAAGGAACTTTGAATAAACTTTCATAAAAATCTAATTTTGAAGAATTCCGAACTCCGTGGACTGAGTTACAGACCGCCAAAGTTGGTCAAAATAAGTTTTTACCCAAACATAGAAATCACCAATTTTTCCAATGTTCACAAGCCAAATTCATTTTCACTCATCCAAATGACCACAACCCAACTACATTCACATAATTACACTCAATCAAAACCAAACCTACCTCATCTACACAATTTCACCCAAAACTATCAAAGTCCACACCTCCAATCCTCAAACCTTATTATTCAATAACCAGACCAATTATTCACACATTCAATATCTAAAATCCATCCAATCTCTTATATCATCATACGATACATACGTCAACTTATCTTCCTTACCTCTTTCCGGCCTCTGGCCCAAAATTCACAATTTAAATGCATATTTCACAACCAACACTCATTATCCAATTCATCAAATTCTCAACACACCAAACATACAAATCACACAATTCTCAACCCAATCATTAATTTATATTACATATCAACTATGCATATTAGTACCAACCATTTATACAATCCAAACTTAATCCTAGGGGCATTTAGCCTAGGAATTCTCATCACACCACATGGTACTTAAATGAAACTTAAACCGTTCCTTTTGTAGCCAAAATAATTGAACTTCTTCTTGAGAGTCTCCACCAACCCTTAGCTCTAAGCCTCACCAAAGCTCCTCAAGCAATATCAATCTTCCAATTGTGCACCAAAATCACCCAATACGCTAACATAATCAATTTTCACACTTATAATCAACCTAGGGTTCATGAAATTGATAAATCACAAGGGTTTGAGTATTTTTTACCTCAGCCCATATGAAATAGGGATAGAACCCATTTAGAATCCATATTAGAGTGTCCCTAAACAACCAAAATCACAAGATTTTAACACTAACTATCCAAAAACGTATAACAGTGGGGAATTTTAAAAACTGGGCAGAGATGAATAGAATACTCACCACAATAACTAGATAGAATTAAAGAGTATGAGAAGAGCAATGCGTGGCCATAAACGGCTTATCAATCGGAGTTCCGGAGAGAAAGTTATGATGATTTGAAGTTGGAACTAGGAGTAGGTTTTCTCCTCTCTTCTCTCTTCACCAAAGCTGCGCCCAAACCCTTTTCTTTAGGGTAAATGAGCTGAAATGCTCATAACTAATTTTTGTCCGTTGGTCCAATTTTGGGCTAAAATCCTTAAGATTAGGGTTTTAAATCGCATTTTAATATTTCTACCTTTCCTAATTATAAATCATAATTTCTTAGCCTTATTCACTTATAATTAATTTTTCCAACTACAGTACCAGACAGATCTCAGTTGATGCTGCCGGTCAAAATTCCAGTGCGCATTTTTACGCAGAAAACTATGTTTTCCAACTAAGATTGCTAGATTTTCTAACCATATTCGCTCCTATTTAATTTATTATTTGATTAATTACGATTTGACCGGATTTTACAATTGGTTTAAGGTCAGTAACACCTAGCATGTCACGTGACACTTGACATGTAAAAAAGTTATTTATAATCAAAATAATCCCTGAAAGTTCAAACGTAAGTCATTTTCATCCCTAAAATTTTAAAAATTAATCAAATTAGTCTTTGTATAAATTTCTTTTATTTTTTCTTTCTAATATTAAATTTAAAATATTTTTTCATAGTACTAATTTTAATATTATTTTTTAGATCTTAATAAAATTTTTTTTACATAAAATAATAAAAATAATTAAGTTATTATAAAGTTATTTTGTTATTTATATTTTAAAATTTTATATTTTCAAACTGTAATTTTTTTATAGTAAACTTTTTTTATTTAAACGAAGTTATCAAATTATTGTTGATTATAAATTAAAAAAATTAGTATTTTAAATCTCACTAAATAATATAGTAGTTATTTTAGAATTTAAATCTTTTAAATTTTTTAAAATTATAATTTTTATTATTATTTAATTTATATGGGTAGAACTCAATAATTAAAAAACCGATTTGTGGGATCACTTGTTGACTCTTAATATTTTAATATAGTTTTTTTAAATAATAATTATATTTATTTATTTAGTAAAATCTAAAATATTAAAACTTTTAAAATAACTACTATATTTATTTAGTGAAATCTAAAATATTAAAACTAGTTATTTTAAAACTAGTTATATACTAAAAGTTTTAATATTTTGGATTTTACTAAATAAATATAGTAGTTATTTTAAATATTTTAATCTTTTAGATCTCACTAAATAAATATGATAGTTATTTTAAAACTATTTATATACTAAAAGTTTTAATATTTTAGATTTTATTAAATAAATATAGTAGTTATTTTAAATATTTTAATTTTTTCGATCTCACTAAATAAATATAGTAGTTATTTTAAAAAATATATTAAAATATTAAGATTCAACAAGTGATCCCACAAATCGGTTTTTCAATTATTGAGTTCTACCATATAAATTAAATAATAATAAAAATTATAATTTAAAAAATTTAAAAGATTTAAATTTTAAAATAACTACTATATTATTTAGTGAGATTTAAAATATTAAATTTTTAAATATATAATCAACAAAAATTTGATAAACCCGTTTAAATAAAAAAATTACTATAAAAAATTATGATTTAAAAATGTAAAATTTTAAAATACAAATGACAAAATAACTTTATAATAATTTAAATTTTTTTATTATTTTATATAAAGAGAATTTTGTTTATTATGGTGTAAAAAAATATTAAATTAGTACCATTAAAAAACTATTTCGAATTTAATATTATGAAGAAAAAATAAAAGAAATTTATATAAGGACTAATTTGATTAATTTTTACAATTTTAGGGATGAAAATGACTTACGTCTAAACTTTTAGAGACTATTTTGATTATAAATAACTTTTTACATGTCAAGTGACACGTGGTGTGTGACGAGAGAACTTTTGCGTGGTCTAGAAATTTGCGGATAAATCCTCGTTGCAAGTATAGTTTCTAAACCTTCAAAAGTCCTTTCATACAAACGTTTTGGTTATCACAAGTAACAAACCCCTTAAAAATTGATAACCGAAGTATTCAAACCTCGGGTCGTCTTCTCAAGGAACTGCAGGAAAGTATGTTCTTATTATTGGTTATGGAGATTGTAGAATTGGGGTTTTAAGAATGAGGAACAAATATGACAAATAATTTAAATAGAAATTAAAAATAAATAAATAACTGTAAAATAAACTTTTGGCAAGGTATGAGAAATTGGAAGTCCAGACTTAGTTATCCTTATCAATAATAATGAAAGTTGAATCTTAATTCCACTTGGTTAACCTTTACTGAAGCAAAGGAAAGTCAAGAGACTAATTAGTTTGATCTTCGAATCCTATTTATTTCCTAAGAAAAGGTTGGGATTATTGAAGTTCAGTTCAATTAGCAAAGATAACAGTTATCAATTATGTTGAGATAAGATAACTCCTGAGTTACTGATTCCTTAACCAAAACCAAAAGGGGAAAAGTAAATTTGCTGGAATAAAAAATGTCTTCAGATTGGAAGCAATGGTGACATAAATAAAAGAGAGCAATAATAAACTGAAATACCTCAAATAATATTAATTCAAATAATCTGGAACATAGAAGAATTCATAAATTAAATGGCAAAAGTAAGTAATCAACTAAAGTAATGGAATGAATAAAATAAAAGGGAAGCTTAAAGTAAAGGAACATTAAATCTGGGATTGAGAGTCACTCCTAAAACTAAGAGAGATCCTAAATCCTAAGAGAGAGAGAGAGAGGAGAGAACCTCTCTCAAAACTAATCTAAATCATGAGAAGTAACTAAATTGGCGAGCTCTCCCTCAATGGATGCATTCCCTCACTTCATAACCTCTAATCTATACCTTCTGGACTTGGATTTGGGACAAAAAGGGCTTCAGAAATCGCTGGGAGCATTTTCTGCAATTTCTGGTACGTGGCCTCTGTCACGCGTCCGCGTGGGTCATGCGGTCGCATCATTCGGAGCTTTTCTTGTCACGCGGTCGCGTCAGTCATGCGGCCGCGTCGCTGTTGATTCGCGCTTGGCATGCGTCCGCGTCGTCCATGAGATCGCGTGGATGCCAGTTTCTTTAGGAACTCCGTTTTGTACTTTCCTTCCATTTTTGTATGTTTTCTTTCCATCCTTTAAGTCATTCCTGCCTTAGAAGATCTGAAACTACTCAACACACTAGTCACGGCATCGAATGGAATTAAAGGTAATTAAAATAATTAATTTTAAGCATAGGAAACATGTTTTTCACATACATCACATAATAAGGAAGGAGAAGTAAAATCATGCAATTAATATGAATAAGTGGGTGAAGGATTGGATAAATCACTCAAATTAAGCACAAAATATATCATAAAATATGGGTTTATCAGTGTGCTAGGTGTCACTGACCTGACACGTCAACCAATCATCTTGTGACACGTGGCATTAACCTACAACATCATCATGTCACGTGGCACTTAACGTGACGCGTCATCATCTAACTAATGGAAGGACTAATTTGATTTACGTTTTATCTTTCAAGGACTAATATGACTAAAAAAATCTTTTGAAGACTAATTTAAAGAATAGGTGATCTTTCAGCGACGAATTTGACTATTAACCCATTATAAAAATGAGTTAACTTTAATTAAATTATTTTTTATGTTTTAAGAAAGTATAATAAAAGGTAATGCAAAAATTCACAAACAAATTTGTTATACAATATAATTATTTATTATTTATTTCATTTTTTCTATTTTAAAAATTTTAGGTGGTTGAAAAAATGAATCAACATTTTAATTTGAAATGAAGTATTTTTTTTACAAAAAATGTTGGTTAAAAGTTCAAAAATACGTAATTTAAAGTGCATAACAATCAGTAAAAAAATACATAACAATTTATTTAAGTCATTATAAGTTGTTTCATGATTGGTATTTTAAAATTAAGGTATTTATTTTGTTTTTTAGATTATGAAAATAATTTAATATAATAATTTAATTATTTTTAATAAAATTAAAAAAAATCACGTTATTAAGTTTATTATTACTCATATAATATAAAAAAACACAAACTTACAGCATTGCAGGCTTTATTGTTAAAGTCTCTACTCTATAAGAAAAAAAGTGTTTATCTAGCACTATAACCACATTAGTTTCTTTAGGTGCTGAAATTTTTCATATATTTATCTTGATTCTCTATCTTCTTGACAATTTTTTTTAAGTAATCGTTCCATTAGAGAGAGAGATAGATAGATGGCAAGGATCTAAAAGTTTGGAATTGAGAACAGTATCGGCGGCTGGAAAATAAATCCTTTTCCATATTTGTGAGTAATCTTCATGAGGACATATTAAAGAGAGAATTATTCCATTTATTCAATTGGACAGGACGCATCAATGATATCTATCTATCCCGAAAACATAAAAGTGGGATCATATACATGTTTGCTTTCATTCAGTACACAACAAAAGGAGGGGCGTTGAAAGCGATAGCAGAAATGAATCGAGTGAAGCTGAGAGGGAAGATTATCTTTGTGGGAGAGGCTAAGTACAGAAGACGTGATGTCACTCAAAACCTCAATACTCGGAAACCACACATGGAAGCAGTACAACACAATTCTCTGTCGTCTGGACATGAATTAAGAACACAAAAGGTTGAAAAGGACCCACATGAAAATGGATGGACGAAGAAGGTTGAAGTGGCAGTGGCGACAGAAAATGTGGAATGGATACAGAGAAGTTTTGTAGGAGGCACGATGAGGCCTATTAATTTTGCTTCTTTAAGGACAATGGTTGCGAAGAACGTCCCAAATGTTGTCCAGGTTCGGCAAATGGGAGCATACAAAGCGCTTTTAACATTTGATAGTGTTTTGCATGCTGAGGAAACTTACACATTGAACATGAATGGTCTACTACATTTGTTTCACAGTGTATAGAGATGGGAGGAGTCGGAGCATAGTAAAACTCGTAGAGTGTGGCTGGAATACTTTGGGGTTCCGCTGCACGCATGGTCAGTCGATACGTTCAAAACTATAGGAGGTCAATGGGGCGAAGTCGTTGGATGTGATAGAGAGACGGAATTATGTAACTTCTTTACTGTCGGACGTGTTCAGATTGATACTTGTGTAATGGATGTGATTCAAGAATGGATCCATATCACTGTTGGTACGGGAGAATTTGATGTTCTAGTGAAGGAGGTTGGACATGAAGCATGTAATTTACAATGCACGGGGAACACTAGAGAGAAAGAGACAAGTGTAAAATGGCATCACAGTAACACAAGTAAGAGCCCAGGACTGGATTTGAGGCAGCGGCAGGGGACGGAAGGTTTACATGAAGGAAGCCAGGATGAAGAGCTGGTGATGATGGTTGTACGAGGGGAGGAAGAAGACAAGGGCAGATTTGTAATTCCGGACATAATTTTGAATGAACGGGTTAATATCAATAACTATCGTAATCGCGGAGAGATCAGAACAAATCAATCAGTTACTGGTGATAATCAAGACTTGCCAGATTTTGGGGGAGGGAACGTTATGAATTGTGGGGCAGATTCTGAAAAAATTTGGACATGTGAACTTAATGGGCTCGGCAGGAGGTCCATAGGGAGGAACAAAAAAAGAGTTGCCTAATCAAGCCTTGGACTGGTTGTAATAAGAAGTTGGAGGAGGGGAATCGGGCCTTGCTAGGCCCAACGCTATCAGTGTCCAAAGGGGCAGCACCTGCATCCGCGTTGGATCTTGCGGATTGGGTCTCCAATGCTTGTGACAGGAGCGGGTCGCGAACTGCAGCGGGCAAGAGAAACGAAGGCAGCGCGCAGGGAGAAGACCTTCTCGAAGGTCATAGCGGCGCACATGATGGGGATGCCACAGAGGTACTCGGCGAGTCAGGGGCCTACGCTGCCGGTTCTTCCGCGGTGGAGAGGAATGTGTCCATGCCAGTGAAGGTGGGGCTATCGACAACGCCAGGACTGGGACGGTTGGCGGGGCAAAGAACCCAGCAGTCGAGGACACCAATGGAGGTTGTGGTGGTGCGGATCAGCAGGGAGTGGAAGCCGAAGGAAGAGGCGAAGCAGATGGGATCGGGGAGGAGAGATGCACGATGTAGAATGGGGCTTGCACGGACCAGAGACTTGTTCAGATTGGTAGGAGAGTATGCAGACATGATCACGCTGGCATTAGAGAGGATGGCCTTAGCTATGAGGGTACAGATAATGAAGCAGAGGATAGTAGTAGCCAGAGCTCATTATTGAGGGAACAATTATTGGAAAACAGAAGGACCTAGGAGCTGGCCACAGAGTCAGGGGCTATGCTATATGATGAAGAGGAAGACATTATGATAATTCTACAGGCACAGAATGAAGAAATAGCTTGGAAAAGAAAAGTGGCTAAGTAGAAGAAAAAATGAGACGGTGCAGACCCAAACATAAAAGACAGGTGTGTAAGAAAATTTTAAATGATTGTTAGTGCATGGAATGTTAGGGGATTACGGGGAGATGGGAAGTTGAGGATGGTGAATGACCTAAAGAAAAAATATAACTTAAATATGTTAGGATTGATTGAGACTAAAAGGCAGGTTGTGACGAAATTTGACGTTGCAAGGTTATGGGGGCATGATAGTACAGGTTGGGAATATGTAGGTTCTGATGGTGCTTCTGGTGGACTTTTGCTAATATAGGATGAATGTGTGTTTAAAATGAATAATTGCTATAAGGGGGGAGAGGTGGCTGTGTGTTGAAGGCATAATGTTAAAGAGTAGTTTCAATTGCGCTTTTTTCTTGGTCTATGGTGCACATAATAGAGATGAGAAGACTCATGTTTGGGAGGAGCTGAGTTATATAGCTAGGTTATGTCAGGTTCCGTGCTGTTTTCTGGGAGACTTTAATGAAATAGTCCATGTGGAGGAACGGAAAGGTGCCACTAGCTTACCTCTGTCTGTGGAAGAGTTCAAGGTTTGGGTACAAGATATGCACTTAGTGGATCTGTCGCTCACTGATCGCAAGTTTACATGGTTTCGGGGATGATCTTGCAGTTGTATAGATAGAGCGTTGGTTAACGTGGAGCGGCTAGAAGAGTTTTCGGATACTCGGCTACGAGGTGGGCTAAGGGGTTCGTCAGACCATTGCCCTATAATAGTTGAGGACAAAAAGATGAAGGGAGGTCCAAGACCGTTCTAAAGTCTCGATTCGTGGTTTACACATGAGGCATTTCTTAGCATGGTTAAAGAGGAATGGAGAGGATTGGGGGATATACAGTTCACAGATAAACTAAAGGCATTGACGACTCCGTTGGGAAGATGGCATAAGGCAAACTTTGGTGGGATGGACAACAAAATTACTAAGTTTGAGGAAGAAATCAAGAGAATTGATGACATGGTAAGCAATAGCGGGTATGATGAAACGTTGGAGGCTAGAAGAAAGGTGCTGGTCTCTTGTTGTGAGAGATGGTATGTAAGGAAGGAAGTCCATTGGAAACAGATATCTCGGTCTCGGCATGCGAAGGAGATGGACAAAAATACAAGATACTTTCACAATATAGCATCAGCAAGGAGACGGAATAATAGGATTGATATACTGGTAATAAACGGCAGACAGGTCAAGAATCAAGCGAGAATCAAGATAGCGATCAGAGAGTTCTACAAGGATTTATATCATCAAGAAGCTTCTCCTATGATGGGATTTAGAGATGGCTTGGTGGGTAAGATAGATGAGGGAGATGCTTTGTCTCTAGAGGAATTGCCGTCCGCTGAGGAGATCAGAGAGGCTATCTGGGACTGTGAGTCATCTAAAGCGCCAGGCTGTGATGGATACAACATGAATTTCATTAAGAGGTGTTAGGGGAAGATTGGGACTGAATTCACGGCAGTAGTGATGGGGTTCTTTCAGACATCAAGATTACCAGTAAATGCTAATATCATTTGGGTGGCACTAGCACCCAAATTTGTTGGTGCAAAGGAGATCAAAGATTTACGACCGATTAGTATGGTGGGGTGCGTCTACAAGGTTATTTCGAAGGTGCTAGTTAGGAGGATGAGGGTTGTGATGCCGGGGTTAGTCGGGGAGACTCAGAGTACGTTTGTCAAAGGAAGGAAAATACATGATGGGGAACTTATTACGTGTGAAACAGTGAACTGCCTTAAACTGAGGAAAAAGGAGGCAGTAATAATCAAGTTAGATTTTCAGAAAGCATATGATAGAGTCAAGTGGAGTTTTGTGGACATTGTCTTACAAAAGATGGGTTTTGGGCATAGATGGATAGCGTGGGTTATGGAGTGTGTGACAAATGCATCTATGTTGGTTCTGATAAATGGTTCGCCATCTAAGCCATTCAAAATGAAAAGAGGCTTGAGACAAGGTGACCTACTTTCCCCCTTCTTATTTGTACTGGTTGTGGATGTGCTGCATTGAATGGTTGGAGAGGCAATCAGGAACAGACGTATATCACCGTTGTTGGTTGGGAGAGATAGTATTGAATTGTCGCACCTGTAGTTTGCTGATGATACTATTCTGTTTTGTCCACCGGAAGAGGAGTCTATTCAGAATTATAAGAGGCTACTGCGATGTTTTGAGTTGATGTCAAGGCTCAGGATCAATTTTGACAAGTCCAGTTTGATTCCAATTAATTGTGATGAGCAGTGGGTCCAGCGTATGTGCAACTTATTGGGTTGTAAGGGGGACACTCTTCTAGTTAAATACCTTGGAATCTTTTTAGGAGCAAATCTGAGGTTGGTGAAGACATAGAAGCCTATAATAGACAAAGTGGAGGAGAAACTCAGTCTGTGGAAAGCTAAGGTGCTAAACAAAGCTGGTAAGTTGTTGCTTATTAAGTCCGTCTTGAATAGTTTGCCAATGTATTATTTGAGCGTTCAAGATGCCGAAGGCTGTTGCTGAGAAATTGATTTCATTGCAAAGAAGATTCCTGTGAAGTAAGGAAGATGGGAGAAACGGTATGGCACTAGTAAGATGGGAAGTAGTGCAAGCCCCCCAAGAAATTAGGAGGGCTGGGAGTTGGTGATTCAATGATTCGTAATGCAGCCCTTCTGTTTAAGTAGTGGTGGCGGTTTGCAAAAGAAGAGTGCCCATTATGGAAGAAGATCGTATGTTCGTGTAATAATCTAAATCCCAATGAGCTACTACCAACTCAAGTGCTACCTACTAAAGGAGGCTCGTGGAAGGATATATGCCAACTACAGATCACGAATCAAAATATAAGGGATAAGCTGGTTATAGGGTTGTCAATGGAGATTGGAGATGGGCAACGGACAAGATTTTGGGAGGATGTATGGTTACTCTGTGGATCTTTAAAGAATCGGTTCCCGAGGCTTTTCTCTGTTTCAAACCAATGTGGATCTGTCATTGGGAATTGCGGATTTTGGAATGGGCTAGACTGGGTATGGAACTTCCAATGGAGGCGAGAGCTCTTCCAATGGGAGTTAGAACTCCTGAGTCAATTACATGAAGCTCTAAGACCTGTGAGATTAGTACGTAACTGGGAGGATAGAGTGCTGTGGAAATACGATAGGCAAGGTATTTTTTCAGCTAACTCATTTGTATAGGTGATGCAGGAAGAATTGATTCCGGAAGATTTAACCAGTTACAGTTTCACTAGAACCATTTGGAAAGGTTTGATTCCACCAAGAGTGGAGCTGTTTACTTGGTTTGTTTTGACAGGCAGGGTGAATCCAAGGAAAGGCTAAGCTGATTTGGAATTGTCAGACCGGAAGATAATGTCTGTATTTTGTGTAATAATGATATGGAATATGTATGTCACTTGTTTCTAGGCTATGCATTTGCTTGGCAGGATTGGAGTGCTTGGATGTCGGGTTTTGGCCATCAATGGTCATATCCGGGTTCGATGAAAGAGCACTTTTTAAGTTGGACAGAGGAACCGAGAAGGAAGGAGGATCGCAAGCATAAGATAAGATGCTTTCTATCGTGTGGAACATTTGGATGGAAAGGAACATGAGAATTTTTCAGAATAAAAGTAAAGGTGTTGAAGAGATCATCAACATGACTGTGACCAGCGTTAACGAGTGGATAGGTGTTGATCCCTTTTATTGTTAATGGCTATGCTGAAGATGACATAGGGACTAATTGTTGTCTGGGCTGGGTGTGTGTTTAGTTTTAATTAGAGTTATTGTTTAGCTCTGTATACTCCACTTTATTGTGTTAAGCTCTTATTTTCAAAAAAAAAGAAACTTTTTTTAAGTAGTTTTTTAAAATACAACTTATTTATCTAATTCTCTATCTACTTAATTGCTAAGCATTTTCTTGATACCTTTGTGATTGCTTTTGATCTTGTGTCTTCCTTTAATGGTCATGCTGTCCTCTTTTATATAGCCACTTCACCCATTTGTCATTGTTCTTCTTTGCCTCTTGTATCCATATATTTCTTTCTTTCAATTTATTTTCTCCCATGTACTCAACACCAACATTGTCAAATAGATGCCTCTTTGTATAATTTTTTTTTGTTTTTTTTTAAGTTAGGAATGAGATTCGAATCCAAAATTTTTAAATAAAAATAAAAAAATATATTATTTAAATTATTGTTCATTAACTTTACATAAATTTTATTCCTTATGAATCTCAAGTTTCAATTTCTCACATCCTTACTATTAATCCAATCCACGATTTTTTTATTATTTGTTATAACCCATTATTATTAGGCGTATATTAATTAATATATCAGCATATGACCGTTGCATATATATATATAAGCGTTGCATATATATTATATATATTAATAAAAATATATGAGCATTATTATTATGGTCAAAAATTTACTTTTTAAGAGGTGTTGGAATATATTTTATTTAGAATAAAAATAAAAAAGTTAATTACTAACATAAAGTAAAAACTTAAAAAAAATTAAAGTCAGTGTAATTTGAGCATATTCATCATCATCAAATTTAAAAATATCGTTGGTTGAAAAGATTTGTGTGGACTTTTTTATTTGTCCACAAAAATTAAAGAAGAACAAGAAAAAGGAGTAATGAATAGGGAAAAGGATAGAGAAGAGGAGAGGAAACATAAAGAAAAGATTATAGTAATCAAAGAAAAGGAGTTATAAATTCAAGCGGCGATGTAGGAATAAGAGTTACAAACTCAGAGGTAAGCGCGAAGGAAAGAGAAATAGAAAGGAATAAAGGATGGCTAAGGAAAGAGAAAGAGAAATGGATATGCAACGCAAATACTTAATGTTGACACGTTTACAATGAGAAAAACGACAGGTTCTTCATGAGATTGCATGTGAAAAAATAATTAACAAATGGTTTACTTAATGATTTTTTGTATTCATAGAGTTAAGTAGTCTGTTTTAATAATTTCTTGTATTCATGGACAACAGCATCGACAACTGAAAGAGGACTTGATTGAGCCCATATGGCAATTTCATAATGCTTATCATCAACTATAGAATTTAAGTATGTTTTTTTATATCAAGTAATTTTTTAAATTAATTTAATCTCAAATTATATATTGTGTATTATTGTTATTTATGAAGTTATTAATTTTTGTTAAGTCAAGAATTGATTTGGTTACTTGTGATGACAAACATAACTAATAATATCCTAACATACTTATTTTTTTTTATAAGAATTGTAGATATTAATGGATTCACCATCAAAGATAATAATCAAGTAATCCATGATTCAAGTAAGAATAATACATAATTGATTCTTTATAAGCAAGAATCATTTCATATATGGATTGAATAGCTGCTGCATTTTTATCAAGCTAAACAAGGAATAGATTCTCATTCAATTCCAACAGCTAAGAGCATTAAAGGTGCATCGGCTATCTTAATCATATTAGGAATGATTCTAACGGTAAACAAGAGATATGAAGCTTTATATATTGATGAATCATCAAGGAAGAAGGCAACTATTTTCCTGCATATTGAAGACCATAAAAAACAACATTTGTTTTTGTTTTTGTTTTTTTTTTTTAGTGTATTCTTACTTCTCTTTTATCTAGATTCAAGCTTATTTTGAGAGATACAAAAGACAAAGAGAGTAGTGCATACAAAAGTCATTTAACCTTTGATTGAGAGTTTGATTTCAAAAGTGTGTTGGGTTAGAGTGCACTTGATTCATCTTAACTAGATTGGGTTAGCACCTAGGTAATTTATTAAGCTTGTGATAGCATAGGTGGTGGTTTACAAGAGTGTGAGTTTTTTTGAATTGGTGTTTGTAGTCAATCTTGATTATAGTAAAAATTCTACTATTATTGCAGTGGAGACTAGACGTAGATCACATTACACTTCGTGACCGAACCAGGATATATCGTGGTATTACTCTTCTTCTTTCCCAAAATTTGCAACCTACATTTTTGTTTTATTCTCCTACCATGGGATGAGACAAAAACAAAAATAATCTCTTGTTTATCAGTTTTGATACATAATCTAAAAAAGTGTTTACACTTATATTTTCTTGATTTAATCATCTTCTCAAGTCATTTAAAAACCTTCAATTAACATCAGATCTTAGGCTAAAAGCACAAACTTAATGGCTTGAAGTAAAAGATCTATGGAAACCTTTGTGACTTACACATTGACCAAAGGACAATCATATTATAGACTTCTTGAAACTAACTATTCTTATTGAAAAGAAAGGATGAGGATTTTTGTGCAATCAACTGACTATAATATATGCAAGATCATTGTGAATGGCTCAAATGTTCCTACCAAATGCAACATCGAAGGCAATGTTGTTCCAAAGGAAGATTCCAAATGGACGGTTGAAGAAAATAAGAAAGTGAAGCTAAATGCCAAAACTATCAATATGATGCATTGCGCTATTAGCTTTGAAGAATTTAAAAAAATCTCAAGATACAAAATTGCAAAGGAGATATGGGACAAGTTGTTGTTCACTCATAAAAGAACTGAACAAGTTCGAAAAACTCGTATTAACAAGCTTATGAAGGAATACGAAATGTTCTTTATCATGGAAGATGAACCAATTGATGCTTTATTTGAAAGATTTTCCATAATCATCAATAACCTTGATGCAATAGAAAAACACTTCTCTGAAGTAGACTTTTTAAGAAGATTTTAAGAAGTCTTACCAAGCAATGGAAGATCATGAGCACTATCATATCAAAGCTAATAATCTCAGCAATATTACTTATGATGAATTGAGAGGAAAGCTATTGATTTATAAATCCACACGTCTCAACAATGATAACAAGAAAATAGAAGTGATATTTAAATCAAGAATCACATCAAAAGAAAAAAAAATCTGATCATGAAGCCCACGTTTGTTATTAATGATTTAACTGAGAATTCAGCAAAGCTTCTTGAAAAATATGGCAAATATAAAAAGAAAAAGACTAATTACCTAAATCATTCCCCAAAGATTTTAAAAGTGGATATTTTAGTCTCCAAGAAAAATTAATACACAGATCAATTCTTAAGGTTTTATTCCGGCAGACAAATTAGTTTCCAGTTTATTTTTTGGCAGAGTAGTTACCCATATCAGTCCCCAAAGATTTTAAAAGTGGATATTTTAGTCCCCAAGAAAAATTTATACATAAATCGATTCCCAACGTTTTTCTTTGTCAGACATAACAGTCCCCCATCCATTTTACTTTTACTATATATCGACCTTTATTATTATTAACTTAGCTTTGTGCATGTGGACGACGACACTAACATATTAATACACTCTTTTTGTTAGAAACAAATAAGGTGAATAATGATGCTTTGAAATCCAAATTAAAATATTTTCTTTGACAAAAATTTCAAAAATACTCCTAAATTTTATTTTGTTTCAATTTTGTCCCAAAAGTTTTCGATTTACATCAAATATACCCCTAACGGCTAAATTTTCAAAAAATTTAAGACCAATCTAACAATAATGCATGAAAATTATGCTTGATTTGCTTGTGTTGAGAGTTGTTTTTATGAAATTATTGTTGAATTGGTCTTAAATTTTTTAAAAAATTAGCCGTTTGGGGTATATTTGATGCAAATCAAAAACTTTTAGGACAAAATTGAAACAAAATAAAACGTAGGGGTATTTTTGAAACTTTTGTCAAACTTCAAGGACAAAAAGTATACTTTATCCTAATAATAATAATAATAATAATAATAATAATAATAATAATAATAATAATAATAATAATAATTTTTGGATGGAGGCTGTTATGTTTGACGGAAAAAATGTTAGGGATTAATTTATATATTAATTTTTTTTGGGACTAAAATATCCGCTTTTAAAATCCTTAGGGACTGATCTGGGTAATTACTCTGCCGAAAAATAAATTGAAGACTGATTTGTCTGTCGGAGTAAAATCTTAGAGATTGATATGTGTATTGATTTTTCTTAGGAACCAAAAAGTCCGCTTTTAAAATCCTTGGGGACTAATTTGGGTAATTACTCAAAGAAAAATGAAGTCTTGAAGTTGGAAAATGCCAAGCTCAAGAAATATTTAAGCATGGTCAAATCTTCTAAGTCTTTGAAACAAGAAAATGAGCTTTTGAAAATTGAAATAGGAGATCTAAAATTGAAATATTCTACTGTAAGTGATTCTCTTGCTAAAAATATAAAATTGCAAGAAAGGAATAAGAAATTAAAAATTAATTTAAAAAAGTTTGCTCAATATTCCAAAAACTTAGACAAAATTCTTGCTAATCAAAAGCCTCTCTTTATAAAATCTGGTCTTAGTTTTGTGAAGGAAGAAAAATCTGATTTAGAAAATGATCTTAAAGCCTCATTTTACAACGAAAGTGCTGAACAAGCCTTCTATAAAAATAAAATCAAAAATTTCTTAAAAAACAAGAATCTTTCTTATCATGCAAAAATTTTAGCAAGATGCAAACATTTGTTCAAATTGTAAGAGAGCTAGACATTTTTCACCTCTATGTTTTATTTATAAAAGTTTAGTAGGTAATCATGTTTATAATATTATTTGTGATAATAATTCTCTTGGACAACTAAAAAGAATTAACATCAAAGGATCCAAGTTAGTTTGGATACCTAAAATTCCTTGAAAACTTTGTAAGTTTTTCTTGCATCCAAGAAAATCAAAGACATATAGTATCTTGATAATAAATGCTCAAGGCACATAATGAAAAAATCTATATTCTTCATCAAATGGTACAGTGGCTGCAAATAGCTCTAGAATAGGTGCAGTTCTGAAAATGCAACCAGTTTCTACAGATACTGTTGCAAACGATAATTTTGGAGACAAAACAGAATTATCTTTTGATTCTACAGAAGACAATACAACTGCAAAAGATCCTAAATCTGTAGAACCAGTACTTGAACCTTATCCAAATGCTTCCAAACCTAGAGAATAAAAATTCATATAGAATTATCCCAATCAATTTATTATAGGTGATTCTTCACAAGGCATTACAATAAGATCTTCTACAAGAAAGCTAGACTCAAGCAATTTTTCTTGTATCTCAATAATAGAATCTCAAAAACTTAAAGAGGCTCTTCAAGATTCATCTTGAGTTAAAGCTATGGAAGATGAACTAAAGAAATTCAAAAAGAATAAGGTCTGAACTTTGGTTCTGGGTTCGAATGGCAAGAAGGTCACAAGAACAATATGGATATTTAGAAACAAACTTGGAGAAAAATAGAAAGTTTGTGAGAAATAAAGCAAGGCTTTTTGCACAAGGATATGATCAAGAGGAAGGGATAGATTTTGATGAATTATTTACTCTAGTTGTTCGAATAAGGCTGCTGCTTACTTGCTGCGTTCCAAGGACTCAAGCTATACCAACTGGACGTAAAGTGCTCCTTTCTTAATTGTTTAATAGATAAGGAAGTGTATGTGGCTCAACTGCCTGATTTTGAAAATAAAGACTTAGCACTTTTCTTTTGAAAAAGGACTTTCAAAAAGGAACTACAAACACAACTCTATTTATTAAAAAATTCTAATAATCTCTTTATTATTGTTCTTGTATATGTTGATGATATTTTTTACTAAACCCTTAGCTGAAGATAGATCCTATATTAGAAATTGCTTTGCTTATGTTAAATGCTTCTCATCTGTTTTAACTGCACTGATGAGATTTTAAAGTTTTTGTCTCTCAAGTCGAGTCGAGATTTTCTGGATAGATGATGAACAAGTTCAAGCTTTCAATCTGCCACCTTTATATCTTTGTTGAATGATTATCTGATCTTTGCATTTATTTCAAAAAAAAATTTTTACTACATTAAAATAAATTTTATTCAAAGTATTTCCAGCATTAATCATCTTATTTATTTTAAAAATCTTTTCTAGAATTCTTTTTCAAATCAATTTCACAATCTTTACTATTTTAAAAGAATTTTAATCTTGCATCAGTTTTAAATGCCTCTAGCCTTTCATAATATTTCTGTTGCTACTGGTGATGTTTGAATTTTTTTTATTTTCCACCTTGATAATAAAAGGAGAAAAAAAGTAAAGATTAAACTAAGCTTATTTGGTTTATGAATTTTATGACCTTATGATCTTATTAGTTTATTCTTTTAGTTTTTGATATCTCTCTTGATTAAGATCTAATATATACTTTATATATATGTTTGTTTGTTGCTCTGATATATTTTATCATATTACTTTCATTAAAAGAAAAATGCTATATACCGTTGGATCCATTTAATTTACCGTTAGATTTAGCGTCAGACATTAGTGGAAGGTTTACCAGTAAATTTGGCAATAAATTTGTCGGATAAATAAATTATCATCGGATTTGGTTTTTCGACTGTAAATTTGCCTGTAATAATTGAAGGAAAAAAAAAAGAAAAATTGATGCGATCATTAGTGCAATGCTGTGTTTTGGTCACTTACAAATCGTTACCGTCAGATTTATTTGCTGGTAATCTTATCCTAAATTCGAATCCCAAATCCTCTCCCTCCTTATTTTTGAACTCTCTCCCACAAACCACCTCCAGCAACATCGACCACCACCAACAGCATTTAAAGACTGCGTGGACTACTTGCATCACGTTGGTCGCTTTATCGCCGCCGTTTTTGTCGCTCTCGCCACTGCTGCCGCCGTTACTACTACCTCCCCTGTCATTGTTGCTTCTTGTATTGCCAGAGCTGCCTCCTTCCTCCGTCGAGGTAAGTTTGTCCACCTCCTTCTTCCTATTATTTTTTTCAATTTATTAAAAAAATCCTAATGCAGCCCTGCCGGTTGGTCACCACCGCTGTCACTTTGCTGTCCGGGCTGCCACCATGCCAGAAAAGCTTTTTGCACCGCCACTGTTTTCAGGTAACTCACTAATTAGTTTATAGTAGTTAAATCTTAAACTCTAATTTATCTATAATTTGTTATATATTAAAAATTTTACAATTAAAATATTTGTATTAAAAATTTAACTATGTTTCAAATTTAGTTCATGTATGTTTTTTAAATTGTTTAGGTAATATACTGAAAATAAGGTTTCGATGCTCTTTAACAAAAGTTTTTAACTTGTAAAATCTTAAATGATGATAATTTTTATAATTTTGATTGGCAGTTAAATATCATATCTACACTGCTCAATATTGATTGACTTGTCCATTATAAGTTAGGGCTCTGCTTTCATTCTTTTTATTGATAAGTGGCTGTTTGGAAAGGAAGGAGAAACCCACTTCCTTTAAAAAAAATTTCATTGGAGTTTGGAACTTTAGATTTGGGAGTAGTTCTTTTTCTTTCTTTCTTTCTTATTTATTTATTTATTTAAATGAGCTTTTCAATTGTCTAATTGGTTAATAATAGTTAGCTGTATGGAGAAGTCATTATACCTTATAAATGCTATTTATTCTGGCAATAGAATTGGATAATGGATATACTCTATATATTTAGTAACTTACATGAAGTAGCAGCAAAATCTTCTAAGTTTGTATTTCCGTTCGTTTAATTGTTTGTGTAATTATTATTGTTGAATTTTTTGTTTACGTATTTAGAGTTTGTTTAATCTTTTGTTAATTGTCATATATATGTATATATATGCTGCTGCTTGCTTCTTTTACTTAATGAATTGCATAGGATGAGGATACATTTATTATTGTTTTTATTCTGATTAATCTATTTTACATCTGGTTTGTTGCTTTTGATGTAAATATTTAAATCTCTTATTGTTTGGGTATTTTCAGAGTAGTTAATTATAAAAAAATTGGAGTTAATTTGGTATTCTGGTATTAATTTTATATTATTATTGGTTATTTTTGTATTATGATGGAGGATTATGTGTTTTTTTTATTAAATAATTTAGACCTGACAATGTTGTTTATGATTTTTAATTTTTTATTATGGGGTGAATTGTTGTTAATAAGTAAATTATTTATCTTTGATTCATTGTAAATTTGCAGTTAGACAGCTTTATTGATTTGGTATGGTTCCTAAGGATTCTTCAGGATTTAATTTCTACGAATCTTGCAATCCGTAAGTATTAAAAATAGTTTGGTAGGGTTGATTCTTTATGTAATGTAATAGCATTAGTTAGCCTAATATTTAATGCTCATTATAATTGCTCTTTTAATTTTTGGTTTAATTTTGTTTAATTTTTGTAATTGAGAGGTTGGTGCATTTTAAATATGATTTTCTTACTTAATTGAATTCTCTTATTTTGTTTAGTTTTAACAATAAACTTTGATATATGAACTTGTTTGTGAATTTTTAACTAAAAATTATAAACAAATTATTATAAAAAATTGTAAAACTTTAAATTTTATTAGTTTAAAAATTATTAAATTTAAATATTTAAAATGATATATTAAATTTTCAAACAAATTTTTAAAAAAATTAAAATTAAGTTTACTGTCGTTAAATCTGCCGCTAACTATTAATTTGACTATTAACAATAAATGATATATTACCGTCAAATTTATCGAGAAAAAAATCTGGCTGTAACAAGTTCCAAAATTTTGCCAATTTAAAATTTATATTTGCTGTTAAATCTGCCGGTAATTAGTGGTGGACAAAAATATCCGCTGGTAAATAGTTACCGACGAAATTTATACCGTCAAATTTATTTCGTCGTTAAATCCGACAATAAACAGAAAAAAATTTTGCCGGTAAATCTGACGGTATCCGACGACTTTCTTGTAGTGTTTGATACCTAATGGTCATATGCATCAAGCTATGTCTAGTATTTCTTTGGCATATGTGTGCAATTTTTGTAAATGATTAGGTTCCACAGCTTTAAGCTATTAAGCTTGATTAATAGATGCTGACAAATAGGGAGAGCTTGTTAAAAATAAGGGAAGTCATTCTTTATTCTCTCTTTAATTTGAAGTTTAATCATCTTTGTCATAAAAAAAATTATTGAGTCAATAATTGATTTAGTTCTTTGTCATGACAAATATAATTAATAATATCCTAATATATTTTTTCTTTATGAGAATTATAGGTATTAATGGATTAACAATCAAAGATCACAATCAAGTAATTCATGATTCAAGAAAAACAATACACGATTGATTTTTTGTAAACAAGAATCAGTTCATATATGGATTGAATAGCTGCTGCATTTTTATCAAGCTAAATAAGGAATAGACTCTCATTCAATGCCAACGGCTAAGAGCATTAAAGGTGCAACGACTAGTTTGATCATATTAGGAATGATTCCAACATTAAAGAAGAGATATGAAGCTCTATATAAGAAAGAAGGCAACCATTTTTGTGCATATTGAAGACCATAAAAAACAGCCTTTATTTTTCTTGTTTTTGAGTGTTTTTATTTCACTTTTGTCTAGATTCAAACTTACTATGAGAGATACAAAAGACAAAGAGAGTAGTGTATACAAGCCATTTAACCTTTGATTAAGAGTTTGATTTCGAAAGTGTGCTGGGTTAAAGTGCACTTGGTTCTCCTTAACTAAGTTGGGTTAGCACCTATAAGTTTGGGATATATAGCTTAGGTAGTTTAAGAGTGTGAGTCTCTTGGAATTGATGTTTGTAATCAATCTTAATTATAGTAAAAATTCTACCATTGTTGTGAAGAAAACTAGACGTAGGTCGCATTGCATTTCGTGACTAAACTAGGATATATCGTGGTGTTACTCTTTTTCTTTTCCAAAATCTACAACCTGCATTTTCGTTTTATTCTCCTATCGAAAAAAGAGACAAAAACAATGTTTATTAGTCTTGCTGCATAATCTCAAAAAGTGTTTATCACTTGTATTTTTTGATTCAATCCCTCTTCTTAACTCATTTGAAAACTTTTAATTTTTAATATTAATATTTTTTAATAATAAATTATTTTTTAATTTATAAATTTTAATAATATTATTATAAAAAAATAATAACTACATTAATTTAATTAATTAAATGAGACTATAATAAAAATTAAACTTAGTTTTTTTTAATAAAAAAAAAGAGATGTTTTAAATTTTTATTTATTATTTATTATTTATAATACAAAAATTAATATAAAATTATTTTTTATGATAAATGAATCATAAATAAAAATTAGAAATAGTTTTAGTACTCACGAGTCACAACCTAAGACATTGCTGTCAGTAATGGAACAGATCAAGTACTCACCAAACTTGGACGAAAAATATTACATAACTCTTTCTTGACCACAGAAGGATATGAGTATTGCTAAGCTAACCCTTTTTTGCTTTGTAAGCAACACTCGATTCCATTTTTGCTTTATCTCCATAAATCTTGGAACGCAACTCTAACCAATATAACATTCTTTTAAGCTTCCTGGAACTCTGGAACGTAACTACCAAGATAGTTTCACGTTGAAATTCCATAGTCAGCCGTTCTGAATTTGTCTTGAAAACTTGGAGTAGAGGAAAGATGCTCAAGATTTTTCAATGCATTATGTCAATTATTATGCTTTCTCTTACATGTTCCTTGGTATTTATCCTTTTAAACAAGACCAATCATGCAAAAGTTAAGCCTTTTCAAATGTAAGTTTTTTTTTTTTTTTGGACAGAACTTTTCAAATGTTAGCTTGATATCACATTCGGCATCATATTAATTGATAGTGTTATGATTGTTATCTAGTATCTACACATACTAATTTTAAAGGTGCTTTTTAATTCCCCCGTGCATGTGCTATTGAATATAATTGTTGGATATCTTTCTCTGTCCCTGATGGCCTAATGTATATCATACCATTTGCCTTCAAATTTGATCTTTATGGAAGAGGGAAAAAAACAAAAAGGGAAGAGGGGGGCAGGGGAATTAATTGACTTTAATAGTGAATCAGATTCACCTTTTTTCATAAACATCACTTTCTTTTTACATAAATTCTAGCTAGGGACCATGTATGTGCACATGCTACCTTCAACAAACGACAAGGTTGCGTCGCGATTCTACAGTTCTTGCGTGATATATGCACATTTGAAGTTTGCTGATGGTTCATGATTGTGACAAACTTCACTTCCTCTCCTCTTCACTCTAGTCTACACAACCTTTGTTTAAAGTACTTCTTATTCTCATAAAATCATTCCTCTATAAGACTACATAATTTGTATATGATTTGAAATGAGGTGAAATCCACTAAAATGGCAACGTAGGCGTTTTGTGAAAATACGAGAGATAAACAGAAATTGGATTTTTTTTCTATTATAAATTAAAAAATTTTATTTTTTAAAAAAAATTAATTAAACTTTAATTTTTTAAATATGTCTTTTTTTTTGGCATTTAAGGTAAGTTCACCACACCCCGTCGAACTTCTAATTTTATATAGAGTTTGTCGCATCCCGGCAAATTTTGAGTCGAATCCTTCATAAATACTCATATTAGTCGAGAACGAAACTCAATACTAGTAGCCGTTCTTCTCTTTAATATTCATATTCTTCTAATTTACTCTCTACAATGTTTAGAATTCCATTGTTTTCTATTCATTATGATGATGAAATAGTGTATGAGGAAAAAGGTTTTTATCATATTTAGGTCTGCTCAACCAGTAATTACATACATAGCACTTGAAGTCAATAGTCTAATAGCATTGAAGAGTTTGATATTGCATTCCATTGGCCAACAACACACTAAAAGTGAAAAAAATTTACTACAAATATCCGTCAGAAGTAGATAACTCTTTGTTTTACAAATGGTATATCATAGATTATAGTTGTGATTGTTATTTTCGTATTATTTTTATTAGAGTTTAGGTTTTGATAATATTTTATGTTTTTTGAATTAGGTATCGGTTACGTGATAACGAGGACATACATCTTATAAAGGTGTGGCACAACCGTTGAACAAATGTCCATTTGTTAGAATAATTTGTTTTCCTAGTTGAGTTCGGTGGACGAGGATCATCCACGGATATTGCTGATGATTTTCCTTTAAGTGGAGTAGTCAGAAGAAATATTAGAAGGACAATGGTTGACCTAAATATGTCACCTGAAAGTAGTCAAGAGGGGTCAAATGTTGAACATTCTAATGATAGTATGATGCAATTAGATGTTGAAAGTCATGAGGGTTCTGCTATTAGGGACCCGATGATCGATCCCTATCAAGTTAATCCCGATGATGGTGAAGATGTTGAGGCTTAACCAACGGAAATTCCTAATGAGGGTGAGGAGGAGGAAGAGATGAACTACTACGGTGACATACAAATTACACTGACACAACCTGCTATTTCTTGATCATATGACCGGACGGATCACTTTTTCACTTTGAATCTCGAGGCAATGACTTTAGATTGTTTATTTAGTCATGGAGGCCTCAAAGAAGATCCCACGTATGAGTTTGAGATTAGATAATAGTTTGAAAACAAGGAGGAAGTCATCTTGGCAGTTAAGACGTACAACATTAGGAGGATTGTGGAGTATAAAATACTAGAGAGTGACCAGTTAAAGTATGTTGTACAATGTACCCAATTTGGGTCCGGTTGTGGATGGAACATATGTATATCTTATTGCCAAAAACAGGAGAAATGGGAGGTGAGAAAGTATAACAGTCCTCACACTTGCATGCAAATATCGGTGGGTAAAGACCATCGAAGGTTGGATTCAAAGGTGATTGCTCAGCATATATTCATAATGGTCAAAACATATCTAACATCAGCATAAGGGTTCTGCAAGGAGGTGTATGTGGAGAATCACTTCAAATACAAGACGTCTTATAAAAAGGTTTGCCTTGCAAAGCAGAGAGTCATTTCTAGGATATACAGAAAGATTCTCCTAAACATTATCTTTTTTTTATTATCTTCTTTAGCGGAGCTTGGTGAAGAACTTCTCTTTTTTTGTTCTGGAGGAAGAGTTACTTTGAGTGTGTGAATAGAGAAAAGTGTAATGTGAATGTGTGAGAGTCAAAATAGTCTTTAAGTAAATAAAGCAGGTTAGGAGAGAATGAGAGGCAGCTTAGTCCGTTGCATGTGCAACACGTGATCTTGGTACGCAAATCGAACTATTCGATTACTTCTTCTGACAAGAAAGACCCTCCAATTTGTGATTAGATAGCTCCATAACAGCGTTAAACACGCAACATTCCAATAACATTATTACATTATACAACGGTTATCTCCATTTTAAAATTAAAAAGTTTTACAATTGATCATTAATAATCTTATCATAAAAAAAAGTTTTAGAGAAATATTAGGAACTTTTAATATATTTTTTTCTGTAAAAATCAAAACAAGAAAATTACTATTAAAGATTTATCACACTATCATATTACTTATATGTAGGAATGGCAACAACAATCTATTTTTTGGTATCTAACTTAATCTAATCCGATTAGATAGGGTTGTCAACTCGATTCACTGTGGGTAAAATTAAGCGTGGATCGGGTTGATTTGTTGATTAAATAGAGTAAGGATTGAGGTTCAACCCTACCCAACCAACCTACACCATATATATATAATATAAAGAATATGATAAGAGTGAATGTCGAATAAAAAATTTTTCATTCATATAAAAAGTTCTACTAAACTAAGATCTTTAATCGAAAATTTAACATTTTTGTTTATATAAAAATTAGATTTATTTAGTGATATATAAATATTAAATTATAACTCCAAAATCTTGTTAAATTATTAAATATTGTATTTTTTTATGATTTACGAATAAGATCGGATACCTATAAATGGAAAAAAAAATAAAATTGACATATTATAAACCTGTAAATTAAACAAAATAGAGTTAACTTTTAGTAAAAAAATTAAACCGCAGATAAGATTGGAATTAGATTTAAACCCTGCCATACTTTATCCATTATTACCCGTCTATATGGTACATAACCAGCTCTAAACTGCAGTTTGTAACAAAGGAACTGGTGTTTGTTACAACTTGCTACAAAGTATACGAACAATAATGTAGTTACTACTTACCATACAATACAACATGTATGTAGGTGGTCCTGGGGCAGTTGGAATGGGCATTAACATTAATTAATTCTGCACTTGCAGAGACAGAATTTAATTAATAAATAAATAATGATATTTTCATTCAATACTAAAATTAGTTATTGATATAAGACAGGATCACAAGAATACAAGTGTACAACCCCCTTGACCAAATGAGATTGAAGCAGAGAGACCAAAAAAAGGTTGAGACCTCGTTGGGTGGGAAGTGATGTTGGAAGGGTCAGTCATATGGCAAAGCCTCTGTCTGTGTTTGATAGACTCATGCAGCAGCCATGGGCATGGAAGGTCTTGTCATGTTCTGTCCCTACCAAGCTGACTCCTATGCCCCACGCTTCCACTTCTTTATGGCCTAAACGGCCTAAACTTGCAATTTATTAGTTTTGGATTTACCTATTACAGCCACTAGTATTTTTTGTAGTAATAATACTACTTGTAAATATTTTTAAATAAACTGTGTAGTAATATTTAATTTTTATCGTGGAATAAAAACATTCAATAATATATAATATTTTTGAAATAAATATTAAAGAGATTATTAAATTAGAAAAAGAAAAAATATATAATATTATCAATAGTACTAATTTTATAGTCAATTTAAATTTCTATAAATTAGGATAAAAAAACTTAGAGTCATTTCATCTATATTAATTGTTGGTTAGAGTTATATATAAAATTAGAGGTGGTCAAATAGGCCACTCTAACCCATTTAAACCTGACCCACTTAAATTTGCGAATTATACATATTAATCTCTTTTTAGTTTGTTTGTTTAGGAATTTCAGTTTTTAAATTCGGCCTTTTTATAGCCAGCCAAATGAATTATTTAGATTAGTATATTTATTTTTTATTTTTAAATTCAAATCTCTCGAAAGTAATTAAAAAAAAAAAGAAAAATTGTTACAAAAGTCTGTTAAAAAAATGTAATTATTAAAAAGGAGCTTTTAATATTAAAATTATTAAGAAAAATTAATTTTTATAATATTTAGAGAGAATGACCAAATGTTTTTTGTAAAGAGACATTTTTAAGTTATTTTTTCATTTATTTTTTTCTTGTAAATATTTTATTTTAATTGTCTATCATACTCAAATCCTTATTGATATATTTTCATTTTATTGATACATCTTCATCCATAACTCATAATAGAGATTTTTTTTTTGTTGTGAATCACAAATTCATCATTAGTTAATGTGATCAGAGCAGTCATAATCGTGCTAAATGTAAATATTTCAATATTAGTCTTTTCTTAACTTATGCATACGTAATGATTTTGATTTTAGTTGTATTTATCCAACACTTGATTTTACAATTTTGCTTTGATTTTAGTTGTATATGTGCAAATGGACACTTAAAATATGCACTTATATTGTACAACAGATTTGAATTTTAGCTATATTGTATAATAAATTTGAGGGATAAGTATTGTTTTCGTCTTTAAAGTTATCAAATCGTCCCTGACCTTATTTTAAATTTAAAATCATCCTTAACATTTTATTTCGTATTATAATCGTCTTTTTTAAATAAAATATTTTTTTAAATAACAAAAATGCCCTCTCTTCCCCACATTTCACTCTTCTTCTTCGTTGTCTTTTTCTTCTTCAAATAACAAAACTTTCATCTTCTTCTTCAATTAACAAAATTCAGAACTTAGATCCAACTAACCAGAATAAAAAATCTCCAAATTCATCACTAATTACAAGAACAAAAAATTTATAAATGCGATTACCAAGAACATATAATTAATATATATGAAACACAGCAACCTTAAAAAATGGCTCCCCTGGTTTTCTTTCAACCCCCGCTATTCAAACACATGAAACACAGCAACCTGAAAAAATGGAAGAAGCAAAATAACTTCCATGTTCAATTGTTCTTGCTGCTTTGTCTTTCATGGAGATTCAAAAACAACCAACCTCACACCTTTTACTGTCTTAATATCTCACGCTACAAATCAAACTCTTGTTTCCTCATATATAATCGTGTGTGCTTATATATATATATGAAGAACAAGAACACAAATATAAGAACAAAAATTAAGAAAGTAGGGATTGTAATGAATAAGAAAAATTAGGAACTTGAAAACGCGAGGAACATGATGATCACCACCACCACCACCACCACCATCACCTCTTCGACGACGACGAACACAAGGAGAGCGAGGGTCAGGCGCGGCGCTGCGAATGTGATGAGTGACGCTACGTGGGGGAGTCACGGCACACCTCTCTGACGACGACGAACACGAGGAGGTGAAGGTCAGGCGCGACGCTACGAATGTGATGGGTGACGCTACGTGGGGAAGTCGCGGCGCTGGCGATGGGGAGTCGTGGCGCCGCGATGGCGATGGTGAGGGTGAGTCACGACGACGACGGCTAGCGCGGCGAGGCTTCCTTCCCTCTGAGTCTCTGCTTCTCTATGTCTCTCTAAATCTCAAGTTCTCTCTCTTTTGGCGTTGGGAATGAGAATAAGGGGTTGTGATGGAGATGATTATAGGAGAGAATAATTGTCCGAAAGAACGATTTTAATACTAAATAAAACGTTGGTGATGATTTTAAATCCAAAATAAGATCAAGGACGATTTTAATTTTGACCCTAAATTTTAGGGACCAAAACAATACTTATCTCTAAATTTGATTATGCTTTATAATTTGCAGTTCTGTAATTAAACTGCAAAGTTATACCGTAAAATTCTACAATTTTGCACTATAAATTTATAACTTTGTAAATTTATACTAAAATTTTGTAATTTTATAAACTCTAAAATTGTTTAATTCTGCACTTAAAAAGTAACATTCTATTTTAAAATTTTGTAATTGTACTCTAACATTGTTCAATTCTTTACTTTTTTTTTTTCTCGATCATTACACTTATAGACCACAAGAAGAAGTGAGGTGAGCCCATAAGAGTACAACAGCACCTTAAGTGCAAGTTTAATTTAACAACTAAAATTCACAAAACATAAATATCCTAAACTAGAATATCCAACCAATCCGAAATAGTTAATAATTCCTTAGCTATGATTATTATCCACCCTTATGAATTCTTTTTCTCTTACTTATATCTTTGCCATATTCCTATTAGCCTTAACATCTCTTGTTCCATTATAGATAAGTGAACATCCTTGTTGCTAAATATTTAGTTATTTTTAGGGTTCCAAAGATATCACACAATGGCATAAAATGAAGTGTACCATACCTCTTTATAAGATTTCAGACACCATACATTCATCCAAGATTAGAAGCATTGAACTGAATTTCCAGGCCATGATCACGAGAGCTTTCTTTTTTGTAGGGCGTACTTAAACGATAGAATTATGTAATTCTGTAATTTTGCACTAAAAAAAATATAATTTTGCAATTCTGTATTAAAAATAATCAGTAGAATAAAACAAAACAATCTCATAAAAAATACATTCTATTAAATTTATAATACAGACTTAATATTTAAAATGGTCCTTGAAATTTGACTCCTGATTCAATTTAGTCCTCTAATTTTCAATTGACCCAAATTGTACCCTGAAATTTTAAGATGTGACTCAAGTTGGTCCCTTCGCCCATTTTCCTCATCGAAGAAGTGACGTGCCACATTTAGTTGTCACCTAGCACTTAAAATGTAACAAAACGACGTCGTTCATTAAGCAAACTTTCAATTGGCTATTCTTCTTCCTCCTCCTCTTCAATTTGGCACTCTCTCACTGGATTCACCGTCACCATGCCTCTAGCCTCTGTAACACTTTAACTATCAAAGTTCACGCTTTCGACTGCGCGACTCTGATAGCTCGGATATTACGACGACTTTTATACTATTTAATACTAAAATATGAGCCTATTTAAAACTTTAAACCGCAATACCGCTCCAAAATACTTTCATTCGGTAACGTACATCCATACATACCATACAACTTACAAAACTCGCAAAGAGTGCTTACATATATATATAATATTACAAACATTAACCAATACAATTCCTATCCCTCTTACAAAATGTATAAAGGTAGAGGCGAGGGAACAATAAATAATAATTAAAGCAATATAGAGCATCTCAACAACAACTAAATAAACTCTTCGTGACTTCAGCGTCCATATCCTGAAAAGGAAAATTTGTAGGGGGGTGAGAACATCATCCTCGAAAGGGTTCTCAATAGAGGGTTTTTGAGGATTACTATAATAGGATACGCGAGATAAAAATCATTTCGGTGATTAGCAACCGCCTTATGCATCTTTCCAAAAGCAAGAGGTTTACTATCAAGAAAATTTGAAATCTTTTCTGAAAGAGGAAACTGTTCATGTAACATAAAATTCAAAAGCCTTTCAAAAGGTTTATCTATACTGAACCAAATTAGCCTTTCATACTTTTCCAAACCAGAAATATCAACCAGACATGGCCTTCGGCCCACTTAATGATCAACCACGGCTCTAGGCCCAAACAACCCAACCAACAACTAATCACCACAGTCCAACAGAGTCTCAGTTACAAACACAAATAGAAAAGTTCAAGCACAAACAAATAGTTACCGCAAGTAGAACAATTAGCAGTTAATCACAAGTAATCACAAAGACAAACCAAGTACAATATGCACATCCAAACAATGTCACATAGATGCATATGATGCATGCCTGTCCTAGTGGCTGATAATATCATCTGTCGGTTATAAAGCCAACCCGACAAGTCCTGGTAGCTAACCATTGGATTGTCTTTCTGTCGTGCATCCCCAACTCGAGTTATACTCAACATAATTCATAATCTCAGATATCCAACACCCTCACTGGTGTATATTTACGGGGGCGAGCTCATCCGGAACTTTCACAGTGCCCGGCCACACTTATGACATAGGGTCAGCAGAGTATCAAGTCTCAACCTGGAGCACGTAGTGGCTAGCCACTGCTTTCACCTAGGGAAACTCGTATCTTAGATAGGTGGAAGTGCAAAAATCACAATATCAATATCTCAGCATATATACATTTATTCTCAGCCATAACTCATCATTCATTTCAGCCTTCCGGCTTAAATTCATGACTCATAGTCAGCCATCCGGCTCATAACAAAAAGTCACTTCCACCATCCAACATCATCAAATTCATAAAAATCATTATTCAAATCCATAAATCACTTTTTCTCAACTCACTTTGCTGTGAAATCAAATTTTAATTCTTTTCAGCCTTGGCTTTAAAGTTCTCATTTCTCAAATCATCCCAGGCTCATAAGCCCCCTTTTACTCAAAGTAAGGTCCCCTTTTAAAAACAAAGTCACTCTCGGCATAATCTTTCCAAAACTTCCAAAACCATGGCAAGTTAAAGATTTCTTTTGAAATATTCAAAATCATCCATCCAACAACAGAATTTTATAACAAAAGCTCCTCGGCAGAGTCTCAAGTCTTTAGGGGAGAATAACATAACTCATTTCCTCAAATTCACTTAAAATCATTAAAACCTTGACTTCCTGATTCGAATAATAAAATAGGATCTAAGCAAAATCGAGTCATGTAATCAATTACTCCTTTCAAAGCCATTTCCTTTACTTAAACAAAACCAGCTTCAACTCCATGATTAAATCTAAAGCTTTTCAGACTGCTCAAAAATCATTTTTTGTTTTGCTAAACTGGAATCCAAAGGATATTCTGAAGCTTATCTAAAATGTCAGAAGATAAGGTTTAACAACCGAAACCCAAATTCTTTTAAAGTCACAAAAACTCCTCCAAGTGACAATCTTTATGTTAAATAGAGAAAAACATAAGCTCTGTTTACTTTTTTAAAACAGCCTCAAAGCAAAATTCTCTTTCGAATGACTTGCACCCAAAGACATACTACTTTTCTTGGGGAAAAAAGGAGAAATCATAATTCCCTTTTCAATAATTCTTTCAAGGCGTAGCTTCATTGTTTTCATAATTGATCTAAGTAAAGATAATAAAAGAAGCCCTAAATTCACAATCCTCTAAGTAAAATAGGAAAGGCATTAAACTTATAATTTCCCCAAATAACATTTCAATTAAAGACTCGGATTTTATAGAAATTTCAGCAGCATCTCCCCTAAAACTTGGACTTTGCCACCTTTTTCGGGTCCCAACCAAACCATGCCGTAACCCTCTTCAAGGGGTCCAAAACCAAATCAATTCAGTTATTTCCAAAGATACATCGTGTTCAGGTTTCAAGAACACCAAATCAAATTCAAATCAATTCTTGACAGAATAAATCTGATTTCAAGCTTTTAAAAATTAACTTTAAAGAAGCATGTCAAGAACGGTCCATTTCACAAAACCGAACCACAATCCAGCCAATCAAACATTCATATTCGTTCAAGACAATCAACAATCAGATAAGACTTATACAATCACTCTCAGATACATTTTCTCATATCGATATCTATATATAGTAATTCTATTTCATAAAATATGGTTTTCTGAAAGATACCCTACCTCAAAACGCATAACCATAACACAAACACGTCACAAGAACCCTCTCTCTCAACCCGAAATCACCGGCAGCTTGCATCCCAGCTTTTTTCACTTTCGCAGCAGTAGAAACAACCCTTACGCGCAATATGTGGCACCGATAACTTAATCCTAGAAAACATTATTTTTGTGAAAACCTTAAAACACATAATGGGATATGAACGGAGAAGGTTTCAAGGTAGAGATACTTACTGTACTAAGGGATACTGACTGAACCCAAGGACAGAAGCTTCAACAGTGGTCCCGACAGCCACAGAACCGTCCTCGGTAGTCAGAATCACTTGACTCATCCTGCTCTGTTAGTAGTTTCCAGGACCTGTTCCCATGGAAGCAATCGTGACAAGGTTAAACGCCTCCTCTCCTCTCCGACTTGGGATTCCAGGAGTAGCAGCAATTTTTTAAACCGAACCAGCAACAACGTGAAGTGGCCACGGCAGCAAGCAGAAACGATGAATTCAAATCGGATAACAGTAACAATTCTGGAAATTCCAGGCTAACTCAATTTGAAGCAAGAGCAGTAGTATATAATTATTTTCAATAAAATGTCCAAATTCAGTAATTAGAAATAATATAATTAAATCCTTTATTTTTCCAAAACAGTAGTATCAATATTTTAAGATATTAATTATTTAGTCCAAATCATATAAAAATCCTTATTATTTCACAACTACCAACTTTATAATTTTGAATATAGAAAATAATTCAATGATTGTAAAATTGGATAATAACTTTAATTTATTTCAAATTCAATTAATCGAAACTTGCTTTAATTTTCTTTAATAAAGAAATTTCTGAAATTAAAGTTACAGAAATACTGAATTTGAAATTAGCTCATGATAGCCCTTTTTCAAAAGTTTTGGGTCTTACAGCCTCCATCGACATGCCTCTCTCCTCAGTCTCGCCTCCCTCTCACTCTCTCACACAGTCACACTCACAATGCCACTACAGTTCTCCTTCTCTCATCGGGACAAAGCCGTCACAAAGCATGCCCGAGGAACCAACTCCAACATCACCTTAACACCCATACATGTGAATCAAAGAGTTCTGAACCTGCAGCACCCCATCAATCCCATTTTTTAGGGCTTGATCGTGGCACTTCCTCCCAGATTGAAGGCAACCCATCTTAGCACAAGAACCAACAAGGGGCATACAAGCCCTTCCTTTTAGATTAAAGACAACCCATCCTAATACAGAACCAATAAGGGGAACAAAGGTGTAGTTGTTGGGAAAGATACCATTGTGCAAAGAATGAAAGAAAAAAAATAAGAGCTTGATGAGAAATCTGATTGTTAAAATAAGTCCAGATCACTGATTGTGTTGGCGCAAAAGCTGTCTAAGGTGTTATTGAATTGACGAAAGATCAAAAGGGTATAAGTGACGTCGCACAGGTGTAAGGCGAGGCTCAGAAGGGTGCGTGCAATGTGGAGGTTGCGGAAGAGGGCGGTGGTGGTGAGGAGTGCCTGAATTTGGAGGAGATGTCAGGTGATGTGGCACACGCTCTGAAGGATCACATTGAAGTTTCTTAACGCCGTTTCTTAAATTAGGTTCACTCAATTTTTTATTAGTATGTATGAAATTTAAAATGATTAAATTTTATATTTGCTTGAAAATTTTGATTTTTTGCGAATAGGATAGAATAGGGTAGGGTTTATAACCTTAGGTTGCGGGTAGGGTTAGGGTTGAGAGATTCTTAACTCGCAGGTAAGGTAAGGTAGAATTTAAAAAAAAATTTCAACCTGCGAGTAGGGTTAGGGTAAAGCCCAAACCCTACCCTACCCTACCCATTGTCATCCCTACACTCTTGCCATCTCTCTTCTTCAAATAATAAATTAACTTAATACCCTCTCCAAACTTCACCTTTTTCCTTTTATTTTCTCTCCTTGAACTCCACTACAACTACACTCACACTACAACAAATGGGTCATCATTGCCAGTCCATTCCCGGGTTGAGTTGGTGATGTCGTTAAGAACCAAAAGAACTCCACTCCCAAGCGCAAGGATAGAGAACAAAATGGTAATACTAGTGATACTAACAGTGACGGAACTAGAAAATTTTGATAGTAAGGTAGAGTATATATAACATGATAAAGATTTTTATAAAAAATATGATGTGTACATAAAAAAATAGTTATTAAATTATTTATTATGTACTTGTGTATAAATGTATATGTTATTTAACTCATTTTTAATATATATTTTGTATTTGAATATATATTCTTACGAATGGTTATATTTTATGCACATGTACCATAACTATTATTATTGTTATTATTATTTTAATTATATTTTGTTATTATAAAATATAATTAATCTTTAAAATGTCTAATTATCAAATTAAAATACTAAATATTAATTTAAATAATAATATATAATTTAGAATTCTATTTTTTTAAGTTTTATATTTTAAAAAGATTGAATAATTTTTTTAATAATATAATAGAAATATTTTTTTTACATATATTACTAAATGATCATTTAAAAGTTCACATCCCATACAATTAGGTCTTGATGATATTCATAGTTTAGAAAGTTTTTTCAATTAATGCAGTTGTTACAGAAAAAACTAAAACTAACTTTAAAAGAAGAAACATCAATGGATAAATAATATTCTTTTAAGTCGATTCCTAAAAAAAAATACCAATCTCATTTAAATTTGAGAATTGATCATTATAACACATCTAATTTGAAATTCTGAAATTGAATATCAAGTTTTAAATGTTGAGTAAAATATTATTGTGGGGTCAAAATCAATAATTTAATGAAGAAAATAAATATTATTATTATCATGTACTACTTAAAAAAATTTCAAATTGTAGTGAGATACTTATTCCCATACCCTTATATCTAGAACCGTCTCTGGATACCGGTGTTCATGCTACGGCTGCAACAGACGAGATGGGTTCATGTTCTTTCGGGACAGCGTTGACTCTTGCTCTAGTAGGATTGATTGTGGTAGTGGTACAGTGGAAGGGGAGCAACAACAAGTCTCGCTAGAAACTATTGCGGGTTCAAGGTTTTGGGATGTTATAAGAGATGAGATTGCCACGGAAGTGAGGGAATATGTATCTTCCAATTTTTCTTACCACTTTAACTTTCATTGAGAATTATCTTAATTGGAATCATTTTCATTTTTATTTTTTATTCTTATTATTGAATGTGGTGCTATTGTTTTATATTAACAGCAGTCTCCTATTCTACAGCAACTAACTATATTATCACATTATTATCTCCTTGTAAATAACTTTATCTTGTTATATATCAGTTTACTTATTTCCTTAACTATAGCTCTTGTATAGCTTTGACCGCATGTACATCTCCTGCTTTGTTGTATTCTGGTGTAATACTAAGGCTGTATAAATTCTGATCACATCAATGAGAAATGTAACCTTTCCAAATTTGATATGGTATCAGAGCCCTATTGGCTAACCTCCAACAGATCCAAATAACATGTCATTGGATAATCTTCTTTTCTCTGCATCGAACAATTCTACCTCAATGAATTTTCTCACCCTTCCTATTAAACTCAACCATGAAAATTACTACCTCTAGCGCAAAACAATGCTTCCTGCTCTCGAAACTTCTGATCTTGACTCATTAATTCACCAAGACATAATCCCTCCCACCCACATAACCACTGCACCAATGACTGAAAAACCTTCCCCCACACTTGTTCCAAACCCTGCGCATGCTACATGGAAGAAACAGGACAAACTTGTTCTCCTTCGGCTTCATTCGCACATCTCAGAGAATGTTCTTGCTTATGTCATTGCCTGTGAAACCTCTCGCAGCACTTGGATTGCTCTAGAGGAGTTGTTTGATGCTCAATCAAGTGCTAGGGTTGATTATCTCAAAACCTCTCTTCAAGATTTGCAAAAGGGATCATTAACCATGACTGATTATATTGCACAAAAGAGAAAGCTAGCCGATTCTCTTGCTGAATGTGGCTACATAGTTCAAGAATAGGACTTGAAGAATTTCATCCTTAAAGGCCTTGACTCGTCCTATAATAATCTTCGAATCTCCTATGGTCTGCTCCAATTTCCTCTCCCTCTCGCCAAATTTATTGCAGCCCTTTTGCGTGAAGAGACTACCCTGGGTCATTCCCACTCTGGCCTTCTTCCTTTACCCTCCCCATCCGCCAATATTGCCCAGTCCTTCTTATCTTTGAACCTCAATCCTAACTCTCAACCTCAGCCTTCTCAATCTGCCACCACTCCTCTGAGATTGTTTTGCCAGATTTGTGAAAAAACAGGGCACATTGGAAGGGACTGCTACAACCGTGGCAACTTCAACTTGTATCCCTCTCACAGCAAGCCTTGTAGCAACACAACAGGCGCAACAACAACAACAGCTCTAACCACAACTCTTGCAACACCAGCAACTACCATAACAACAAGAAACCAGAAGCCTTATTTGCATCTCCCTCCAGCATAGTTGATCCGGATTGGTTTCTTGACTCGGGGACAAGTCACCACATCACTAACCAAGCTCAAAATCTATCCAGCCATGCCGACTATGATGGCAACGACTCCCTCACAGTAGGGAATGGTATGTCTCTTCCCATTAGTCATTTTGGATCTTGTATTTTGCCTGCTTTCCATTTCCCTCTAAAACTGTCTAATGTCCTTGTTGTACCCCACATTACAAAGAGTCTTCTTAGCATCTCCCAATTGACCAAAGAAAATGACATATTTGTTGAATTTCATCCTGACCGTTGTATTGTTAAGACCCCACAGGGTCAAACCCTTCTCACAGGTCACGTGGATAATGGGCTATACCGTCTCCCCATCACTTCCTCTTCATCTCCTCAAGCTTACCTTGGAGAAAAGACATCACTGGAAGGATGACATAAGTATCCGGCTCACCCTCACTTTGCTCTTCTTCAGCAATTAGTTCATGATTTTCAGCTTTCTGTTTCAAATAAATGTATTCCAGATGTTTGTGATCCTTGTCAATTTGGTAAGAACTACAGAATTCCTCTCCAAGTTTGTCATGTTGCTAGTGCAAAGCCATTTGAATTAATTTATTCTGATATTTGGTCATCTCCTACTCTCTCTAATTCTAGTTGTCAATACTTTGTTCTCTTTCTAGATGATCATAAAAAATACTTATGGATCTACTTTTTATCGGCCAAATCACAAGTATTCTCTATCTTTGAGAAATTCAAAAAGATGATCGAAACATAATTTGACACTAAAATCAAACAACTACAAACTTATTGGGGAGGTGAATATAGACATGTGTCTACATTTGTTGAAAATTTGGGAATAATCCATTGTGTCTCATGCCCACACACTCAGGCCCAAAGTGGTGCAATTGAACATCGAAATCGCACCATAATTGAAAAGGGTCTCACCCTACTTGCTCAAGCTTCTTTACCTCTCTCCTTTTGGGAAGAAGCCTTTCACATCGCTGTCTATTTGTCCAATCGTACCATCACCCCCACGTTATAAAATAAATCACCCTACCAACTTCTCAACCACAAAATTGCAGATTATAAATTCCTCAAAACCTTCGGGTGTTTGTGTTATCCTTATATCCGACCCTACAATAACAATAAACTGGAATTCAGGTCTCTTCCTTGTCTCTTTGTGGGTTATAGCTCCAAGCACAAGGGGTATTGTTGCCTACACATCCCTTCTTCTCGGCTATATATTGCTAGACACGTGATCTTCAATGAGAGTGTTTTTTCCTACTCTGCTGCCTCACCTCCTCTATTTTACCCACTACCTCCACCTCCATGCCCTCATGCATTCCCCTCCCTTCTGTCATTGACCTTACAACTGCTCCTCACTCCCCTACCTCGTCACCTCCCCCTTCACCCTTTGCGCAATACAGCCCTACTCCTACTCCCTCACTTACTCCGTCTTCCCCCTCCATGACTACCTCAGACCATCCATCTTCTCCCACTTCTACATCTCCTACCTCATCATCAGCATCATCATATTCACCCTCCCTTCTCCTCCGCCACCTCCTCCACCATCTTACTATCGCTCTTCCTCCACCTCTACTCACTCTATGACTAGCCGTGCCAAAACCAACTCACTCAAACCTAAACTCTTCACCGCCACAAAAAGCCCTCCTCCTCACCTGCCCTCATCCCTTCTTGAACCCAAAATATTCTCTCATGCCTCAAAATATCCTCACTGGCAAACCACTATGCAGGCTGAATATAATACTCTTATGACTAATGGGACATGGACTCTTGTTCGAAAGTCCGCTAATACTAATATTGTTGGCTGTAAGTGGGTCAATAGGGTCAAACAAAAATTTAATGGGTCTATTGAACGGTACAAAGCTCGGCTTGTTGCCAAAGGTTTTCATCAAGAGGAAGGTGTGCACTTCTTTGACACTTTCAGTCCTGTGGTCCGTCCAACTACTGTTCGCCTGATTCTTAGTATTGCCTTGTCTCATGGATGGTCCCTTCGATAACTAGACATTAATAATGCTTTCTTGAATGGTGATCTTGGTGAAGTTGTTTACATGGAGCAACCAGAGGGTTTTATTGATCCTACCCACCCACTACATGTCTGTAAAATACACAAGGCTCTCTATGGCCTCAAACAGGCTCCCCGGGCTTGGTTCAATAAACTGAAAGGCTTTTTGTTTACTCATGGCTTCCGTTCTTGCTACTCCGATACCTCTCTCTTTGTCTATCACCTCAATGGAATCACTACTTATATTCTTGTCTATGTTGATGATCTCATTATCACAAGAAACTCTCCCTCTTTCATCACCACTTTCATTTCCAACCTCAATCAAACCTTCTCCCTCAAAGATCTAGGTGACCTTCATTACTTTCTTGGTATTGAAGTCACTAGATCTTCTACCTCTCTTTTCCTCTCCTAAACCAAATATATTCGTGACATTCTCGACCGCTCCAAGATGACCACAACCAACTCCATCTCCTCCCCAGCTGAACCCGGCTCGCAACTTACTCAGATTGGTGATCCTCTTGGTGACCCTCACTTATATCGTAGCATTGTTGGTGCTCTTCAGTATGTCACTATTTCCCGTCCTAAAATTACTTATGTTGTTAACTGTGTTTGTCAATTCATGCATTCTCCTACTGAAATTCATTGGAAAGCATTTAAAAGGATTCTAAGATACTGATGTGGTACTCTTGACTATGGTCTCACTCTTTATCCTTCCAAAGATCATCATCTTGTTGCTTTTTTCGATGCCGGGTGGGCTAGTGACATTGTTGATTGTAAGTCTTAAACATGACTTTGCTATTTTTCTTGGTGGTAATCTCATCAGTTGGTCCTCCCGAAAACATAAAGTGGTTGCCCGTTCTAGCACTGAAACTGAGTACCGTGCCATAGCTTTTGCTACCACTGAATTGGATTGGCTTCGTGAGCTTCTGCGTGAACTTCATCTCTCTACTGCTACAGCTCCTATGTTACTCTGTGACAATGTTAGTGCCATTTTTCTCAGCTCTAATCCGGTCATTCACGACAAGTCCAAGAATATAAAAATAGATTATCACTTTATGAAGGACCAAGTTGATGCAAGTGATCTTATTATTTGTTATGTGCGCTCAGCTGATCAACGAGCCGACATTTTCACTAAAGTTGTAGGAACATCACGGTTTTGCAAGCTCTGATCCAAGCTGCATGTTCTTCCACAACCATGAGCTTGCAGGGGGTATTAACGGCAGTCTCCTATTCTACAGTAACTAACTATATTATCACATTATTATCTCCTTGTAAATAGCTTTATCTTGTTGTATATCAGTTTACTTAGTTCCTTAACTATAGCTCTTGTATAGCTTTGACCGCATGTATATCTCCTACTTTGTTGTATTCTGGTGTAATACCAAGGCTGTATAAATTCTGATCACATCAATGAGAAATGTAACCTTTCCGAACTTGATATTTTAAGTATATTCAGCACCTTAATCTATATTCACTTGTGTTATATGTTAATAACAATCTTCTTCTTTTTGGATGATTTATTTGATTTCTGGATAAGTATAATTAGTGTTTATTTTATTTTTATATTTTAATTTGATCATTCAATTGGCTTATAATAGTACTATTTGAATTCAAATTTAAATATGCCAACCATATACATTCATAGCTGGAAATGACTAAGAACCCTATATATCTTAGGTGATTGAATCTTTATAAAAAAGATTCGACAAAGAATATGTGCAGTATTGAAATAATTGAAAGTTTGGATGAGATTTTTATAGTAGTATGTTATATTAAAATGCAAAAGAAAAGAGGGAGAAGAGAAATTGTGGTGGATAGGTGGTGAAAAAGAAATTAAGGGTGGAGTAGAATCAGAAGAATTTGAATTAGGTTAGGATAGTAAAGGGTATTTTAGCAATTTTAAATAATTTTTGAAGTTTGGATAACTTTGTCAACTGAAATTTATTTTTAGGAGTATAATATTAATTTCTTTTTTTATGAATAGATTTGTTAGCATTCAAATTTTTTATGGTCAGAAGTAGTTGTTTACTCTTTTATGGTAACATTCAACTTGAATGCACTATATTATTGCATCATTACTCCTATATATTATTTTACTTCTTGCGTCTTCAGTAATAAACACAATAATGCCATCAAAATTTGCTTGTGCATTTAGATGTGATATATGAGCACAATAGTATATTTGTATGAAGTTTTAAAAATAACTGAAATCTCACTGTAAGAAATCTATGATTTCTCTCATTTTAGGATCTAGTTGTTTTTCAATTTTCTAAAAAGAATTGCTATTTGTGCCTTTAATGTTTTCAAAACATTAGTTTTATTCTTTCTATAAATAATGTTATCATTAGACGTGGGGTTTGACTATTTTCTTGTAAAGTTTGATGTGGCTGAGGAGCGAGAAAAGGTTATCTTAGGAGGTCCATGGATGATTGAGAGAAATTATGTGGCAGTGAAACCTTGGGATCAAGAGTTCAGATCAAGTGAAAACTGTTTTAAAGCAACTCTAGTATGGATTAGAATTTCTGAATTACCAATTTGGTGCTACCAAGAAGATGCAATGCTCCGTGTTGCAGCTGTAGTTGGCATCCCCGTCAAGGTTGATTTGGCAACAAAATTAGCTGAAAGAGAACGATATGCTCGTACCTCTGTTCAGATAGATTTAGGATTGCCAGTGACTAAAAAGATTCTTATTGAAGGTGTTGAATATGAGATTGAATATGAAAGTCTTCACCTTATTTGTGGCTCCTGTCTCAAGTTTGGTCATGATATGAAGGTGTGCAAGACTGACAGCAATGCGGGAGGAGGAACTAATGCCAAGGTGGTCAGTGATGTAGCAAAGCAGCCAGAAAGCTAAAATTCAAAACATCCGGTGCATGTGAAAATGGCAAGTTTTCATTTTGGCAAGAATTTTGGAGGTGAGACCGTAAATGTTGCTGTCCCGAATTTGGTGGAGAGTGAGTTGCATGTTGTTCACGTAGACCATGCACAACATGAGGATTTAGAAGGTTGGACTCAAGTAATTAGGAAAGAAAAATATAAAATAGGTCAAAAGCCTTCTCCTAGCACCCATCAGGTCTAACCAAAAGCAAAGAAGACTCCTAACAAGGCTACCAATACTTGGATAAGGCCTAATCATCAACGTTCAACACATGTTATTGGATCCAAAATAAAATTAAGCAGGGGTATCAATATTGGAAAGCTGGTTAGTATGGTTTCTTCAGGGACCCATCATAATGTACATCATCAGCAACAAGGTGAGACAACAAATGGCACTGTGCAGAAGTGCTCTCGCCCAAACTCTTTGCAGAATTTGCCGACAGATAAGGATGGAGCATCGGCGGTGGGTGTGGCGCAAGTTTCGACGGAGAAAATTGAGTTGCAACTTGAGAGTCCATTAAAGGCGGGATCGTCGAAGATAGGGACATCATGTTGAGTCTCGGGTGTGTTACTAGAGTTCTCTTTTTGCTGTTTTTTATGGATAGTTTCAATATCATAGACTGGAATGTGAGGGATGCGTCTAACAAGATGGCCCGTGTTCATTGCAAAAATTTGGTGAGAATATATAAACCATCTTTCTTCTTTCTCTTTGAGACTCATACCGTGTTTAATAATTTGAAGAATTTTTAGGAGAAATTGGGTTTTTATTGTGTTGGTGTTGAGGAAGTAGTAGGACACAGGGGTGGCATTTGGTTTCTCTCTTCTATTGATAATGCTTCTTGTGTGGTTACTGACCAAACTGACCAATGTATTACAGTAAAAGTAAGTGTGGGTAACTTAGTTTGGCTTTGTAGCGTAGTGTCTGGGAGTCTTCAATTCAAAAAAAGAAGTATGCTTTGGGATAATTTACGTTCTATTAATTCATCACATAATGAACCATGGCTGGTCGTTGGTAATTTTAATGAGATTGTGGCACCAGACTAGAGTACGGGTGCTTATTTTTCTTCTCACAGAGCTAGTCTATTAGCTACTACTCTAGATGACTGTGAATTCTTTGATCTTAAAGTGACTGATAGGAGATATACTTGGTATAGAACAGTTCAGGCTGGCAGAGACTTGGCTAAAAACTTGGATAGAGCACTAGTTAATGAGGCGTGGATGACAATATTTCCTGAGGATTATTTTGAAATTCTTAGCATGCTTCATTCTGATCATTGCCCTATTTTAGTTCATTGTCATGATGGCCCCAGAGTGAAAGGTTCTCGTCCTTTTAGGTTCCAAGCTGCGTGGGCAACACACCCTTCTTATAAACATGTTATTAGTAAGGCTTGGAATCAAGGGTTTGGAAGCGTTACTGAAAGGCTTAAGATGGTTCAACGGGCTTCTTTGGACTTTAACTCAAATGTTTTTGGAAATATTTTTGTGCAAAAAAGTAAGCTGGAATATCAGATTGATTAGATTCAATGGCGTTTGAAGGTTACCGATGTGTTGTCTCTGAGAATTGAAGAAGCTGAACTGAGGAAAGATTACAATAGGCTTTTATTGCAAGAGGAACTTTTTTGATACCAGAAATCTAGAGAGTAGTAGGTCAAGTATGAGGATAGAAACACTAAATTCTTTTATCTTCAGACTTTGGTGCGTAGAAATCATAATAGAGTACATGGATTATATGTTAGAGATGGGTCTTGGTCTACTGATCCAGATATTCTCCAAGAAGAAGCCCTATCTTTTTACAAGAATCTCTTTAGTACAACGGAATAGGTTGAAGTTGATTGTTTAGGGGATGTTCCGATGCCCACTCTAAGCACCGAGGCTTGTGCTAAGTTAATTGATCCTGTCTCTTTTGCAGAAATCAAGTCAGCAGTATTCAGTATCGGTCCTTTTAAGGCTCCGGGTCCAGATGGCTTTCAAGCTTTTTTTTTTAAAGAATATTGGGAGATAGTAGGCACTGAGGTTTGGAATGTTATCCGGAGCACTTTTTTGGGAGAGTACTTAAATCCTATCATCATAAAAACTCTGATTGTGCTTATTCCTAAAATTGATAACCTTACCTTTATGAAGCATTTCAAGCCTATTAGCTTGTGTAATGTTGTTTATAAAATTATCACCAAAGTATTAACTAATCGACTTCGGCCCTTTCTTCCAGATATTGTTAGTCCTTTACAAGGAGGTTTTATTCTGGGTCGTGGTGCTCCTGATAATATTATTGTAGCCCAAGAAATTCTGAATTTCATGAAGCACACAAAATCCAAGAAAGGTACTCTTGCTTTTAAAATTGATCTTGAAAAAGCTTATGACAGGGTGGATTGGAGGTTTTTAGAGAGTACTCTCATTGCTTTTGGTTTTTCTATCATCACTGTTAATTTGATTATGAATTGTGTCTTTGCATTATCTCTTTCTATTATGTGGAATGGGAATAGATTGGATAGTTTTGCTCCTAGAAAGGGGCTTAGACAGGGTGATCTAATGTCTCCTTACTTATTTATGCTTTGTATGGAAAGACTGACTTGCTATATATCTCATAAGGTGGTCGAGGGTGTGTGAAAACTAGTTTTTGTCACTAGGGATGGCCCGAAATTCTCTCATTTGATGTTTGCAGATGATCTCTTAATATTCTGTCGGTGTTCCGATGGTTATTTGAAACGGAGAGGCCGATCTCGGACGAGATCTTCTGATATGGTCGAGTCTACTGTGCCCGATCTGCTGGAGAGGGAGGAGCTACTGATCCTTGTCCATCGAAGGGAGGTGGCACCTGTAAGAGACTCTGATACTTAAATCAGTACGGACTTTAGGCAAATTTTTTGTAGAATTGGGGTATGAGTTATACCTGGGTGCTCCAGTGTATTTATACTAGTGTTTAGCGATCTTCCTTTAAGATAAGTTTATTATCTTATCTTATATTTTGTGGGTAAGATCATATCTTTGGGTCAACCACCTTCTAGTGGACGGTGGCCTTTTTGTTCTGGGCCTTTTAGGGCCTCTGTGGTGATAGTCTGACCTCTTTACAGAAGAGGTCGTCCAAGGGGCCAACCTTTAGAAGAGGTCGGGCCTTCTATCCTTGTCTGCCCTGGGCCTTATAGCTCAGTCCAGGGTATGAACAGTGCCCCTGCTTAAGGAAGTCGTGTTCAAGCATCTGTTCGGTCTGCTTCTCCGTACGTGAGTTTCGCATCATTTAAATGCCGTTTTGAAAATGCAAAGCATTTTTGCTTTCGCTCTTTTATTGCTGCGTTGATTTCTCGAGAGCGTTGTTTCCTTGGGAGTATGCGAGCGCTTTTAAAGCCTATTGATTGGGCATTTTATTCCTTTGGCCATTTCTTCTTCCCGCTTTACATGTCATTTGAAATCATTGCTCTTTGCTTGCTCTTCGTCTTTGCTTTCTCATACCTGGAAAAAGAGTTTCTTTCCTTCGGCTCTTGCTCCTTTGATTTTGCGCCAAGCTTCCTACTTTCTTTGAGGTTTCGAAGCGCTCGTTGGTGTGGATTGTTCATGTCTCTGTTGTACGCTTGCTGTCGCTGTTTTCTTCCTCGCTTGCAGGTTGGTACTTTGTCGCATTTTCTTTGTTTGTTTGATGGTTGCGATCCTCCTTAGTGTTGGTTGCATGCTTTTTGTTTTCTTAAAAAAGTTTTGATCTTTTGTTTTGCTGCGCCTTTGTGAAGTTGTTGGCACCTGTGTTTCTTGGTTTTCTCTTCGTGTTTTTTCTTTTTACTGAAAAAAGGTTAGGGTTTTGTCTTTTTTGCATTCCTTCTTTCTTGTGCCTATATTGTTGCCTCCAAAGGGTGCCCCTGGTTTCTGTTTGATTATCTTCTACTATTTTCGTGAACCTTGGGGCGTCCTTTTGCCTGCTATTGATTTCTGCCTTTGCTCGAGTTTGTTTGGTGGTAACCCTTCTTTCGTTTTCTTCCTGTAGGTGTAGTTTTTATATGTCTTCTCGTAAGAATATTGTCGAGATATCTAAAAAGGTCCCTCCTGGTATGGCTGACTGGTTAGATTCCATAGTGCTAATTGTGTGACTGTAGTAGACCCAGAGTACTGTGAGAAGTTTAGGAGGTTTCATAGGGTGTGCGAGAACATGGAGGATGAGAAAAATTATGAGCTGCTTGATAAACCACTATTTTATGGTTTATCTTGTACTCAATTGAGTGGTTTTTATTAACTCTTTACCCACTTATTCATACTATTTGCATGGTTTTATATTTCCTTCCTAATTATGTGTTTTGATTGAAAACATTCTTCTTTGATCTTATATTTGCTTATTATTAATCCTCTCTTATTTCCATTAGATGCCTTGATATGTTTATTAAGTGATTTCAGAGATTACAGGGCAGGAATGGTTTAGAGGATGGAAAGGAAGCATGCAAAAGTGGAAGGAATACAAGAAGTTGGAGAGATTGCTAAGCTGTCCAGCCTGACCTCTTCGCACTCAAATGGCTATAACTTTAGCTACAGAGGTCCAAACGATGCGGTTCTAGTTGCATTGGAAAGCTAACGTCCGGGGCTTCGATTTGATATATAATATGCCATAGTTGCTTTGACGCTAGGTGACGCGACCGCGTGACCCATGCGGCCGCGTCGCAGTGACGGAAATCAGCGTGTTTGAATTCTTCTCCAGCGAATTCTAGGCTGTTTCTGACCCAGTTTGCGGCCCAGAAAACACAGATTAGAGGCTATAAAGTGGGAGAATGCATCCATTCATCATCAGGCTCTCATAATTCACTTCTCATGATTTAGATTAGTTTTGAGAGAGGTTCTCTCTTCTCTCTCTTAGGATTTAGGACTTCTCCTAGTTTTAGGGGTAACTCTCAATCCCAAGTTCTTTATTTTTATTTTCCCAATTGGCTTATGAACTTTTTCATGTTAGATTTTACTACTTTGAATGTATTTTATTTGAGGTATTCCAGATATTTGTGATTTATATTTTAGCTTTTTACATTTTTGGTTTTGGTTAAGAAATCAGTAACTCAGAAGTTATCCAACTCAACAGCATAATTGATAACTGTTATCTTTGCTAATTGAACTGAGCTTCAATAATCCCAACCTTTTCTTAAGAAATAAATAGGATTCGAAGATCAAACTAATTAGTCCCTTGACTTACCTTTACTTTAGTAAAGGTTGACTAAGTGGAATTGAGATTCAACTTTCATTGTTGTTGATAAGAATAACTAAGTCTGGACTTCCAATTTCTCATACCTTGCCAAAAGTTTGCTTTACAGTTATTTATTTATTTTTATTTCTTTGAAAATATACCTGTGCCCATTGCCCAAACTCCAAATTTCCCCAATTTACAAACTCATAACCAATAATAAGAACATACCTCCCTGCAATTCCTTGAGAAGACGACCCGAGGTTTAAATACTCGGTTATCAATTTTAAAAGGGGTTTGTTACTTGTGACAACCAAAACATTTGTACGAAGGGATTTTTATCGGTTTAGAGACTATATCTACAACGCGACTGTTTTTATGAACTTCTTTACTGGCAAAAATCTTAATGTCACTGCTATCGCCCAATCCCAAGGAGAGGGTTAGTTTCCCCCCTTTAGGTTGGGCCGAACGCCCTTTCTTTTATTCTTATGATTGCTTTTTAACCAAATTAGGTATTACCCTTCCCTTTATTCCATTTGAGACCGACGTCCTTTGGAATTGTAACGTAGCTCCTTCGCAGCTCCACCCAAACTCTTGGGCTTTCATGAAAATTTTTCAGTTGCTGTGTCAGGATTTCTTGGATTTCTTTCCGTGCTACCCAGGGCAAGAAAGTTTTCGCTATTTTTGATGACTCCTTCCACGATTTTAAAAACTTTTATTTCAAAATCCGAGCTTTTGGGGATGTTCACCCCTTCTTTCTAGATGAGAATAATAATGAGCCGACCTTTCCCCTTTGTTGGCAAAAAGTTCCCGTGGTCCTTAAATATTCGTGGGAGAGTCTAGATGAGGTAGAGAGGGCCTTTGTGGGTGTCTTGGAGAAGCACTGGGGAGAGCCTCCTCATCTGGACACAAAGAGGTTTTTAGGGGATCCTGCTCTCCTACGTTCCGAACTAGGTAGTGTCCGACTTACTTATACGGCAGTCTTTCTTGTTGCTTTTATTTGTTTACCGTGTGATTGTTTCTGTGGTCTTTTGCTTCTTTTTTCAGATATGGTTGCCAACTCCAATTCGATGAAGTTCCTCAGGAAGACCAAAAAAGAGTGGCTGCCTAAAATATTCAGGGTAAGATGTCGGAGGAGGGTTCTAGCTAGATTCCCCCCAAGAAGCCGGAGTCCGATCTTTCGGGTCCGAGGAAGGTCATCCCGACTCCTCGAGTTCAGTCGGTTTCTACTGATCCACCCTTGTCGACTTCTGGTACTGCCTCCTCTCCGTCTTCATCTGGTCCTCCTCCCAAGAAACCGAGGACCGCCGGGACTTATGATTTGAATGATAAAGATTTTGATGGTGTGGGTTTTGCTTCAGAGCTTATCGCTCCTTATGGCAAGGTTCCGACCGATGACGTGTCAATCCTTCACCATCTTGACTTTATTTCGAGCAATAGTATCTAGATGGCTAATCTTATTGCTGCTTTGTCTCGGGACTTCCGGAAATCCCCTATCCATGCTACTAGTGTTTTTCTTGAGAAGGCCAAGGCCGATTATGATAGGGTGGAGGGGTTAAGGCTTGAGCTAGAGGTGAAGAACGTCGGGCTGGAGCTTGATCTGGAAAAGGAGAAGGCTCGGGCTACTGCCGCGGAGGCTGCTGCTAACCTTGCTGATGATATAGCCAAGAAGGCCAAGGAGAGTTATACTCAGACCTATGGCGAGCTGTTGGAGACCAAGGAGAGGCTTCAGTCCACTTATGACAACTATGCTGAGCTCCAGGGTCATGTGGTGAAGGGTATGACTGCTTTGTATGAGAATCTGAAGGGTCAAGTCTGGGTTATTGCTCCTGATGCCGACCTTAGTCTGTTTAGCATGGACAATATTGTGGACGATGGCAAAATTGTGCCTGCTCCTGATGATGATGATGAGGCTCCTCCTTTGGTGTCAGCTGTTAAAGCTTCTACAGCCCCTCCTGCTGAGACATCCAAGCCCGAGGTGGAGCCTGATTTGGAGATTCTAAATGGATCTGACGGTGTGGTTGGTGCTGTCCCAATTTCTATCATCCCTCCTGGCCCTCAGGATGCGGCGACTGGGGCAAAGCTGGATTGTCTGTGATTTTCTCTCTTATTTTTACTATGTATTTTGATATGGTCCGACCTATGGACCTTTTTGGACTTTTGGTTTGTAATTCTGTTTGGGCGGTTTTCGGACACTCTATAGTTGCTTCTTGGCAACTTTTTGCTTTAATCAAAACACCTTCTTACTCTTGGGTTGCCGTGGGGGTAGCCCTTGAATCTTTAATGTTTTAAAAAGCTTTTTTGATGTGTCTAGCTGTGGGTATTCGGTTTTGGCAAAGTACCTTTTATTTTTTCTTCTACCTTCATGCGGTCCTGTGTTTGGCGATGGTATCCCTTCGCAGGTTCTCATGCCTTTGGAATTTAGATGTTTGGATCTCTCTGGTCTGACATCTTCTAAGGTAGTGTTTGCTCCATGAACTTCTAACTTTGTCCTTTGGACTGCGCCTTGTTTTAGTTGTGTTGGCAACCTTCTGCTTTGGCGACGTCATCCTCACGGTTTGTTGTCCGAGCTTTTTACTCGATTTCCAATAACCTTTTAGGTAGTATTCTCATGTAGAACCTTTTCTTTTTAGTTTATTTGGATGATTTTTTAGCCCTGTCTTGAGGTCGTGCTTTCGCTTTTTAAGTGGCATCCCTTTTCAGGACTTGTATCCTTTAGCTAAGCACTTCGAGCCTAGGTTTTTCAACCTTTTTGGCCTTTTTATGCCATTGTTCCCCTTGTAGTGATCTTTTCATTGGTCCGACTTCTCTGTCGGGCCTTCTTAAGTTATTTTTATTAATCCCATTTTAGTTCGACCTCGTCAGGCCGCTTTATATGGGTTACCTATTATAACTTCTTGAATTAACTTGGGCTTTTATCGCTTCACCTTGCCGGCCTTTTCTGGTCGGGCGATGAGTTTTGTGTTTATTTTGAGTGTAGATTAATGCGTCTTGGCAGAAAACTTTTTAGGGAATCTTAAATTTTTATTCAAGTAGCAAAATCAAAAAATGTAAACAAGAGTATGTACATATGAGGGCTTACCCTACCAGTCGGGCAGCTTTTGGGTCTCGGCCTGGTGCCTCATTAAAAAACCCTTTAGGGTAAAAAAGAGCGCTCCTTGGCCTGAGACCTCTTCCTAGCTGTAGTACCTTCTTATTTACAGGCATGCCATGACCTCGAAGCTCCCGCCCTTTGAGGTCGGCCACCTTATAGTAACCTTTTCCTAGTACTTCTGTGACTCGGTATGGCCCTTTCCAGTTAGCTGCTTGCTTCCCTTATCCTGACCGACCTGCTGCGATATCATTTTGGATTAGAATGAGATCGTCGGTAGCGAAGCTTCATTGGATTACCTTCCGGTTGTACCTTGAAGCCATTCGACGCTTTAGCGCTTCCTCTTTAATCCGAACTCTTTCTCGGACTTCTGGAAGTAGGTCGAGCTCTTCCTTTTGTGCTTGGGAGTTGGTATCCTCATTATAGAAGATTACTCTAGGGAATCTTTCCTCTACCTCTATAGGAATCATTGCCTCCATTCCGTAGGCAAGTTGGAAAGGTGATTCTCCAGTGGTGGAGTGTGGCGTCGTCTAGTATGCCCATAGGACTTGTGGGAGCTCTTCAACCCAGGCTCATTTTGCGTCCTGAAGTCTACGTTTTAACCCAATCAATATGACTTTGTTGGCGGCTTCTGCCTGTCCATTGGCTTGTGGGTGTTCCACCGAGGTGAATTGGTGTTTGATTTTCAGATCAGCTACCAGGTTTCTAAAGCCCGTATCAGTGAACTGAGTACCATTGTCCGTGGTGATAGAGCATGGGATCCCAAACCTTGTGACAATGTTTCTGTATAGGAATTTCCAACTTCTTTGGATGATGGCGGCGGCCAATGCCTCTGCCTCGATCCACTTTGTGAAGTAGTCTATTCCTACAATGAGGAACTTGACTTGCCCTGATCCCTGGGGGAATGGTCCGAGAAGGTTGAGCCCCTACTTTGCGAACGGCCAGGGTGAAGTGACGCAGATGAGCTCTTCAGGTGGGGCGATATGAAAGTTGGCGTGCTTCTGGCATGGGGGACATGTCTTGACGAACTCTGTTACTTCCTTTTGCAAGGTCGGCTAGTAAAAACCAGCTCGGAGTACCTTTTTAAAAAGAGCTCGTGCCCGGAGGTGGTTGCCGCACATGCCACTGTGGATCTCTTCTAGGACTTCCTTTGTGGCGGAGGTCAGGATGCATTTTAGGAGGGGTGTTGAGATCCCTCTTCTGTATAGGAGATCGTGCACTAGAATAAAATATTGTGCTTCTCGTATGAGTCTTTTTGCCTCCTTTTTATCTACAGGGAGTGTTTCGGATTTGAGGTAGTTGATTTTGGGAGCCATCCACCCTTGGTTTTGGTCTGATATGTTTAGGACCTTCTTTTCTTCCAAGGTTGACGGGTTTTGTAGGGTCTCTTGGATGAGATTCCTATTATTTCCCCCTGGTTTAGTTCTGGCTAGCTTTAAAAGTGCGTCGGCTCGGGCATTTTGCTCTCGAGGTATTTGTCGGATCTTATATCCCGTGAATTTCCCGAGCTACTCTCTGGTTTTTCAATATACCTTTTCATGGTGGGGTCTTTTTCCTGGTAGCTTCCCTCTATCTGCGACGTAACTATTTGTCAATCGCTGAAGATGGTAAGCTTTTGTACTCCGACTTCCCTAGCCAGCTTCAAACTAGCCAATAAGGCTTCATACTCGGCTTGATTATTTGAGGCGGGAAACTCGAACCTTAAGGAGAGTTTGAGTTGTGTCCCTTGGTCACTTTCCAGGATGATGCCGGCTCCACTCTCGATGTTGTTTGATGAGCTGTCGACGTACATGTTCCACTCGATGGGGTCCCTGATGCATCGGTGTACTCTGCGATGAAGTCGGCCAGGTGTTGGGATTTGATGGCTGTCCGCGCTTAGTACTTGAGGTTGAACTCGGATAGTTCTATTGCCCATTGTAGGATTCTTCTGGCCAAGTCGATTTTCTGAAGGATCTCTTTCATGGGTTGGTTGGTTTGTACTCTGATGGTCTGAGCTTGGAAGTATAGTCGAAGCCATTGGGAAGTAAGTATAAGGGCGTAGGCAAACTTTTCTATCTTTGGTTAGTTTAGTTCAGCCCCTTGTAAAGCCTTACTGCTGAAATAGATGGGTTGTTGTCCGTTCTCGTCCTCTCTGACTAGGGTTGAGTCTGTCGCCCGACTTCCCACGGTGAGATATAGGACCAATTCTTCTCCCTGTTGAGGTCGGGTTAGGATAGGCGGTTTCCCCAGGAATGTTTTGAAGTCTTGGAAGGCTTGTTCACATTCTGGGGTCCATTCAAACCTCTTTCCTTTCCTTAGGGTGGCGTAGAAAATGAGAGATCTTATGGCCGATCCGGCTAGGAACCTGGATAGGGTCGCTAACCTTCCGTTTAGCTGTGGTACCTCCTTGATGCAGGTCGGGCTTTTCATGTTGAGTATAGCTTGGCATTTGTCTGGGTTTGCCTCAATACCTCTCTGGGTAAGCGTGAACGCTAGGAATTTGCCAGCCTCTACTGTGAAGGTGCGCTTTGTGGGATTTAGTTTCATCTTGTGCCTTCTTATGGTGCTGAATACTTCAGCGAGGTCGGGTAGCAGCGTTTCTTCCTTTTGTGTTTTTACCAGTATGTCGTCTACATATACTTCCATTAGCTTTCCGATGTGGTCGGCAAAGACTTTATTCATCAACTTCTGATATGTAGCCCCCGCGTTCTTGAGTCTGAATGGCATGACAATATAACAGTAGTTTGCCTTCGGGGTTAGGAACAAGGTTTTCTCTTGGTCGGGTTGATGCATCGGGATCTGATTGTATCCTGAGCAAGCGTCCATGAAGAAAAGGTACTTGTATCCTGATGAAGCGTCGACTAGTGTGTCGATACTCGGGAGGGGGTAGGGGTCTTTTGGGCAAGCTTTGTTGAGGTCGGTGTGGTCGACACACATCTGCCACTTTCCATTTGGATTTTTGACCAGTACGACATTAGCTAGCCATAGTGGGTATTTGACTTCCCTTACAAACCTTACCTCTAATAAGGCTCGTACTTGTTCCTCCACTACTTGTGACCTTTCTGGACCGAGCTTTCTGTGCCTTTGTTGCTCTAGTCGGGATCCGAGGTATATCGACAGCTTGTGGCACATTAAGCCGGGATCTATACCGGGCATATCTGCAGCCTTCCACACGAATAGGTTGGAATTCTTCTTTAGGAAATTTATCAGCAGCTCTTTTAGGTCTTCTTTTAGGTTTGCACCTATGCTTGTTGTTTTATCTTGAGAGTCCCCAATTCGGACCTCCTCTGTTTTGCCTTCTGGTTGCGGGCGAAGTTCTTCTCGAGCTCGGGCTCCTCCGAGTCCAATGGTGTTGGACTCTTTTCCCCTGGGGTCGCCTTTTAAGTTTAGGCTTTCATTATAGCAACGCTGCGCGGGCCTTTGGTCTCCTTTGATGGTGGCAATGCCTTCTGGGATTGGGAACTTCATGCATAGGTGGGGGGTGGAGACCACTACGGCGAGCTGATTTAAGGTCATCTGGCCTATAAGGGTGTTGTATGCGGAGCTCACGTCAACTTCGATGTAGTCTATACTCAGTGTTCTGGACCGGGTTCCCTTTCCGAAAGTTGTGTGTAGTGGAATGTATCCGAGAGGCTGGATCAGGGCTTCTCCGAGCCCGAACATGCTATTGGGATATGCTCTGAGCTCTTTTTCTTGCAGTCTGAGCTTGTCGAAGGCGAATTTGAATAAGATGTCCGTGGAGCTTCCCTGATCGACCAGTGTTCGGTGGAGGTTGGCATTCGCCAATATGATGGTGATGACCATGGGGTCATCGTGCCCGGGGATGATGCCCGCAGCATCCTCTTTGGTGAAGGCAATAGTGGGGAGGTCGGGTGATCTATCTCCTTCCCCGAGATGGTATACTTCTTTAAGGTATCTTTTCCGAGATGATTTGGAGATTCCTCCTTCTGCGAATCCTCCATTGATCATGTGAACGTGCCTTTTTGGGGTGTGGGAGGTCGTTCAGCTCGTCCCTCCTCATCATCCCTTCTTCTCTTTTTTGGCTCGTCAATTTTGTTGGCCAAGAACCGGTTCAGCCTTCCTTCTCGAGCCAGTTTTTCTATGACGTTCTTCAAGTCGTATCACTCATTAGTGGGGTGCCCATAGATTCTATGGTATTCACAGTATTCGGTCCGACTTCCTCCCCTTTTGTGCTTTATTGCGCGGGGTTGTGGGATCTTTTCTGTGTTGCATATTTCTCGGTAGACATCTACAAGGGATACCCGAAGAGGTGTGTAGTTGTGGTATTTCTTGGGCTTCTCTGCGGATTGGTCTTCTTTTTCCTGGACTCCTTATCCTTATCCCGAGGTGGGTCGGAGAATCCAGTTTTGGAGGTTTCTCCTAATCAAGAGTTCTCCTCCATATTGATATATTTTTCGGCCAACTCTTGTACCTCGTTCAAGGATGTCGGATGTTTCTTGGATATGGAATGGCTAAAGGGCCTTTCCCGTAGGCCGTTGATGAGTCCCATAATTGCCGCTTCTGTAGGGAGATTCTCTATGTCGAGGCATGCTTTATTGAATCTTTCCATGTAGCTAAAGAGGCTTTCCCGATCTCCCTGTTTAATCCATAGCAGGCTTGGAGCATGTTTGGCTTTGTCCTTTTGTATGGAGAACCTAGCTAGGAATTTCTTGGCGAGGTCATCAAAGCTTGTGATCGATCTCGGAGGCAAGCTGTCGAACCACTTTATTGCCGTTTTCGTCAGGGTGGTTGGGAAGGCCTTGCAATGGGTTGCGTCTGAGGCATCTGTGAGGTACATCCGGCTTCTAAAGTTGTTGAGGTGGTGGCTTGGATCGAACGTACCATCATATGGGGTCATGTCGGGAGCTTTGAAGTATTTTAGGACTTTAGCTTTGATGATTTCCTTAGTGAATGGATCTTGATCCTTGTGGGGGCTATCCTCGTGGTTGGATTGAGCGGTTTTAGTTTTCAAGTCGGCTTCGAGTTTTAAGAGCTTGTCTTCCAGTTCTCGACGCCGTCTTGTTTCTCTCCAGAGATCTCGCTCGGCTTCTCGCTGATGTTCGGCTTCTTGTTCGAGCTGTTTGAGGCGATCCTACTGTTCACGGATGGCATTTAAGATTTCTGTGTTCTAAGGTTGTTTGTCTCCCTTGGACTGGTGTGCGTCCTTTGGGGAGGTTGGTGTAGCATCTGTGTTCTTGGTTGGCATTCCTTCTTCTAGTCCAGAGTTATGGTCATTGGTAGGGTTGTTTGGCATGGTGATAGGATGACTTCTAGGTCCCCGGCAACGGTGACAATGTTTCGAGGGTTACCTGAAACAGAGAGGCCGATCTCGGACGAGATCTTCTGATATGGTTGAATCTGCCGTGCCCGATCTGTTGGAGAGGGAAGAGCTACTGATCCTTGTCCACCGAAGGGGGATGGTACCTGCAAGAGACTCCGATGTTTAAGTCGGTACGGGCTTTAGGCAAGTTTTTTGTAGAATTGGAGTATGAGTTATACCTAGGTGCTCCAGTATATTTATACTAGTGTTTGGCGATTCTTTTGAGATAAGTTTGTTATCTTATCTTATCTTTTGTGGGTGAGATCATATCTTTGGGTCAACCGCCTTCTAGTGGATGGTGGCCTTTTTGTTCTAGGCCTTTTAGGGCCTCTGTGGTGATAGTCCGACCTCTTTACAGAAGAGGTCATCCAAGGGGCCAACCTTTACAAGAGGTCGGGCCTTCCATCCTTGTCCGCCCTGGGCCTTAAAGCTCAGTCCAGGGTATGAACAGTCAGGCTACAAAGAGTCAGGTCCAAATAGTCATGCATTGTTTTAACATTTTTTGCAAGGCATCTGGCATGAAAGTAAATCTTGAAAAGTCTAAAGCTTTTTGTTCTAAAAATGCGACTGCTCATAGAAGAGATATTTTTACTAGTGTTTCTTCAATACATTTTGCTTTGGACTTAGGACGATATCTTGAAGTTAACCTTAATCATTCCCGTACCAGTAGGGTGTCTATTCATTCGGTGATTAAAAAGGTGAGGGGAAGATTAGCTAATTCGAAAGGAAGGCTTTTAAATAAAGCAGGGAGACTTTGCCTGATCAATTTTGTTGCAGCATCCATTCTTATCTATCATATGCAGGTATCCTTTTTTCCAAATTGGGTTTGCAATAAATTATCTTCTATGATGACACAGTTCCTTTGGAAGGGTCAAGTTGATGGCAGAGGTCTTTCTCTTATTAATTGGAGGACCGTGGTCACTCCAAAAAAATTTGGTGGCCTAGGTGTTAGAGATCCTACGTGTGTTAATATATCTTTACTTGGTAAATTGGTTTGGCAACTTTTTCATTGTCAGGACAAGCCTTGGGTTGCTCTATTGAGGTCGAACTATCTGAGGAATGACGGAGTTTTAGATGGCCCTGTCCCTTGCAACGCTTCTCATTTTTTGAAGAGTATCTCAAAGGCTTTTTGGTGCTCTAAAGGATGCCTTCTCTTGGTGCATTAGGTCACGTAATCAATCTTTTTGGTTTGACAATTGGAGTATTGAGGGTCCAATTACTCAAGATGTTCTTTTTGTACATATATCTGACTCTGATATAACTATTAGAGACATTTAGAAAGATGGTTAATGGAATCTCCATGATGTTTTCTCTAACATCCCAGAAGATGTCAAACATCGTTTAAATGCTTATAATCTGGATTTGAATGTTGGAGAGAGTTCGGGTTGTAAGTCCCAGAATTTTTTAAAATTTTATTATAAATTAATTTCAAGTTTAATTATTTATTTATGACTTTAATTTCAGAAATTTCTTTATTAAAAATAAAGTAAATTTTGATTAATTGAGTTTGAAATAAATTAAGATTCTTATTCAATTTTATAATTATTGAAGTATTTTCTATATTTAAATTATAAAGTTTAGTAATTGTAAAATAATAAGAATTTTATATGATTTGATTTAAATAATGGAGATTTCGGAATTTAATACTTTCAATTTTTACAAACAAAGAAAATTAATTATATTATCTCTAATCCTTTAATTAGAGTATTTCATTGAAATTAATTTGTAAATTTATGATTAAATAATATTTTCTTTAAAGATAATTTCGTTGAATTAAAATTGGTTTTCAATTACTCTATTACCCCTAATTTCAGTAAAATGACTAAACTGCCATTAACCCTAATTCTACTACACTCACCACCTCCCTTTCCTCTTCATCCCGCACAGCCCCCAACCCTTATCTCCTCATTCTTTCTGCATTCCAACCATTCACACATAAAACAAGCACATTCACATACATGGAGAGAGATCCGCCGGAAGAGAGAAAGAGAGCTGCAATAAAGAAAGGGAGGAGAGGAGAGCGGCGCAGCCGCTACGAGCTGGTCGCCGCGGAGCCCATCACCCGTTCTATTCATCTTCATCACCGCCAGCTGAAGAGAGATGCGATGGAGAGAGAGAGAGAGAGAGAGAGAGGGGGTCCGCGGAGGGTGATCGCCGTTCGTGGAGTCCACGCCAGTGCCGTCGTGGAGGAACGTCCCTGTCAACGCGAGCTGTCGCCATCGCCGACCAAAACCCATCGTCGTCGCCGTTTCCTGCGCCATCATCACGCCCAGCCTTGCCGCCAAGTCGCCGCGCAGTCGCACCAAGGGAGAACGCTTGCAGGAAGAGAGAAGACATCGCCGAGGATCCCGTCGCCATCAGATCTGTCGCACCGCCGTTGAGGGAGCTCGTCACCGCCGTGCTTCCATCAACACCGTGGATCTGCTCCATCGCCGAACTGAGCTATGGATGAAGGGTCAGAACGCGACGGGAAAGGGAGACACCTTCTGCCACTGTCTCGCCGCCAGAGCCGTGTCACCGTCGCAAACCACCGCCGTTCTGGTTGCCGGAAGCCGCCGCCGAGCCTTTGCCTTCTTGGTAGGCATTTTTACTTCCAGAACTTTTGAAATCAATATTCCAATATATGTTATTAGAGGCTCTGAGCTGTTGGTATTGTAGGGTTGAGTTCCGATGATTTCATATCAAAATTAAGGTTGCCGTTGGATCATCGGAGTTTCTGGCCACTGTCGGAGCTGCCACCGGGTCAGCTCGGGATTGCGGCTGCTCCGTTTGCTGTTACCGTAAGTATATCTTATTGTGAACCCTCACCGTTAGTTTTCCGTTATATGTTATTAAAGTTTTTGCGGTATTTATGTTTTAGGATTGAGTTATCGGGATTGCTTGCTGTGATTAAAGCTGTTTCTGCTATTGTGGAGGTGAGCAGACCTGTGGTTGAAGCTGCAGTTGATTTTGGGCAGAGAGAAATGGTTCTTGTGATGCAATTAGTTTATGGATTCAACTTTTCGAGGTAGGAGTTTTTCTTAAAACTTAATTTTATCTTACAGAGTTGTTATAAATAGATATCAATGTGAAAAATATATTTCTGTGATTATGTTTGTCTTATGGATGTGGCTGTTTGCTGTATTGAACCATTGATTGCTTCAATGATGTGTGGTTATTGATAAAAGAGTGGTTTGTAATTTTATTTGATTTAATGTTATTAAATGTGTTTTTTTTTTGTCTTGGAGTAAGTTTGCTAATGTAAATGAGTCGGTTTTTGAAATGATTTGAGCTATGAAAATGAATGGATTTTCGGAAATAGTTTGGTTTTAAATTAGTTTGATTTCATAAATTACTTAATATTGGAGCTGGTTTGATTTTGAGAAAAGATTTATCATTGGAATTGATTCAATTTGAAAATAATTTGATATTAGAACTAGATAAATTTTGGAAAATGATTGAGACTTGGAAATGGTTGAGAAGGGTTTCAGGAATGTTTAGATGGGACCTGAAAAGGGTGGCAGAGCTCAAGTTTTAGAGGAGATGCTGCCAAAATTTTATAAAAATTGGAAGCTTCGTTTGAAGTAATTATTTAAAAAGATTTGGTTTTAAAGATTATAAGTTTTAAATTTGATTTATTTAGAAAATAATGAATTATGTTTTGAGTTGGGGTTGTTGATGAACGAAATAGGATGATGGATGACGATGATTGAATTTGAGTGAAGGATGATGAGGACTGGTTAAAGTATGATTGCTGAATGAATTTGGAAATGAGATATAAATTGATGAACAATGATGATATTGAGGATGATACAGATATTGATGAATTATGATTGAAATTGTCATATGGCTTATTTATTTGAATTATCTGAGATACGAGTTTTCCTGGGTAGACGCAGTGGCTTGCCACCACTTGCTCCAGGTTGAGACTTGATACTCTGTTGACCCTACGACATAAGAATGATCGAGCACTTATAAATTCCTGGGAATGGTACCCCCATTGAGCGATTTGATATATATATATGAGAAAAAACTATGCATAGACTCATGGGGATGCACGTCGGGGGACAGTCCAAAGGTTTGGCAAACCAAACTTGTTGGGTTGGCTGTATAATCGACAGATGAGCTCATTAGCCATAGGACAGGCATGCATCATATGCATTTGTATGCTTTTCTTGGGTTTGAATTTGTTTTGGTTTGCCTAATTGTTAAACTATTATTAACTGCTACCTGAACTAATTGTTGTAGTTGCTACCTAAACATGTGCTTTCCTTGTTTGTTTTGCCTGTGTTTGTCCTGGTGTGCTACTTTTGAGGATGAGCTTTGGTGTTGAATTGATGGTTGTGTTAATTGATTGCGTGGTTGGTTTCTGATTAGGATTTTCTTATAAGAAAAGAAGGATTTTGGATTTCTGGATATTTAAGTATTGATTTTTCGAAAAGGGTTTTTGGACGACTAGTTGTTAGTTTTTAAAAGATTCAAAGGACGAACAATAATCACTGAGCTTAAAAATAGATTTCTCTTTAAATATCTTATTATGATAATTCTGAAACTCTGTGGTGAGACCGTGTGGTTAGGTTCTCACCCCCTACAGCTTTATCTTTTCAGGAGACGGATGAAAAAACTCACGAAGGATTGTATTGCGTTTCAATTAGTCAATAATGCTGTTTAGTTTTTATTTATTTACTCTTCGCCATCAATATTATATTATGTAAGAGGGATAGGAGTTGTATCATTTATATATATAATATGTATAAGTTACTTGAGTAAGAAGTTTTGTATATATATATATATATATACATACTTGTTTTGTTTTATTTAAAAAGTATTCTTTTTCCGATTTATTATAAAGACAGTGATACGATTTTGAGTCAAAGGCTCCTATTTTATTATTAAGTATATGAAATCGCCGTAATACTTCTTGCTATCAGAGTAGCGCAGCCGGAAGTGTGACATTCTGATAGTGAGGGTGTTACATTATGGTATCAGAGAGGTCCTTCCTGTAGAGCCTGAGGAATGGACCGACTTTACTTCAATTGCATACTCTGAGCGTTTGTCATGTAATAGGCCTCGTTCAGATGATGAGAATTAGAGCTTTATGCACATGAGGGTCTATTGATTAATGCCATTAGTCTTGCATTACATAATTCCTAATTTTAAGTTTGGCCGGCTTAATATTAGTGAATTATGTATATGAAAGTACTAATGGGTTGTTATAGATGATATACGAGTTATAGGAAATGCGAATCACATGTTTTGGGAACGTTAAGGGTTAATTCTTGAGGTTACTCGATTAGGTGTCTTGAACTCTGCGAATATCATGTATCTTGTTCCTACTTGGTATGCTCTAAGGTTCTTGTTTGCGATTCTTTTCTTGGAAAGTGATCTATCGGATTATCTTTCAATTCTGCCCTCTTGTTCACGTGCGCTCTTGTTTGATCCTAACTGCATATGTTTGCTTAAAATCCTTGTTGTATTTACTTTCTTTGTTTAGGCACTTCCTCTTGAATCATATATTCTTTGACATACATTTGAACCTGTTTTAATGCAGTATACCTTTTTTAGTTTTTATTCCGAGTCCTTTATAGACAAATTGTGATTTAGTTTTCCTCTTATTTGACGATAATTACAGACATTCTTCGAATCTTAAGAAAATTGCCTTTGATTTGATATACACTTTTCTATATAAACTTCGAAAGTTCCTTATATAGTTTAAAATTAATTGTTTTCAATACCTCGCCTGTTCCTTCACTGATTTATGGAAATATATTTACTTTAAATACAACTTGATTTTCTAACAATTTTATTACAATTTTTACGAATATCTTTATTTGATTATGTATTTAGGTATTCTTCAAAAAAAATATATTTTTGCGTCTTTTCCGTTGATTTCCATTTGGCAAACTTCACTTAATTTATTTTTAATTTGAATTTGGTTTAGTATAACACGTTGTCTATGCAACTGTTGTTCTTTTGAAAATATTAGGCTCATATCCTTCCTTTTAGGAACAAACCAATTCTTTTTTAAGCTTTTCACTTCTTTGAATGATATACTTGGTTCTATTTTTAATTATTCTTTTACTGTTATGAACGTCACCATTAATCTTAGTTTTTCTTCTCTTGTGAATCTAATATTCGTCCGAGTTATCCTAAATTTGTTTCAATTTAGTGCACCGTTTGTCCTCTTATTTGTCTTTGTTTAGTCAAAGATTCTTCCTCGAAAATTCACTATTGATTGAGTTGTCTTTCCTTATGAGTTTTGTATTCTTTTGGATCGATTGAAAGCTTGTTTGATGTCTCATGCCTCATGGGTCTTGTTTGAACTCCCTTGATTTAAGATCCTTTCTCATATGGCTTGATTTCTTTTTCAGTACACCTTAATATTCTTGAATGTCCCTAGGTGATGGCGATTTCAAGTGTATTCTTGAAGTTTTGATGTGAATTTTTTAAAACAAGTTTTAGATTCCCTTCTTAAGAAATTTTAAATCAATTTTTCTCGCTTAATTGCATCCATAGCTATTCTTTAAATTTGACAAAATTGTTCTGAAATTAGCATGCACTATTTTATATGAAGTTTTGGATGTTTTCTTATTTAGCAAAAACTTGTTTGTTTGCAACGCACCACTTATTTTCTTTACTAACCTATAAGCAAATTTTACCTCAGAATTTTTTTTAAACAGAGTTTGAATATGAACTTTGAAAGTTTATGCAGTTTAAAATTTTGCCCCAGACTTTCTTTTTTCCAACAAAATTTAATTTCCCTCCAACTTTGCTACGATTCCATTGCACAACTTTATTTAATTTAGTACCTAAATGTCTTTCGAGAACTGTGCGAAACTAATCTAGCCTTAACGCAAATGACCTTCATTTTTCAAACCTCACCTATTCTGCCATCTACTTGGAAACTGTTTGAACGAAGTACAATTTAATTTTCTTTTAGCCATATCGCAGTTTTGTTATATATTTTTGTCATCCTTCAAAATGCGGGTTGCATATCTTTTCTTCTAGAAGATGAGGTGATCTTCCTCAAATTTTTCATTCTTTATATTCAAATGTATTAGAAGGTATTCTTAATCATAAATTTTTAAACTTTGTGAGCGTCATCACTAACTTCAGTTAATCTTCTTCTATGATTTCCTACTCCTTTAACTCATCTTAACTTTGTTTCAAACTACCGTACTATTTTTTCTTTTGTTATTCCTATCGGTCTTTTCTGATTCAAGGGTCATTCCTAAGGTTGCCAAATTGATTACTTGTAATCCTAGCAATCCTTTCAAGCTCTTGCGGATTTTGTCCTTGTCGCTTGTCTTTTTCTAAGGTTTAGTACCCTTCTGATTAAACTCGAGAATTGTTTTAATGTCATGTGCGACCTTTAGGTATAATAATACGATACGTTAGTTCCTTAAGACGTGCTTGTGGATATGGAAGGTGAAGTGGTAAGTGTGCGATGTTGTGAAAGTTTCGTTTCTCGTGGAAGAGTTTGTGGATGTTAGGCTTGTGACTAGTTATGGGGTTGTGAAGTGATTGATGGAGTTGGAGAATTGAAGTTTTGAAGTGGGTACAAGACCCGTGAGTGAACATTTTACACGTTGTTTTAATATCAACCTGCCCTATAGCCTTTTGCCATGTTAACTACCACTTTGCCTTGTGAATACCTATCTTGACTTGCACCCTATTTTGTTTCTTTTTCATGTTTTTGTAAAATCTTGAAACCATATAACCTTTTTGTATCGAGCCAATCTTGTATCTTCTGCCTTACACCATACTTTACCTTTATATTTACATCTTATGAATATTCGGTATTTGAACATTTATATATATAAGCCTTCTTACCTTTCTAAAAAGTATTCAAAAAGTAGAGTACTAAATTTGTGTATTATCTTATGTATTACTTCAATTTTCGAGGATGAAAATTTTTATAAGGTGGGTGGAATGTAAGTCTCAGAATTTTTGAAAATTTTATTATAAATTAATTTCAAGTTTAATTATTTATTTATGGCTTTAATTTCAGAAATTTCTTTACTAAAAATAAAGTAAGTTTTGATTAATTGAGTTTGAAATAATTTAAGATTCTTATTCAATTTTATAATTTTTGAAGTATTTTCTATATTTAAATTATAAACTTTAGTAATTATAAAATAATAAGAATTTTATATTATTTGGTTTAAATAATAGAGATTTTGGAATTTAATACTTTCAATTTTTACAAACAAAGAAAATTAATTATATTATCTCTAATCCTTTAACTAGAGAATTTATTGAAATTAATTTGTAAATTTATGATTAAATAATATTTTTTTAAAGATAATTTCGTTGAATTAAAATTGGTTTTCAATTACTCTATTACCCCTAATTTTATTAAAATAACTAAACTGCCCTTAACCCTAATTCTACTACACTCACCGCCTCCCTTTCCTCTTCATCCTGCACAGCCCCCAACCCTCCTCTCCTTATTCTTTCTGCATTCCAACCATTCACACACAAAACAAACACATTCACATACATGAAGAGAGATCCGCGGGAAGAGAGGAAGATATCTGCAATCGAGAAAGGGAGGAGAGGAGAGCGACGCAGCCGCTGTGAGCTGGTTGCCACCGAGCCCATCACCTGTGTCGTTCGTCTTCATCACCGCCAGCTGAAGAGAGATGCGATGGATGGAGAGAGAGAGGGTCCGCAGAGGGTGGTCGCCTTTCATGGAGTCCACGCCAGTGCCATCGCGGGGAACGTCCCTGTCATCGCGAGCTATCGCTATCGCCGACCAGAACGCATTGTCGTCGCCGTTTCCTGCGCCATCGTCGTGCCCAGCCTTGCCGCCAAGTCGCCGCGCAGTCGCACCAAGGGAGACGCTTGTGGGAAGAGAGAAGACGCCACCGAGGATGCCGTCACCGTCAGATCTGTCGTGCTGCCGTTGAGGGAGCTCGTCACTGCCGTTCTTCCATCAACGCTGTGGATCTGCTCCATCACCGAACTGAGAAGATCAATGAAAGGGGGAAAGAACTACTTCTACGAGTTTTTTAATGAAGGACAAAATACTCTTCCGAGCCTTGGTAAGTTATGCACGAGGGAAGAAGATCAAAACTTCAACTAATATCGAAGGATTTGAGATTTCGGGATAAAAGAGGCTCTAAAGTGGATGAAAAATGGCAAGGCAGTAGGACCCGATAATATTCTGATTGAAATTTGGAAAGGCCTTGGAAAGAAAGGCATCAGTTGGTTAACCAAGTCTTTTAATGAGATTTTAAGGTCAAAGAAGTTTCCAGATGAGTGGAGAAAGAGTACCTTGGTACCTATCTACAAGAATCCCCTATATAGAGTTGCAAAAATTATAGAGGGATCAAGCTCATGGGCCATACCATGAAATTATAAAAAAAGGTGATAAAATGGAGGCTGAGACAAGAGACACAAGTAACAGAGAACCAATTTGATTTTATGCTAGGCAGATCCACTACTAAAGCTACATACCTATTAAGAAGGATGATGGAGATGTATCTTAGTAATAAAAGGGATCTACATATGGTGTTTATTGACTTGGAAAAAGCATACGATAGGGTGCCAAGAGAGGTCTTATAGAATGTTTTCAAAAGGAAGAGAGTAAGGATCACATATATTCGTGCAATTAAAAATATGTATGATGGGCTACAACTAATGTGAAGACTCAAGGCGGTGTGATAAAGGAATTTTCCATTGGTATAGGATTACACCAGGGATCATCCTTAAGTCCATACTTTTTCACATTAGTCTTGGAAGTACTCACAGAACATATCCAAGAGCCTGTGCCATGGTGCATGCTTTTTGCCAATGATATCACCCTTATAGGAGAGTCAAGGGAAGACCTAACTAAGAAGTTGTATTTATGGAGAGAAGCTCTAGAAATGTATGGTCTACGCATAAGCCGTAGTAAGACGGAATATATGGAATGTAAGCATGGTTCTAAAAATTGAATTGGATCAGCTGGTTAGACCAATTCGAGCATGAACCGGCAGTATAAATGGTTTGGTTCTCTGCTCAAAACCACTCATCCTAAAATCGGACGCAAACTACTGAACAGGCCAAAAACTGGCCGGTTGGACCGGATTGGAAACCGCCGGTTTGGCTGGAACGACGCCGTTTCGGTTAAATTCTTAAAGAAAAAAAAACAAATGCGTGCTCAGTGTTGTGCCTCCTACTACCCCCTTTCGTTCCTTCCTTTGTTCTTCACTAATCAAGTAATCATAAAGCTTAACTCAAAGAAAGAAAAAGTGAAAACCCTAACTAGCCTCCACTACCGCCGAACAGAGTGAGCCACTTCGCTATCCGTCGTTGTCCGAGGCTTCTCTCTTCGTCCTTCGGCATTTTCCAATTCTCCAACCGCTATCCGCTCTCAGATTCACCAATCGCAGGCACACATCTTCTTCCTCGAGCGTCCGTTGTCTTTGTCTACTTGCCGTTGTGCTAGCCATCATCTTTGTCTACTGACTATACTCGCCGTGGTGCTCGCTATCTCAGACCAAAGGTTAGTGCTCACTGCTCACTTGTTCTTCATTTTTTTATTTTTTTTAATGCTCTGTTCGGAAATCAAATCACAGGATGATTAATTGATTATTGAATGTTTTGTGATTTTATTGAAGAAAACCATTCTCTATTCCAATCTCCTTCCTTCGAGTTCAGAGATAAGAAGTTCAACCAAGAGAAAAATCCTAGTCTCTACCACTGCCGCAAGGAGCAGCCGTGTTTGCCACTGTTTTGTGAGTTAATTATGCATAAATGGTGACTATCTTAATAATTAATTGAACTCCAATATTTTGTTCAAAACATTCCCAACCTTGTTGTCCTTGAATGCTGAAAATAGACTGCTTCTGCCTGGGTTGTGGAAATTAGAGCTTTTATTCTAACACAATAGCATTAATAAATCCGGCTTTTGAATTATAAGGAATCAGGTTATACCAGTGCTAGGAAATATGAATTATGTTCTATAAACACCCTTTTATTTGGGTTTTAAGATTGAATTTTGTGTGTCATTAAGCTTCACAAATTATGCTATATTATGACTGGCTTAATTCTCATATTAATTTATTTGTCTTAGTTTAAGGTGGATATGAGTTTTTAAATATGGTGATATGGTGAAAAAATTTTATTTTTGATTTACTATCTTATTTTTTCCGTATACAAGTCCTGAACTATACTTTTGTTGTACACTGCATCTGCATAGGTTTTTGTTGCATTGAATAGTGCATTTCAATATTTCATACACTTTTGGAGTACTTTGCAAACATATAATGCAGCAGTTGTTAGTCCATTAGATTTGGACTTGAAATTTAGTATATTTTGTATACTAGCTGGGCTACTTAATCTTAATCTTAATTAAAATTTAAGGTTAATAATTTTACAACTTTTGTATTTCTAATTTTATTTGTTAAAAACTGATTGTACTAAGAAGCTAGTTAAAAGCATATTTTTTAAAGCTTTGGACTAAAACTGTACGCAAATACATAAAAAGTGGTTTATTTTACTGAAATTGTAGAGAGTTTGAAGAGAAAAGGATTCATTTCTTGAATGATTGCTACTTCTGTTATTTGAACTTCAGAGATATAACTACAAAATGGTTTTTTCGGTTAAACCACAGTTGACCGGTTAAACCAATAAATCAGTGAACTAATGATTAAAGCGGTTCGATAACCCATCTGGTTTTTAGAACCTTGAGTATAAGTTCGGTAGCCGAAGGGAAAATCCTAATACAGAGGTGAAGATTGAAGAAAACATCCTACAAAAAGTTAAAAGTTTTAAGTATCTTGGGTGCATCATACAGGATAATGGAGAGATTGAACAGGATGTAAATCATAGGATCCAAGTAGGTTGGTCAAAATGGCGGAGTGCGCCTGGTTTTATATATGACAAAAAAGTACCTTTAAAACTTAAAAGTAAATTCTATCGCACTGCTATCAGACGGCTATGCTTTATGTAACACCCTAAATTTTGCACCTCATAATCGTACCAAAAGCTCAGGCCTTATTTACCTCTAAACCTTTTGATTATATACTATCTGGATTTAATATTGAGCCTTCGCGAATACGAACCAAAACTTTAATTAAGAAAGTGAAGGGAGACTTTATTTTAAATCACTTAATCACAAAAGTATATATATTCACATAGCTTTATATACATAGACTTATTCAAAGAACCTCAATTACAAGTCCTGCCCTTTTAAAAACCAAAATAATGAACAACGAGGGGAAAATGAATTATAACAACTCAACTCGTAAACATAATCTTCTATGCTTCTGTAGCTCGCACTAAACCTTCGCACATGTAGCTGAAAGGGGTGGAAATAGGGGTTAAGAATCAGGGAGTTCTTAGTAGGGTCGGGGTGCACAGTTATATTCATTTTTATTACTTGTTACACAGGAATTTCATAACAGCCAACTTACAATCTTCAACAGTTGGTCAATAGCAACAAACCTCATAATACAGACAACTTTAACAAACCAGAGATACAAAGAAAATCACAAGTCAAGAAGAATACACACACACAATCTCAAAACACACATATCACAGAGAAGTATGTGCAAACAAGTATGATGCTTGTCTAGTCCTATACAGGCCATGAGCTCATGTGTTGGTTTGTTGCCCGATTCCCGGCATTGGTCCTGAGATAAGCGTTTCGTATCACCGTCCTTATCTCAGCCAACGTCCCCTCCATGAGCCTTTTGCATCGCCGTCCTCATGGGAGAACCTTTCTTTCAGTCTCCAGTGAGCGTTACGTATCACCGTCCTCACTGATCCATCCCTATGGTACCAAGTGAGCGTTACGCATCGCCGTCCTCACTAGATACTTGGCACTAAGGCCCAAATAGCACTCAATTTCTTTTCAATCTTTGCTCTCTACTCTACTGCGAGAGACCCCTTTAATTAATACCTTCTTTTCTTTCTGCTCTATTGTGACAGGCGTTCATCAAATTCTTTTAATCTTTGTTCTCTATTCTCCTGTGACAGAGATTCTTTTAATTAATACTTTCTTTTCTATCTGCTCTACTGTGGCAGACATTCATCAAATTCTTTTAATCTTTGTTCTCTGCTCTCCTGTGACAGAGATTCTTTTTACTTAATATAAAGTGTGTGCACGCGCGCGTGCGTGTGTGTAATCCACGTTTTGGCTTTCTTCCTTAATTCCCTTAAGGCTTCGGCCAAGAGAAATAATAATAATAATAATAATAATAATAATAATAATAATAATAATAATAATAATAATAATAATAATAATAATAATAATGAGGCTATTGCTACTGTGTTGAAGCCTTTTAATTTCAGCAGGTGATGAAATGTGTTGGGCACATTTTTGAAGGATGCGTGTTGACGTTGGAAATACACGCGCAGACAAAAACTGCTCATGGCAGTGTTTGCAAAGAAAGGTTTAACTGAGGAGTTGGGAATTAGGATAATTACGTATGTCTAATGTGATATTAACAATGCTTTTGCGTTTGGATTGTTTTTTTTTTTTTTTTGTTGGTGATGGTCATTTTGTGTCCCTCAAATATTTTATTTTTTATGTGATATTAACAATGCGTATGTCTAATGTGGTATTAAAGTATGTTTAATGTGTTTAGATTTTTTTATGTTGATAATGAAAAAAAATCTATTTTTGGTGTTTAATATTATGAGTAATGCTACATGTACACCAAAATTAGTTATTAAAGTCAGCTACCAGTATAAAATACATGTTGGTATACAAATACATATTGAAAATAAATTAAACTACACATGTATTTATACACAAATATATTGGTGGCTGATTTTAGTGGTTGATTTTGGTGTACAAATAATATTTTGTAATATTATTTAGTTCACGTTAATAAAAAAATTATATTTTTTGTTGAATATTTAATTTGTGACGTTAATAATAATAATTAAAGCTTGATATATTTAATTTTTAATATTGCATTGTTATTGTCCATGCTAATAATGATATTTTTTATTTTTAGATTTTAATTTTTCATGTTAATAAAGAATTAAATTATATTCAGGAATTAAAATATTATTATCTCGTATGCTTTATTTTTTTTTTTTTTTGTATTAAATATGCTATTGTAAGTAAAGTAAAATGATATTCAGGAATTAAAAATAAAAAATAATTTTTGTTAGTATTTTGTAATTTGATGATTTTGATCTTTTATTTTTTATAAAAAATTTGAAGACCTTAGTAAATACAAAGTAATTAATGAATCATTAAAAGTTTAAAAAAATAGTAAATTTATGAGAAAATAAAACAATATATATATATATATATATATATATATATATATATATATATATATATTGGATTTAAAAATAAGGATAATTTATGTTAATAAATTGATTGGAGACTAAAATTACACAGATATCTTGAATAGAAATTGGTTTCACACATGTCCTAAACAGATCTATATAAATCGAATCTGGCAAACTCGATTTTTAGGTATTCACATATAAATCGAATTTCAATTTATTATGTACAAAATATACATAGTTAATCGAATATATACATAATAGATAAGTATAAATTAAAATAAAAATTTTATTATAATTAAATTTTTCTTTTGATTATATATTTGGAGTATTTTTCAAAATTCTGGAAAGAAAGGGGATTTCTTGCTTTTATTCCGGTTGAGTTTCGTTGGATAAACTTTACTTAATTCATTTTGATTTGAGTTTGATTTAGCATACTACATGGTTTATGCCATTGTTGTTCTTTTGAAAATATTGGACTCATGACTTTTTTTTCTTATGAATGGACTCGCTCCTTCTTAAGCTTTTCACCTCTATGAATGTCATACGTGATTCTGTTTTTAAATATACATCTACCTTTTGGGAGCACTACAATCAATCTCAGCTTTCCTTCTCTGGTGAATCTCATTCTTATGAGTTAGTTTGATTCGTTTCAAAAATAGTGCATCATTTATCCTCTCATTGTCTCTACCATAGTTTTTAGTCAAAGATTTATCCTTGAGAAATTACTAATGATTGAGTTGCCTTTTCCTATGACTTTTATATTCTTTTGAATCAATTAAAAGCTTGTTTGATGTTTCATGCCTAGTGGATCTTGTTTGAACTCTCTTGGTTTAAGATCCTTTCTTGCATGGCTTGACTCCTTTTTAGTACATCTTAAACTTCTTGAATGTTCTTCTGAGATGGTGATTTCAAGAACACTTTTGGAGTCTTGTTTTGAACTTTTTAAAGAAGTTTTGAATTCTCTTGTAAGAAGTTTTAAACGGAATTTATTTTCTGTTGCTTGATTGAGATTGAAACCGTTGTTCAATTTTGACGAAGTTAATTTAAAGTTGGCATGCGCCATTTTAAATGAAGTTTTGAAAAGCTTCCTTGTTTAGTGGAAACTAGTTCGTTTGTAACGCACCACTTGTTTCCTTTACCAATTTATAAGCGGATTTTTACCTCGGATTTTCTTTCTAAATAGAGTTTAACTTTCTCTTTTGTCCTTGCTATAATGTTATAAACGCTTGTTTGAATATGGACTTTGGAAATTTTTGAACAAGCATTTGATTTCTTTCGAGTTTTATGAATTACTTTTGGTTAAGTTGTGCACCTAACTATCTTTCTAAAATATTTGAGGAAATATTTTAGCTCTTAGCCAAACCGGTGTGCATTTTGTTTTTAAAACTCTACATAATCTACTTCCACGTGAAATTGATTTAGAGCAAAGCCATGTTTATACTTTTGTTACTCTCTTGAAGGATGTTTGTTGTTTAACTTCTCTTTCAGACTGCGAAGTGATTTTTTTTGCAAGTTTTCGATTCTTTTAAGAACAATGTATTTGGAAGTATTTTAATTATGCTCTTGAGTTCTGTGAGCTTGACTTGGGTCTGAGACATTCTTTTCTATAAACCTCTTACTTCTTCGACTCAGCTTGAAATTATTTCAAACTAATGCGCTGATTCTCCTTCCTATTGATCCTATTGAATTTCCTTGATCCAAGGGTTATCTTTGAAGTTGTCAATTGATTTGAGTCTAGGAAACTCCATTGCTTGAGTGTCCTTGTTTATCTGGAATTGGATACATTCTCTCAAATCTATGAGTACTATCCTTGACATTTGATTCTCCTTTCTAAATCTTGTATCTTTCTGAGTAGACTCGAGAATTGTTTGATATCACGTGCGACTTGTAGACATAGTAACGCGATGCATTAGTTCTTTAAGACGTAATATGGGTATACGGAATTTGAAGCGGTAGGTGTGCGACGTTATAAGTTGTGGGTGTTTCGTTCCTTGCGAACGGGTTTGCAATCGTTAGACTTATGATCGGATATGGGGATTATAAAGTGCTTGATGGAGTTGGAAAATTGAAGCTTTGAGGTTGATATGAGATTAGCGTGCGGATGTTGAGCACGTCGTTTTAACCCCATCATGTTTTATAGCCTTTGATGCCTTGCCTTACTATTACATGTTTGACCCATGTCATCTTTTGCATTGAGCCTGTCTTGTAATGTTCGCTTTGCAACCATACTCCTACCTTTGCATCCTTATGCAAATGACAATTAAAGTATTTGAAAATCGTATATATGTTTATATGTTGAGATATTTTTACTTCTTCTTTAAATGTGTTCAAGAGTGAACTGTTATGAAATTTCTTTTGTTTTGTATCAATTTTCGAGGACAAAAATTTTTGTAAGGTGGGTAGAATGTAAACCCAAAACTTTTGAAAAGTCTTATTATCATCAAGTCTCAAATCCTATAGTTATTTATAGCCTTAATTTCAGAAATTATTTTATTAAAGATAATTAAGGCAAGTTTTGATTTATTGAATTTGAGATGAGTTATGATTATTATCCAATTTTATAATTATTAGATTATTTTTTATATTTAAAGTATAAAGTTGATAGTTATGAAATAATAAGAATTTTATATGATTTGAACTATGTAATTAATATTTTAAATATTAATACTGCTATTTTGAAAAATGAAGAAATTAAGTATATTATTTCTAATTATTTGGTTGGGACATTTTATTGAAAATAATTTGTAAAATTGATGAGCAAATAGTATTTCTATACATTAATTTTGTTGGATTAAAATTTATTCCTAATTACTATGTTACCCCTACTTTTATTTGAAATTACAGAAGTACCCCTAACCCTAAGTTTCAAAAATGAAGCCCTAGCCCTCAAAACCCAAGCAGCCGCAGCTGCTACCCTCTCTACTCTAAACACACACACACCCAGCCACTAGAAAAGGGAAAGAACGAAACAGAAAGGGAAGTGGGGTGAGGGACACACAGAGAAGGAAGGAAGGAAGAGAGGAGGGAGGAGCGTCGCCGGCGCGTCGGGCTTCACCACCGCCGTCGCGTCGCCGTCGTCAGACCTGCGAATGGTTACCGCCTCGCTGTCGTCTAGGGAGCCACCACCTCGGTTCATCCCTGCCATTCGTCCTCAGCCTCATCGCGTTCTTGTTCGGCCGCCATTGCTTCCATGTCCTCCAACGGCGCTACTGTTGTCGCCGATAAAGCCGCCGCAAAGAGGAGGAGAGGGCGCTGCTTCACGCCTCGCCGCCGTCGTTGTTCTGAAAGGGGCTGTAGTCGCCGTTGAGCATGATGAGTGAAGGAGAGGGAAAACTCGCGTCTGAGGCTGGGAGGAGGTGTAGTTTCGCCGCTGCTGGGGAAGAGAACACGTCTGGGAAAGGGAACCGGGAGAAACGGCGCACGAAGGGTGCTGTGATGGGAAAGGAATCCACCTGCGTCACCGCTGGAGAGAGGGAGATCGGAACGAGTAAGGAGGAGGAGGGTTATGTCCGCCACCATCTGAGCTCGCCGCTGCGGGTGATGGCAAGCTGAACTGTAGCCAGAAGAGTGTTCAGGCCGCCACAGGTGCCGCTGCTGGGCAAGGGAGCTGCATCTCTGTGACACTGACCACCGGGAGTGGTTCTGTGACTTCTGGGACCACCGCCGGAGCCTCTGGCTACTTCTGCCTTCGCCGAAAAACTCTACCGGTAAGGGCTTTGAATTTGGTTTTCATTCGTTTAAGATTCCGGAAGCTTTATCGCCTCTGTATGTGGGTTTCAGTTACCAACGCCGGATTCCGGTCGCCGCTGTCACTCGAGGTGGCTGATGGGCTGCCGCCGAACCGGTTCAAGAGACCACCGCTGTTCGGTTCAGCCGTTCCTTCTTCGGTAAGTAAGTATGTTTCGGAAAGCCTCACGTTAGTATTTCATTGTGTTTGGTTAATGAATATGAGTTTTGGTAACGTGGGGTCGAGTCCTGATTATTATATGTTATGAATAGTGTTGATATGGTTAATGCGAAAGTGGCTGGGAGCTGAGGTTTTGGTTGCCGTCAATTCGGGTTGAGGCGGAAAGGACTTGATAAGGCGTTTGGGTTATGGATTTGCGTTTTGAGGTAGGGGCGCTTTCCAAAAACTATATTCTTATATATTGGAATTATTACATATGGATACTGATGTGAGAGAATGTGTATTTGGTGATTGTATCGGCCTTATGTATGGCTTGATTTGCCTTGGTTGATTATGAATGTCTGTTGGTTGAATTGTTATGTGGTTTTGTGAAACGAAATGCTTTTCAAGTTGATTCTTTTAAAGCTTTGAGATTGAGTTTAATCCGTTGAGAATTGAATTGAGTTAATTTTATTGAGAGTGTGAAAAATAGAATCCACTCTTGAATTCAGCCTGGCTTGCTTTAAATAATCTGGTTTTTTATGAATGATTGTTACTGAACCGTTTCTTTGAAACTTTAGAAATGAGTTTATTCGGTTGATAATGATTTGATTTTTGAAACGGTTTTCTTGAAATATGGTATTGAGATTAACTGTTGGATTTTGGCTTGCCTTTGAATTGATTTTGGATTCTGGGCTGTTGGAAAAAGATTGTGGAATGGTTTTGTTGGGACCCGAACCGGGTGGCAAAGTCCAAGTTTTAGGGGAGATGCTGCCGAAATTTCTATAAAATCCGAGTCTTTATTGAAATGTTGTCTGGGAAAAATGATGAGCTGAAGGCTTCTACTATTTTAGTTGAAATATCAAGAAAAGGATGATTCATGCTTTTGAAATGAATTATTAAAGAGGGAATTGTGATTTAGTCTTGCTTCTTAAGAAAGGCATTGTATCTTTTTCAGGAGAAAGTTATTTAGATGAAACTTATGTTTTAAAGCTGTTTTAAATGTGACAAGGGCAATGCCTTTGAATTTGACTTGAGGGTTTCAATTAGAGGAGTTTCAATGATGTTGAAAGAACCTAAATGTCTATTGACAAGTTTCATTTTAAAATGTTTTCGGAAAGGTTTTAAGTACTCTTTGAACTCTGAATTCTTGCAAGACTAAAACAATTTTGAACAGTTGAAATGTTCTAGAATTTATCATGGGGGTTGAAGTTGGTTTTGCCTAAGTAAAGGAAACGGCTTGAAAGAAGTAAATGATTACGTGACTCGGTTTGGCTTAGATCCTATTTTATTACTCAAATCGGAAAGCCAAGGTTTTAATGATTTTAAATGAATTTGGCGAAATGAGTTATGCTATTCTCCCCTAAGGACTTGGGACCTTGCCGAGAAACTTTGTTATAAAATCCCATTGTTGGATGGATGATTTTGAATGTTTCAAAATGAATCTTTAACTTTCAATGGTTATGGAAGTTTTGAAAAGAGAATGCCGAGAGTGGCATGGTTTTAAAAGGGGAATTTACCTTGAGTAAAAGTGGCTTATGAGCCTGAGATGATTTGAGAAATGAGATCTTTAAAGCCAAGGCTGAAAAGAGTTGAAACTTGATTTCAAAGTGAAATGATTTGGGAAAAGTGATTTATGGCTTAAATGCCGATTTTATGAATTGATGATGTTGAATGTGGAAGTGCTGTTTTGTTGTGAGCCATAATGGCTGTGTATGATTATAAATATTGGTTGGTTCTGGATTGAACCATGAGCCGGAATGGCTGTGTTTAATATGAATATTGGCTGGTTCTGGACTGAACCGTGAGCCGGATGGCTGAGATGGATGTTGATCCATGGATGAGATTGAATGCATGTATATGCTGAATCATTGATAAATGTGAATGTTGCACTTCCACTATCGGAGATAAGAGTTTCCCTGGGAGAAAGCAGTGGCTAGCCACCACGTGCTCCAGGTTGAGACTCGAAGCTCTTTTGACCCTATGTCGTCAGGGTGGCCAGGCATTGTGAAAGCCCCGGATGAGCTCACCCCCATAAATATTCACCAGTGAGGGTGATGGATATGGATCATGAATTATGATCAAGTTTATATTGAGTATAACTCGAGTTGGGGAGACACGACAGAGGGACAGTCCAATGGTTAGCTACCAGGACTTGTCGGGTTGGCTCTATAACCGACAGATGATATCATCAGCCACTAGGAACAGGCATGCATCATATGCATTTATGTGACATTGTTTGGGTGTGCATATTGTACTTAGTTTGCCTTTGTGACTATTTGAGATTATCTGCTACTTGCTTTACTTGCTGTAACTGTTTGTTTGTGCTTGAACCTCCTATCTATGTTTGCAACTGGGACTCTGTTGGATTGTGGTGATTGGTAGTTGTTGGATTGCTTGGACCTAGGGCCGTGGTTGAAATGAGATGGACCGATGGTTGGTTTCGATTTTGTGTTTCTGATTTGGAATAGTATGAAAGGCTATTTTTTGGTTTAGCATAGAAGAACCTTTTGAAAGGCTTTCGAAATATTGTTTTAAATGAACACTTTCCTCTTTCAGAAAAGGATTTCAGATTTTCTCTTTTACTGTAAACCGTTATTTTTGAAAAGAGGCATAAGTCAGTTATTAACCACTGGTACGGTTTATCTTCACGTATCCTATTACAGTAATTCCCAAAAACCCTCTACTGAGAACCCTTTCGAGGATGATGTTCTCACCCCCTACATTTTTCCCTTTCAGGATATGGATGCAGAAGTCACGAAGAGTTTATTTAGTTGTTGAAATGCTCTGTATTGCTTTGGATTATTACTTGTTGTACCCTCGCCTTTATCTTGATATATTCTATAAGAGGGATAGGAATTGTATTGGTTAATGCTTGTAATGTTATATATATATATATATATATATATATATATATATATATATATATATATATATATATATATATATATATATATATATATATATGGATGTACTCTTTATGAGTTTTTGTAAGTTGTATGGTATCTATGGATGTACGTTATCGAACAAAAGTATTTTTTTGGAGCGGTTTAAAGTTTAAAGTTTTAAACAGGCTCATATTTTAGTATTAAATAATATAAAAGTCGTCGTAATGTCCGAGCTATCAGAGTCACGCAGCCGGAAGCGTGAGCTTTGGTAGTTAGGGTGTTACAGACAATCAAGCAAAGATATGCATGGGCGATAAGGTGTGGTTGAAAGAAGTATTCAAATCACATTTTTTAAGGAAGAAATCCGAAACAAAGAATTCCAATGAAAACAATGAAAGAAGAGATGACACCAAGTCACACAGCACGAATAAAGAGTACACGTCGAAACGAATCCTTAAAACGTAACTTCTAACGTTCCCAAACTCCGTGATTCGCATAACCTATTATTTCTATCTCGTCTATGATAATCCATTAGTGTTCCTGTATACACAAATCATCAGTATTAAGTTGGCCAGACCTAATACCATGAGGAATGCAACGTTTGACTAACAACATTAATCAATAGACAATCATGCACGTGAAACTCAAACTCGTCATTAGGACAAGTCGTATTGCATGACAGACACTCAGAGTATGCAGTGAAGCATAGTCAGTCCATTTCCAAGGCTCTAACAGGAATGAACTGCTCCGATACCATAATATAATGCCTTAACTTTTAGCACGTCATAATTGTACCAAAAGCTCATGTGTTACTTACCTCTAAACCTTTTGATTATATACAATCTGGATTTAATATTGAGCTTTCGCGAATACAAACCAAAACTTTAAATAAGAAAACGAAAGGAAACTTTATTTTAAATCACTTAATCACAAAAGTATATATATTCACATAACTTTATATACATAGACTTATTCAAAGAACCTCAATTACAAGTCCTACCCTTATAAAAATCAAAATAATGAACAACGAGGGTTAAGTGAATTCTAACAACTCAACTCGTAAACATAATCTTCTATGCTCCTGTAACTCCGCACTAAACCTTCGCACCTGTAGCTGAAAGGAATGGAAATAGGGGGTAAGAACTGGGAAGTTCTTAGTAGGGTCAGGGTGTACAGTTATATTCATTTTTATTATTTGTTACAAAGAAATTTCACAACAGCCTACTTACAATCTTCAACAGTTGGTCAATAGTAGCAAACCTCATAATACAGACAACTTTAACAAACCAGAGATACAGAAAAAATCACAAGTCAAGAAGCACACACACACACAATCTCAGAAAACACATATCATAGAGAAGTATGTGTAAACAAGTATGATGCATGTCTAGTCCTATACAGGCTATGATCTCATGTGTCGATTTGTTGCCCGATTTTCGACACTGTTCCTGAGATAAGCGTTTCGTATCGTTCCCGATTTTCAACTTCACATTCTTTCCTCGCTTTTCCCTAATGACTTATGAAAAAGAATCATAAAATTCTTAAATTAACTGTATCCTCTAAAGCTTTTAAGGGTCATTCCGTTTGCTATTCTTTGACTTAAATATCCTTAATAAAAAAGATAACAATAATATAAATAAGATAATTTAAATAGTAAATAAATAATAATTATATCTTTTCTAAAAAAATAGCTTCGTAAAACTTTTATTCTTAAACTCTTACTATTTACGTTTTAAACTTCAAACTTTTAAATATTTTATTTTTAATCCAACATTTTTATAAAATTATATTTGAAACCTCATTTATCTCAATATTTATAAAAGTAGCCCTGAAATTTTATAAAATACTTATTTTTACCTCCCTACTTTATTTATTACCCAAAATACCCAAAAACTTATATAATTACAAAAAATACCTCGATTTTTTATATACAAATACGATGTTACCCTTCAAAAATAAAGTTTAAATATTAATCTTCCTCTTATACGAAAATCAAAACCCTTAGCCCTTTTCTTTAAAAATATTACTTATATTTTAATTTGTTTTTGAGTTTTTTGATTACCGATTTTTCTTAGCTTTTAATTTAATCTTTCAATCACCAAATCTCATCAATTTTCTCAAAATAGCACAATAGATGGTATAAGGTGGGTTAGGTGTCGTTATCATGTGTGCGTGCATGTAGACTTTCTTCCTTAATTCCCTTAAGGCTTTGGCCAAGGGAAATATATATATATATATATATATATATATATATATATATATATATATATATATATATATATATATGAAAGATGACCACCACCACCACCACCACCACCACCACCACCACCACCACCACCACCACCACCACCACCACCACCACCACCACCACCACCACCACGAGAAAAGAGAGCTATTTTAACATGATTTTTTTTAACAGTCATAATTAAGTGTAAAAATTAATATATATTTTTGACAAATATCACAAATGTCAATTTTTCTATGTTTTTTTTATGAATAATTTGATTGTAGAAAATTATTCCTCAATTTTGACACTCATTTATTTTCAACTTACTCCATTATTTCTTTTCTTCGTTGAGCTCCGTCAATTTTGGCATCACACTGCTCTTAGTTTGTGATCATACTACTCATTCTTCATCTTCAAAATCCCAGTTTATTCTTCAGTTTCAAGATATCATCTTATTCTTTGTTAAAAATTTTTGTTGAGAATTTTTTATGGTCAATAAGTGTCAAAATAAATAGTATTTTTGACGGTTAATAAGTATCACAAAAAATATATTCTCAAATTTTTCTAACAAATTATTTTTGACAGCCAATATTTATCAAAATAAGATTTAAACTTTTTTTACAATTACTTATATGTTAAAAATACTATTTTTGACAAAATTTTTATTAACATATTTTCATAGTTAAAATAGTGTCAAAATTTATTTTTTTTTACGAATTTTAATTTTTTTGACACATAATAATTTTAAAAAATAGTCTATATTATTGTAGTGAATAATAATAATAATAATAATAATAATAATAATAATAATAATAATAATAATGATAATAATAATAATAATAATAATAGTAATAATAATAATAACAATAAAAATTAATTTAATTTTTGTCTTATCAAATTATTTTTTTATAAATAATTCAAATTTAATAGAATAAGTAATAATTAAATTAAAGGTTAAGTATTTTTTTCGTCCCTAAGGTCTGAAGTGAAAATTAAAATCGTCCCCGACCTTTTTTTGTTATTAAAATCATCCACAACATTACAAAACGTTATAAAATCGTCCTTTCTTCTTTAATTATATTTTTTGGACTAAATTACCCTTAACTATTAATAAAAATATATTAAAAAAAAAAGAAAAACCCCACCCCACCCCACCCCCACTCCCCAGTATCTCTTCTTCGTTCTCTTCCCTCCCACCCCCAACCCCCTTCCTCCATAGCTTCTTCTCAACTCAAAGTAACAAGTTTATACAAACACAACAGAAATCATAGAACAACCTACTACTTCTTCTTCCCCACCTTCTCCTTCGATCATTGGGTGAGTTATTATGAGGAGGAACAGTGTTCTGTTATTGTATTCTCTCATTGCGCTTGTCGCTTACTTCTCTCTCTGATTTCAAGCTCAAGCTGCTCCTGCAGGTATCCCCAAAAATATGAAAAGCCAAGGAAAATTTCAGTGTCCCAGTTTTTTAAATTAGTTCGATTTTCCAATTTTTTTAATGAGCTTTGCTAAATTTTGAATCTTTTTGCTTTATGTTGATGAGTGCCGATTGATTCCCTTCTTACTTTGCATGTTTTCTTTAAAAGTGGGTATGCTTTTCTTTCTTTCTTTCTTTCTTTCTTTCTTTCTTTTTTAGCTTGATAATTAATTTAATTAATGTTGGTAAATCAGGGCCATTGATTAACCATCTTTCTTCACTTCTCAAATGGACAAGGTCTAGTGCCTCCAAGACGCCAAATTCAGGTTCATTGTGTAGTGATGATAATAATAATAGCTTCGTGATTTGTGTGGTACATCAATTCTTATGGGTTTAGTATGTAAATGTAAGTGTAATTTGTTGTTGTTATTATTCTTTTTCCTTTTCAGATGGGAGTGTTCTTTAATTTGAGAATGATTATGGTAGAAGGAAAGGGATTGGGGGTGGGAGGGAAGAGACCGAAGAAGAGATGGGTGGGGTAGGGTGAGATTTTTTTTGAATATTATTTTTATTAATAGTTAAGGGTAATTTGGCCCAAAAAAATAGAAAATGGCGATTTTATAACGTTTTGTAACGTTATGGATGATTTTAATAACAAAAAAAGGTTAAGGACGATTTTGATTTTCACCTCAGACCTTAGGGACGAAAAAAATACTTAACCCTTAAATTAAAATTTACTAATTATAAAATTCTATTTAATTATTTTTGTTAAAAATAATTTTCTTAAAAATTACATCTCAATATAATTAACTCATAAATAGCTAATTCTTTAATTTGTAAAAATCTGGGGTCTTACACTTTATGGTACACAGTGTTTGGCGGCTAAAGGGGAGATAAATGACCATACGCAATTGGATATAATAAGGAACGAAGATATAAGAGAGAGAGTTAGAGTAACACCTATTGTAAAAAAGATGGTAGAATTACGTCTCAAATGGTTTAGATATGTGAGAAGAAGACCGACAGAACACTCAGTCAGGATAGTGGATGAGATGAAAGATGCACAAGGGATGAAAGGTAAAGAAAGACCATCCATAAACAAACGAGATCTATATGTAAAAAGTATCTTTATAAATATAATAATAAAGGTCATTTAATCAATTAACTTGTCCATACGTATACATGGATGTTTTGGTGAGTAAAAGAATATACATTTTTTTTTCTCTATATTCATTTATTTAAATTTAAATTTCAAATACGCTAAAAATGAGAAATGAAAAAAAATGCCAATTTTGTTCACATATATATATATATATATAAGAAATGAAAAATTGTCGATTTTTTTTTCTATATATGAAACTATAACAGGACATGAGGAAGCATATTGATTACACATGTCTAGGTGTAATCTTATAAAATTTGGAGATAAAAATTTTAAATATTTCCATCAAAAAAGCAAATGAAATACTATAACATTTTTGGTGTATAGTCGCTGGTAAAAAACGTGATCATAGATCTATAATCACCGTTTTTTATTTTAGGTCACAATTTTTCAATTGTAACTTATTTTGATGTGGTCATAAATTTATGGTCACGTTTTTTTTATCTATGTCATAGTTTTTTGTCACGGTTATAATATTTGTTATCTAATATCTTAGGTCACGATTTTTAATTGTGACTATAACTTAATATATGGTCACCCTATTATAAAACAGTGATGACAATATATTCTATAGTCACGATTTTGTTTACTCTATTTTGTGAGATTTTTTTTAAAGTATAATCGTATCCAAAAATTATGATAATCACAAAATAAGTTTAAAAAAGACAAATTCAAATAATCTAAATCATAAAATTATATTATAAGCTAGATATGTTTTTAGTCCAAAACGACACAAATCAAAATATATTATATTATATCCACTACATATAATACGCGATAAAATCTTGTAACAAAAAATATACAAAAAAATAAAATATTACATTTAGATAACTAAAATATATATAAAACTTGTCTCATCTCATAAATCTATCAAAAATAATATTTTTCAAATCATATCTTTCTATTAACAAAAAAATAAATATTTTAATAATATTCACATTCACATTCACATTCCTATAGAAACAAAAAATCATTGTTAAAATAAGTTTTCACATAATAAATAATCAACGTTAACTAATACCAGGCAAAGTCAGAAGAAATTCCACGCGCCCTCATCATTAAAATGGAAAAAGCACTTTCCTTCTCACCCAAGTTTTGTAACTAACAAGTTCTACCCTAACATATATGTGAACAGCAAGTTATAGGGTACAAGGGTTTTTGGTAAAAAAAAAATTTAGTGTATAAGTTACACGAAATCTATATCAATAGATATTCTTTCAATTTTGTAACATCCTAACTATCAAAAATCACGCTTTTGGCTGCGCCACTTTTATAACTTGGATATTACGACGACTCTAATACTATTTAATACTAAAATATGAGCATGTTTAAAACTTTAAATCGCAATACTACTCCAAAAAAAAATACCTTTGTTAGGTAACGTACATCCATACATACCATACAACTTACAAAAACTCACAAAGAGTACATACATACATACATACATACATACATATATATGTGTGTGTGTGTGTCTATGTGTGTGTGTGTGTGTACATATTAAATAGCTTCACAAGCATTAACCAATACAATTCCTATCCCTCTTACAGAATGTATAAAGTTAAAGGCGAGGGAATAATAAATAATAACTAAAGCAATACAAAGCATCACGACAACACTGAATAAACTCTTCGTGACTTCTGCGTCCACATCCTAAAAAGGAAAATTTGTAGGGGAGTGAGAATATCATCCTCGAAAGGATTCTTAGTAGAGGGTTTTTTGAGAATTACTATAATAGGATATGTGAAGGTAAAAAAAAAACCGTTCCAGTGATTAGTAACCACCTTATGCATCTTTTCAAAAACAAAGGTTTACTATAAAAGAAAAAAAATCTGAAATCTTTTCTGAAAGAGGAACTGTTCATTTCTTAAAATTCAAAAGCTCTTCAAAAGGTTCATCCATGCTGAGCCAGATTAGTTTTTCATACTTTTCCAAACCAGAAATATCAATCAGACATGGCCTTCGACCCACCTCATGATCAACCACGGCCCTAGGCCCAATCAACCCAAACAACAACCAATCACCACAGTCTAACAGAGTCTCAGTTGCAAACACAAATAGGAAAGTTTAAGCACAAACAAATAGTTACTGCAAGTAAAACAATTAGCAGTTAATCACAAGTATTCACAAAGGCAAACCAAGTACAATATGCACACCCAAATAATGTTAGATAGATGCATATGATGCATGCCTGTCCTAGTGGCTGATGATATCATCTGTCGGTTATAAAGCCAACCCGACAAGTCCTGGTAGCTAACCATTGGACTGTCCCTCTGTCGTGCATCCCCAACTCGAGTTATTCACAAGAGATAATCATAATTCACATCCAACACCCTCACTGGTGTAAGTTCAAGGGGGCGAGCTCATCCGGAACTTTCACAGTGTCTGACCACACTTACGACATAGGGTCAACAGAGTATCAAATCTCAACCTAGAGCATGTGGTGGCTAGCCACTGCTTCTACCCAAGGAAACTCGTATCTCAGATAGTTGGAAGTGCAACAATCACTTTATCAATTCAATAACCATTCATATTCATAATCAGCCATTCGGCTCATAACATATTCCACAACCAGCCATGATTCATTATCGTATACAGCCATTTCGGCTCATAAAATATTTCACAATCATCCATAATTCATTATCATATACAGCCATTCTGGCTCATAACATAAAAGCACTTCCACCATGCAACACCATCAAACTCATAAAATCATTATTCAAGCCATAAATAACTTTTTCTCAATTCAATTTTCTTTGAAATCGAAAATCAATTCTTTACATCCATGGCTTTAAATTCTCCATTTCACAAGTCTTTTCAGGCTCATAGCCACTTTTCCTCAAATGTAACTTTTTCTTTTCTAAAACAAAGTCACCCTCAGCATCATATTTCCAAAATTCCAAAACCAGGCCAAATTAAAATCTCCTTTGAAGGATTCAAAATCATTCATCCTAATATAGGATTCGATAATAAAATTTCTCAGCCGAGTCTCAAGACTTTAGGGAAGGACAACCTATCTCATCTTCTTAAAAATTCATCGAAATTCTTAAAATCATAGATCCTTGGCTTAAGCAAATAAAAACAGAGTTTATTATAAAATCGGATCATATAAAGTCATAAGTCCTAACCCAATCCAAAGTCAATTCACTTGAAACGGAACCGATTCCTTTGAATTAAAACCACTTTTAGGTTCCTCCATTAAAACTAATTCTCTGACTTCCTCCAAAATGTCACAAACGCAATTATTCAGTAAAAGTCCAATTTCCTTTAAAATCACTAAAAGCTCTTCTGAACGAAACCTTTAAGTTTAACCAAAAGCAAAAGTCCTTTTTATATTAAAACCAATATTAGAGCATAATACTTTCCTTCCGTGATTCAAATGGTAAAATAATTCATTTCTAAATAAAATGAACTTAAGACATATAATTTACTTAAATAAATTAAACTCAAAAACATAAATATTTTCTTAATAAATCAAATAATACAATTTCTCAAATCCAAACCTTTCTAAATAACTTTTCAAACAAAGTCTAGGATTTTGTAGAAATTTTGGCAGCACCTCCCCTAAAACTTGGACTTTGCCACCCGATTTGGGTCCCAACTAAACCGTTCCACAATCTTTTTCAATGGCCCAAAATCCAAAATCAGTTCAAAAGCAAGCTAAATCCAACAGTTATCTCATTTTCATATCTCAAAGAAACCATTTCAAGATCAACTCATTCTCAACTTATTAAACTTGATTTCAAAACTTTAAAAACACATCTCTAAAGAAATAATCCAAAAATAGTTCGTTTCAGAAAACTCAACAATAGTCCAGTCAAATAAACATTCACATCCATCCAAGACAATCAAATAATACACAAGGCTTATACAATCACGAAAGGCACATTTCTCACATCATTATCCATATATAACAATTCCAAATGAATAAACTGAGTTTTTTGAAAAAGGCCCTACCCCAAAATGCAAAACCATAGCCCAAACGCCTCATAGAGTTCTTTTCGTCTCAACCCGAATTAACGGCAACCAAAACTTCAGCTCCAAGCCACTTTCGCAATAACCATAGCAACTCTAGTCGCAACATATAATAACTGAGACTCAAACTTATTGCAATTAACGCCGCAAAACCTCAGTGTAAGATAATAGAACAGTAACTAAAGGGCTTTCGAAATGAAAACGCTTACCAAAACTAAGAAAGAATGGCTGAATCATGCAGCGGTAGACCCAGCTGTGGTTCCAGCAACAACCGTGCTACCCTCGATGACCAGAACGGCAGCAATAATGGTGCAGCAGCTCTGAACAGTGGCCAGAAGCTCCGGTGGATCAACTATAATAATCACGCAGCATCAAAACCTTTTCAAAATTTAAAAGGACAGAAACCACAATTAAAACCCTTACCGGCAGAGCATTCTCCGGCAACAGAGGCAGCTTCGTCCCCTCTCATCCATAATCGACCACAACGGAGATGAAAGCTGGCAGTGACGGCGGCAGTTCTGACGGAGGCAATGCCGGCAATGCGAGCAGTGGCTGGGCACGGTGGTTGAACCCCAGCTCAGCCTCAGATCTCTTTGCCTCTCCTCTACTCCCGAGCTCTCTCTCACTCTCTGGCTCAGCCATAAGTGACGGCGATGGCATTAAGTTTCAAAAATGGAATTGGGAACGCAAAGAAAAGCTGCTGTCGGGTACATCAGTGGCACATCCCTTCAAGCTCAATGGTGATCGAATTGTGACAGTGAGCTCCCTTCAACGGCAGCACTGACGACGGTGCGCAGCGTGGCAGCGACGACTCTAACGCAGCGACGAAGACAGAGTTTCTTCTCGGTCAGCGGCTTGCAGGTCGGTTTCCTCCCACCGTCATTCTTCCTCTCCTTTTCATGGTTCCGTTTGCGACGGTGGCGATGCGTGTGATGGACTCCACGGCTGCGCGGCACAACCTCCTCTCTCTCCCCTGACGCTCTTGATGACGACGGGCTCCAAGGTGGCGGCAGGAACCTCGAAGGCGTTCGGCCTCCCCAGCGACGGTAGTGAGACGCCGGTGGTGATGGGCCGGATGACAGCTGGATGACGGCGTGGTGTAGCTCCCTCTCTTCCTCTCAGCTCTCTCAGAAGTTGTCCTCCCCTGTTTATGTGTGTGTGTCTGCGTTTTGGGAGAAAGGGGCAAGGGGGAGCCGAGTCAGGGTTTCATGGTTAGGATTTTTGAGTAAAATTAGGGTTAGGGTTAGTTTTGTAATTTCAAATAAAAATATGAGATACTCTAGTCATTAGAAATAAATTTTAATCCAACAATAATAAAGTATAAAAATACTATTCGTTCATCAATTTCACAAATTATTTTTAATAAAATGTCCAAATCCAAAAATTAGAAATAATATACTTAATTTCTTCATTTTCGAAAACAGCAGTATTAATATTTAAAATATTAATTATTTAATCCGAATCATATATAAAATTCTTATTATTTCATAACTATCAACTTTATAATTTAAATATAGAAAATACTTCAATAATTATAAATTTGGATAATAATCCTAATTTATTTCAAATTCAATTAATCAAAACTTGCTTTAATTATCTTTAATAAAATACTTTCTATAATTAAGACTATAAATAACTATATGATGAGACTTGATCATAATAAGACTTTCAAAAGTTCTGAGTCTTACATTCTACCCACCTTATAAAAATTTTCGTCATCGAAAATTAAAGTAATACATAAGATAATACATAGTCTTAGTTCTATCAAATACTTTTGAAAAGTAAGAAGTCTTAGCATATATGTATAAATGCTCAAATACCGAATAACCATAAGATTTAAATATAGGGATAAAGTATGGTGTAAAGCAGAAGATACTAGATAGGCTCGATGCACAAGGTCATATGATCTCAAGGCTTTACAAAAACTTGAGGTAATAGAATAGGGTGCAAATCAAGATAGGCATTCGCAAAACGAAGCGGTAATTAATGTGACATAAAGTCTACCAAAACAGGTTGGTATTAAAACAACGGCTATAACGTCCTCTCATAGGTTTCCTATCCACTTCAGAACTTCAGCCTCCCAACTCCATCAAACACTTTACAATCCCCATAGTCGATCATAAGCCTAACACCCGCAAACTTGTTCGCAAGGAACAAAACACCCACAACTCATAACGTCGTACACCTATTGCTTCTCCTTCCATATACACATATCACGTCTTAAAGAACTAACGCATCGCATTCCTACGTCTATAGATCGCATGTGACATCAAAACAATTCTTGAGTCTACTCAGAAGGATATAAGATGTAGAAGGGAGAGACAAATGTCAAGGATAATACTCATAGATTTGAGAGAATGTATGCAATCCCAGGAAAACAAGGATGCTCAAGCAATGAAGTTTGCGAGAAATAAATCAATTGACAACTTCAAAGATAACACTTGGATCAAGAAATTCAATAGGATCAATAAGAAGAAAATCAGCGCATTAGTTTGAAACAAATTCAAGCTGAGTCGAAGAAGTATGAGGTTTACAAAAAAGAATATCTCAAACCCAAGGCAAAGCTCACAGGACTCAAGAGCACGATTAAAAATACTTCCGAATACATTGTTCATAAAGAATCGAAAACCTGCGGAAAAATCACTTCGCAGTCTAACAGAAAAGTTAAGCAACAAACCTTCTTCAAGAGAGTAACAAAAGCATAAACATGGCTTTGCTTTAATACAATTTCATGTTGAAGTAGATTATGTAGAGTTTTAAAAACAAAATGCACACAGGTTTGGCTAAGAGCTAAAATATTTCCTCAAATATTTTAGAGAGATAGCTAGGTGCACAACTTAACCAAAAGTAATTCATAAAACTCGGAAGAAAATCAAACGCTTGTTCAAGAATTCTCAAAGTTCATATTCAAACAAGCGTGTATAAAATTATAGCAAGGATGAAAGAGGAAGTTAAACACTATTTAGAAAAGAAAATTCGAGGTAAAAATTTGCTTATAATTTGGTAAAGGAAATAAGTGGTGCGTTACAAACAGACAGGTTTCCACTAAACAAGGAAGCCTTTTAAAACTTCATTTAAAATAGCGCATGCCAACTTTAAATCAGCTTTGTCAAAATTAAACAATGGTTTCAATTACAATCAAACAACAGAAAAATAAATTTAGCTTAGAACTTCTTCAAAAAAAATTCAAAACTTCTAAAAAAATTCAAAATAAGACTCCAAAAGTATACTTGAAATCACCATCTCAGAAGGATATTCAAGAAGATTAGGATGTACTTAAAAAGGAGTCAAGCCATACAAAAAAGGATCTTAAATAAAGGTAGTTCAAACAAGATCCACTAGGCATGAGGCATCAAACAAGCTTTCAATTGATCCAAAAGAATACAAAAGTCATATGAAAAGACAGCTCAATCATTAGTAATTTCTTAAGGATAAATCTTTGACTAAGAACTCTGGTAGAGACAATGAGAGGATAAACGATGCACTAATTTGAAATGAGTTAAACTGACTCACATAAGAATGAGATTCACAAGAGAGGAAAAACCAAGATCAATAGTAATGTTCACAAGATGTAAAAGATTAGTTAAAAACAAAGTCAAATATGATATCCATAGGGACAAAGACTTAAGGAATTAGTTCATGCTAGAAAGGAAAGATATGAGCCCAATATTTTCAAAAGAACAACAATTGCCTAAGCAATGTATCATGCTAAATTAAATTTAATTAAAAATGAATTAGGCGAAACTTATCAAACGAGATCAACCGGAATAAAGGCGAAAATCTTTTCTTTCTAAAATTTTGAGAATACCTAAATACATAATCAAATAAAGATATGCATTGGAACTGTAGTAAAATTATTAGAAAGTCAAATTGTATTTAAAGCAAGTGTAGTTTCATAAACCAGTAAAAGTACAGGCAAAATATTAGAAATAAATAGTTGTTACACTGTATAAGGAATTTTCAAGGTTCTATATAGATAAGTGTATATCGAATCAACAGCAATTTTATAAAAACTTCAAAATTGGTTATAATCACTGTCAAATAGAAGAGAAACTGAATCACAAATTCTCTAAGGATGGACTCAGAATCAGGAGTTAAAAGGCACAACGCATTAAGACAAGTTCAAAGCTATATCAAAGAATACGTGAATTAAGAAGAAGAATTCAAACAGAGAAAGATAGATACAACAAGGATTTCAAACAAGCATATGCAATTAAGATCAAACAAGAATACATATGAATAGAGAAATAGAGTTGGAAAATCAAATTGCTTTTCAAGAAGAATAGCAAACAAGAACTTCAAGTTAGGATATGAAAGAACAAGTCGACTCGAACAGAATTCAAGACACATAACTGAATAGTCTCGAGAAATAGTCTCTAATGTTCCCAAAACCCGCGATTTGCTTTACCCAAAACTCGCATATCATCTATGATAACCCATTAGTACTTTCATATACATAATTCACTAGTATTAAGCCGGCCAAACTTAATATCAGGAATTATGCAACACAAGACTAAAGGCATTAATCAATAGACCGTCATGTGCATAAAGCTCTAATTCTTGTTATCTGAACAAGACCTATTATATGACAAACGCTCAGAGTATGCAATTGAAGCATAGTCGGTTCATTCCTCAGGCTCTACAGGAAGGACCGCTCTGATACCATAATGTAACACCCAAACTATCAAAAGTCACGCTTCCGGCTGTGCCACTTTTATAGCTCAGATATTACGATGACTCTAATACTATTTAATACTAAAATATGAGCCTGTTTAAAACTTTAAATCGCAATACCGCTCCAAAAAAATATGTTTGTTAGGTAACGTACATCCATACATACCATACAACTTATAAAAACTCACAAAGAGTATATATATATAGTTTCACAAGCATTAACCAATACAATTCTTATCCCTCTTACAGAATATATAAAGTTAAAGGCGAGGGAATAATAAATAATAACTAAAGCAATACAAAGCATCACGACAACACTAGATAAACTCTTCGTGACTTCTGCGTCCACATCCTGAAAAAGGAAATTTGTAGGGGGGTGAGAACATCATCCTCGAAAGGGTTCTCAGTAGAGGGTTTTTTGAGAATTTCTATAACAAGATACATGAAGGTAAAAAAAACCGTTCGAGTGATTAGTAACCGCCTTATGCATCTTTTCAAAAACAAAGGTCTACTATAAAAGAAAAATCTAAAATCTTTTCTGAAAGAGGAATTGTTCATTTTTTAAAATTCAAAAGCCCTTCAAAAGGTTCATCCATGCTGAGCCAGATTAGTTTTTCATACTTTTCCAAAACAGAAATATCAATCAGACATGGCCTTCGACCCACCTCATGATCAACCACAGCCCTAAACCCAACCAACCCAAACAACAACCAATTACCACAGTCCAATAGAGTCTCAGTCGCAAACACAAATAGGAAAGTTCAAGCACAAACAAACAGTTACTGCAAGTAGAACAATTAGCAGTTAATCACAAGTATTCACAATGGCAAACCAAGTACAATATACACACCCAAACAATGTCACATAGATGCATATGATGCATGTCTGTCTTAGTGGCTGATGATATCATCTGTCGGTCATAAAGCCAACCCGACAAGTCCTGGTAGCTAACCGTTGGACTGTCCCTCTGTCTTGCCCCAACTCGAGTTATTCACAAGAAATAATCATAATTCACATCCAACACCCTCTCTGCTGTATGTTCATGGGGGCTAGCTCATCCGGAACTTTCACAGTGTTCGGCTACACTTACGACATACGGTCAGCAGAGTATCAAGTCTCAACCTCGAGCACGTGGTGGCTAGCCACTGCTTCTACCCAAGGAAACTCGTATCTCAGATAGTTGGAAGTGCAACAATCACTTTATCAATTCAATAACCATTCATATTCATAATCAGCAATTCGGCTCATAACATATTCCACAACCAGCCATGATTCATTATCGTATACAGCCATTCTGGCTCATAACATATTTCACAATCAGCCATAATTCATTATCGTATACAGCCATTCTGGCTCATAACATATTTCACAATCAGCTATAGGCTCATAACATAAAAGCACTTCCATCATCCAACATCATCAAACTCATAAAATCATTATTTAAGGCATAAATCACTTTTTCTCAATTCAATTTACTTTGAAATCGAAAATCAATTCTTTACAACCATGGCTTTAAAATCCCCATTTCACAAGTCTTTTCAGGCTCATAGCCACTTTTCCTCAAATGTAACTTTCTCTTTTCTAAAACAAAGTCACCCTCAGCATCATATTTCCAAAATTCCAAAACCAGGCCAAATTAAAATCTCCTTTGAAGGATTCAAAATCATTCATCCTAATTTAGGATTCGATAATAAAATTTCTCAGCCGAGTCTCAAGACTTTAGGGAAGGACAACCTATCTCAACTTCTTAAAAATTCATCGAAATTCTTAAAATCATAGATCCTTGAATTAAGCAAATAAAAACAGAGTTTATTATAAAACCGGATTATATAAAGTCACAAGTCCCAACCCAATCCAAAGTCAATTCACTTGAACCGGAACCGATTCCTTTGAATTAAAACCACTTTTAAGTTCCTCCATTAAAACCAATTCTCTGACTTCCTCCAAAATGTCACAAACGCAATTATTTAGTCAAAGTCCAATTTCCTTTAAAATTACTAAAAGCTCTTCTGAGCGAAACCTTTAAGTTTAACCAAAAGCAAAAGTCCTTTTTATATTAAAACCAATATTAGAGCATAATACTTTCCTTCAGTGATTCAAATGGTAAATTAATTCATTTCTAAATAAAATGAACTCAAGACATATAGTTTACTTAAATAAATTAAACTTGAAAACATAACTATTTTCTTAATAAAGTAAATAATATAATTTCTCAAATCCAAACCTTTCTAAATAACTTTTCAAACAAAGTCTAGGATTTTGTAGAAATTTTGGCAACACCTCCCATAAAACTTGGACTTTGCCACCTGGTTCGGGTCCCAACTAAACCATTCCACAATCTTTTTCAATGGTCCAAAATCCAAAATCAGTTAAAAAGCAAGCTAAATCTAATAGTCATCTCATTTTTATATCTCAAAGAAACCGTTTCAAGATCAACTCATTCTCAACTAATTAAACTTGATTTCAAAACTTTAGCAAAACTTCAGCTCCAAGCCACTTTCGCAATAACCATAGCAATTCTAGTCACAACATATAATAACTGAGACTTGAACTTATAGCAATTAACGCCGCAAAACCTCAGCATAAGATAACAGAACAGTAACTAGAGGGCTTTTGAAACGAAAACGCTTACCGAAACTAAGAAAGAACGGCTAAATCATGCAGCGGTAGCCCCGGTTGTGGTTTCGGCAACAACCGTGCTACCCTCGATGACCAGAACGGCAGCAATAACGGTGCAGCAGCTCTGAATAGTGGCCAGAAGCTCCGGTGGATCAACTATAATAACCACGCAGCATCAAAACTTTTTCAAAATTCAAAAGGACAGAAACCACAATTAAAACCCTTACTGGCAGAGCGTTCTCCGGTGGCAGAGACAGCTTCGTCCCCTCTCATCCATAATCGACCACGATAGAGATGAAAGCTAGCAGTGATGGCAGCAGTTTCGACGGAGGCGACGCCGGCAACGCGAGCAGCGGCTAGGCACGGTGGTTGAACCCCAGCTAAGCCTTAGATCTCTCTACTTCTCCTCTGCTCCCAAGCTCTCTCTTTCTCTCTGGCTCAGCCATAAGTGACGGTGACGGCATTAAGTTTCAAGAATGGAATTGGGAACGTAGGGGAAAGCTACTGTCGGGTACATCAGTGGCGCTTACCTTCGAGCTCAATGGTGATCGAACTGTGACGGTGAGCTCCCTTCGATGGCAGTGCTGACGGCGGTGCGCGGCGTGGCGGCGACAACTCCAACGCGGCGACAAAGACAGAGTTTCTTCTCGGTCAGCAGCTTGCAGCTCGGTTTTCTCCCAACGTCGTTCTTCCTCTCCTTTTCATGGTTCTGTTTCCGACGGTGGTGACGCATGTGACGGACTCCACGGCTGCGCGGTGCACCCTCCTCTCTCTCCCCTGACGCTCTTAATGATGACGGGCTCCAAGGTGGCGGCAGGAACCTCGAAGGCGTTCAGCCTCCCCAGCGACGGAAGTGAGATGCCGGTGGTGACGGGCCGGACGACGGCGTAGTGCAGCTCCTTCTCTTCCTCTCAACTCTCTCAGAAGCTGTTTTACCCTCTGTGTGTGTGTGCGTTTTGGGAGAAAGGGGCAAGGGAGAACCGGGTCAGGGTTTCAGGGTTAGGATTTTTGAGTAAAATTAGGGTTAGGGCTAGTTTTGTAATTTCAAATAAAAATAGAGATACTCTAGTAATTAGAAATAAATTTTAATCCAACAATAATAAAGTATAAAAATATTATTCGTTCATCAATTTCACAAATTATTTTTAATAAAATGTCCAAATCCAAAAATTAGAAATAATATACTTAATTTCTTCATTTTCCAAAACAGCAATATTAAGATTTAAAATATTAATTATTTAATCCGAATCATATATAAAATTCTTATTATTTCATAACTATCAACTTTATAATTTAAATATAGAAAATACTTCAATAATTATAAAATTGGATAATAATCCTAGTTTATTTCAAATTCAATTAATCAAAACTTGCTTCAATTATCTTTAATAAAATAATTTCTGAAATTAAGACTATAAATAACTATATGATGAGACTTAATCATAATAAGACTTTTCAAAAGTTTTGGGTCTTACATTCTACCCACCTTACAAAAATTTTCGTCCTTGAAAATTAAAGTAATACATAAGATAATATGTAAGGCCCACATCGGTTGGAGAGGGGAACGAAGCATGCCTTATAAGGGTGTGGATACCTCTCCCTAGCATGACGCGTTTTGACGAGTGAGTGTGGGGGGCTTCGGCTATCATCCCTATCGTCAAAGGCAAAACCGTGAGGCCTTGTGTGCCAAAGCGGACAATATCATGCTAGCGAGTGGTCTGGGCTGTTACAGATGGTATCAGAGTCAGAGCTCGGATCGATGTGCCAGCGAGGGCGCTGGGCTCCCTTAGGGGGGTGGATTGTAAGGCCCACATCGGTTGGAGAGGGGAACGAAGCATGCCTTATAAGGGTATGGATACCTCTCCCTAGCATGACGCGTTTTGACGAGTGAGTATGGGGGGCTTCAGCTATCATCCCTATTGTCAAAGGCAAAACCGTGAGGTCTTGTGTGCCAAAGCGGACAATATCGTGCTAGCGAGTGGTCTGGGCTGTTACAGATGGTATCAGAGCCAGAGCTCGGATCGATGTGCCAGTGAGGGCGCTGGGCTCCCTTAGAGGGGTGGATTGTAAGGCCCACATCAGTTGGAGAGGGGAACGAAGCATGCCTTATAAGGGTGTGGATACCTCTCCCTAGCATGACGCGTTTTGACGAGTGAGTGTGGGGGGCTTCGGCTATCATCCCTATCGTCAAAGGCAAAACCGTGAGGCCTTGTGTGCCAAAGCGGACAATATCGTGCTAGCGGGTGGTCTGGGCTGTTACATAATACATGGTCTTAGTTCTCTCAAATACTTTTCAAAAGTAAAAAGTCTTAGCATATATGTATAAATGCTCAAATACCGAATAATTATAAAAATCAACAAAATTATGAAACTTAAATAAAATTATGATATCTAGCTTAATAAGATATGGTATATCAATAAATATGTTACATAAAAATGACATCAGTGACCATTGATTTTTTGGTAAATATGTAGTCATCAAATCATCATTTATAAAGGAGTGCAAACTACAAAATATAATTATTCACATATACATTTTTTTTTAATTTGTGTGCATTTATTTTTATTTACAAGTAATATCTTTAAATTGATAATAAAAATAGAATAATAATAATAAGTTTATATTGATATAGTCATATAATTCATCATTATAAAAAAATAACGAAAAACTAAATTTTTGACTCGAGCTAACTATTTTCACAAACAACAATGTAATTTCTGACAAAAAGGGATATTTCGCCCCTAATAATTTAATGTGAAAATCTTACACTCAATTTCAATTCTATTTGTCAAATAAAATTTAAAAGTGTCTATTTACTTATATACTGTTAATTAATTTGTTTCATTAAGTATTGATATCATATCTACCGGTGTAAACCAACGGAAGAAACTAAAATAAAAAAAAATTCTATGAAAATTGCAAATTTATAATTACAATTATTAACTTATATTTTCTTATTTTGTATGCCCAACTTATTATAAAAAAAATATTCTAACGAAATATAATTTTTATATAACAAACCTGTTCATTGCACAAATTTTATCGCTAGTTATATATATTTCATACTTTTAAAGCAGATTCAAAAAATTGTAACTTTTATTTCAATAATTCTCTCTCACTTATTTTTTTTATGGAATACATAAAGATATATTTGCTCGAAATACACATAATCAAACACAATAAAAAAAAACACTCCACTTAACTTATTAATTATTTTCTCCTGTAATCTAGAAGAAATATAGCTCTAATTAATAGCAGCAGCAACCTCTTGGACACGTACAAGGACCATATGCAAAATTCTTAGATCCACATAACTTGTTGCAAGTTTTAACATGACATTGTCCTTGAATGCAAAACATTATTGCATCATTAATAGTCCTATACATTATTCCACCTCTTGCGTCTGCGGTAATAATAAACACAGCAAATCCATTAGAATTTCTATCTAAATTGAAATGTGCATTTGAATGTAACATGATAATAATAGTATATTCGTATGAATATTTAAAAATAACTGAAATCTCCATATAAAAAATCTATGATCTCTCTCATTATCTTTTTATTTATTTTAAAAAAAGAGTTCAAACAGTGCACTCGATTTTTATTATAAAATGAAATTTGAAACAAAAGCAGTATTATTTAATTTATAATTTAATACATGAGCAACCAAGGATTCAATCGATTATCAATACCAATTACTTCATCAATAATTAGATCATAATTTAACAACGAAAAAAGAATAGATCATACCATCCGATCACAAGAATACTTTATATGCGAAAGAAAAAAAATGTTTCTTAGAAAAAAGTATAATAATAATGTTGGAAAATATTTTTAATTTCTTCAAATTTAAGCACAAAAATCAAAATTTAAGGATAATTAGTATAACTATCTTATGATAAAACAATAATGTAATCAGGTTTTAAAACAAATTTTGATACCTAATGTACTAGCGAAAAGTGAAGCCACGAAAAAATGCACAAAAATAACTTTGTAGCAGCATTTTTAATAGTCATTTTGTTAAAATTACTTTATGTTCTCTTTCTTTCTTTCAATATGTCTAATTAACTGTATTGTTCATTTTATTTATAGTCTCTTGTTAAAATAAACTAATCCTAATATGATATTTTAATTATGATGATAATAAATTGGTCTTTTAGGATTACAAATACTACTATCTCACACATTATTAACATGTTTACTTACCCAATGATAAAATAAAATTAGATAGTCCTTATATTTGAAAAATTTTATTTAAATATTTTTTGTCTAATTTAAATATTTAGTTTGAATCTTTCAATTAGTTAAAATATATTACTTCTAGAAACAACTAATTAAATCAATTGATTTAAAAATATATATAAATATGGCTGTTTTATTGACCAAACGAATATAAAAATTTCTTGACATTAAATTATCTATCAAACAATTAAATCAATTTACTTGTCAATATGTATACATAGATGTTTTCGTGAGTAAAAAATATATAGTTTTTTCCTCTATATTCATTTATTTAGATTTGAATTTCAAATACACTAAACATAGAAATAAAAATGGGCCAAATTTGTATATATATATATTCTATTTAATTTAATTTGTGCCTCAAATGTTTTCAAATAATTATTTTGCTCTTTCTATAAAGAAAACCCAAATTAAATGTAAGCAAGTAATAAAATGGCATCTATATTTATGATTAAAATCTTATTTCTATATTAAGTGTTGAGATCTAAAATACTAATAACAATATAATATAAGCTAAGTATTTTATTTTAAAATAATTACACAAATTACAAATAAGCATGTGTGATTGTCATAGCTATAAGGGATATCAGATATCAGATGGATAAATGAAATGTTTAATCAGATTAGAATATTTTTGCGGTTGAAACCATTTTGAATTTGATAAATACATTACTTGTGAAGTATGTATTGGTGTATGTCCTATAAAATTATTCGTTATTGATTGAAATCTGAAAACAGATATTTAAAAGAAACTATGCTTAATTATAGATATGCAAAAATCTTTTTCATTATTATAATGGATCCTCAAAAAAAAGTTTGTATCAAATAAAATATAATTCGACTTTCTTGTATAAAACTTTGACCCGTAAACACAAGACTATTTTATGCGCTTCTTTGAAAATATTAGATTTAATACTCTATTAATCTTTGTAATTTTACTAAATTTATAATTAGGTTTTTATATTTTTTTTCTTTCAATTGGGTCCGTATATAGTTTTTATTTTTGTAACTGAGTCCTTGTCATTGTAAAAAATATTAGAGTTAATAATGAAATATTTCTCCGTAAATTAAAAGTATCCACAATTAAAAATCTAATTAAATCTTTGATCAAATATTTTTTTGGGAATAATATACTATTTATTTTAAAATTTGGGACACGAAAATGACTTAATTACAAAATTAAAAATAATATAAAAATTTAATTAAAAAAATATGAATTTAAATATAAATTTGATATAATTATAAAGATCAAAAAAATTATTAAACTTAAATAAAATTATGCTATCTAGCTTAATAAGATATAGTATATCAACAAATATGTTATATAAAAATGACATCGTTAATGACCATTGATTTTTTGGTAAATATATAGTCATCAACTCATCATAAGCGGTACAAACTACTACAAAATATAATTATTCACGTGTGTATTTTTTTTTATTTAGATGTAATATGTTTGAATTGATAATAAAAATAGAATATTAAGAGGTTTATATTGATATAGTCATATAATTCATTATTATTTAAAAAAATGACAAAAAACTAAACATTCAACTCGAGCTTGACTATTTTCACAAGGCAATGCAATCTTTACAAAAATAGAGAAAATTTCGCCCCTGATAATTTAATGTGGAGATCTTACACTCAATTCAATTCTATTGGTCCAATAAAACTTAAAAGTGTCTATTTCAATTAAATATTAATTTCAATATCTAACAATGCAAACTAACGAAAGAAACTAAAATAAAAAAAAGTTTTCTATGGAAATTAAGAATTTATAATCACAATTATTAACATATATTTTCTTATTATGCATGGCTAACTTTTTTAAAAAACCATATTCTAACGAAATATAATTTTTATAATCAAACTTGTTCATCGCACAAATTTTATCGCTAGTTATATATATTTCATACTTTTAAAGCATATTCAAAAAATTGTATTAACAATAAAAGAGAAATTATTTTGATCGGAAAAAGTAATAAAATTTTAATTTTGTAATAATTATGCATATGATATATTATATTAAAAAAATTTTCAATAACTTTTATTTCGTTAATTTTCTCTCACTTATTTTTTTTATGGAATACATAAAGATTTGTTTGCTTAAGATACACATGACCAAACACAATAAGAAAAATACTCAACTTAATTTATTAATTATTTTCTCTTGTGATCTAGAAGAAATATAGCTCTAATTAATAGCAGCAGCAACCTCTTGGACCCGTACAAACACCATATGTAAAACTCTTAGATCCACATAACTTGTTGCAAGTTTCAGCATGACATTGTCCTTGAATGCAAAACATTACTGCATCATTAATAGTCCTATACATTATTCCACCTCTTGTGTCTGTTGCGGTAATAATAAACACAACAAATCCGTTAGAATTTCTATCTAAATCGAAATGTACATTTGAATGTAATATGATAACAATAGTATATTTGTAAGAATATTTAAAAATAACCGAAATCTCCGTATAAGAAATCTATAATCTCTCTCATGATCTTTTTATTTATTTTAGAAAAAGAGTTCAAACAAGTGCACCCGATTTTTATTATGAAATGAAATTTGAAACAAAAGCAGTATTATTTAGTTTATAATTTAATACATGAGCGACCAAGAATTCAATAGATTATCGGTAACAATTAATCAATCAATAATTAGATCATAATTTAATAACAAAAAATGATTAGATCATACCATCCGAACACAAGAATACTTTATATGCGAAAGGAAAAAAAAGTTTTAGAAAAAAGTGTAATAATAATGTTGGGAAACATTTTTTGTTACTTCAAATTTAAGCACGAAAATCAAAATTTAGGGATAATTACTATAACTATCTCATGATAAAACAACAATGTAATTAAGTTTTAAAACAAAATTTGATACCTAAGGTACTAGCAGAAAGTGAAGCCACAAAAAAAATGCACAAAAACAACTTTGTAGCAACATTATTAATAGCCATTTTGCAAAAATCACTTTGTGTTCTCTTTTTTTTTTTAATTATATGTCTAATCAAGTGTATTGTTCATCTTATTTATAGGCTTTTGTTACAATAAACTAATCCTAATATGATATTTTAATTATGATGATAATAAATTGGTCTTATGGGATTGCAAATGCTGCTATCTCACCCATTATTTGCATATTTACTTACCCAATAATAAAATAACTTAGATAGTGTTTATATTTGGAAAATTTGTTTAAATATTTTTTCTTCTGATTTAAATATTTAGTTTGAATTTTTTAATTAGATAAAATATATTACTTCTAGAAACAACTAATTAGATCAATTGATTTGATGATATATATAAATATGGTTATTTTGTTGACCAAACGAATATAATAATAGACACCAAAACAAATATATATATAATAATTTTCTAAAACTAAATTATCTATCAAACAATTAAATCAATTGACTTGTCAATATGTATATATAGATGTTTTCGTGAGTAGAAAAATATATAATTTTTTCCTCTATATTCATTTATTTAAATTTGAATTTCAAATATACTAAACAAAAAGTATAAAAAAGTGCCAAATTTGTATATATATTCTATTTAATTTGTGTCTTAATATTTTTAAATCATTATTATAAAATCCAAAATTTTTGAGGAATCTTATTATAAACTGATTTTAAATTTATTTATTATTAGAGATTTTACTTTCAGAAATTATTTTATTGAGAGCGATTAAATCAAGTTTTGATAATTAAAATGAAGATTTTATTTAATTTCATAATTATTGAATTATTTTATATATTTAAATTATAATGTGAGTACTTATGAAATAATAAGAATTTTATATGATTTGGACTAAATAATTAATATTCTAAAATATTAATACTACTGTTTTGGAAAATAGAGAAATTAATTATATTATCTCTAATTTTTTATTTTAAATATTTTATTAAAAATAATTTGTAAAATTGATGAACAAATAGTATTTTTATACATTATTATTGTTGGGTTAAAATTTATTTCTAATTACTATCTTATCCCTACTTTTATTCAAAATTTACCAAATTAACCCTAACCCTAATTTTCACACAACACTCTTACCCTTTCTCCCTAACCCTCAGCAGTCGAAACCCTAAGCTGACTACCTCTTCCCAAATTCAGCAGCATTCATGAAACAGAACAGAGATAGAGAGTCAGGAACCAGGGGAGGGGGAATCGGGGAAGTGGGACGGTGGGGTGCTGGCGAGGAGTGCCGTCGCCGTTGCTGTCGCCAGGAGAGGAGAGTGACGCGGAGGAGGGAGGTGACGCTTCATTGTCGCCGCGCTCTGCTGCCACGAGGCCGCCGTCGTCGCTGCCTTGAAGGGAGCCGTAAGGGTCGCCGTTGAGCATGAAAGGTTGGGAGAGAGAGAGCTTGCGTCTGAGACTGGAGAGGAGGTGTGGTCCGCGCTTTTGCCTCTATCGCAACTGGCCCGCCGCCGCCACCGAAAGAAGTCGTCGCCGTCGCCTGAGAAGAAACCGACGAGAGAGAGGGAGCTCGCAGAGAGGAACGCGAAGCAGGAGCCTCTGTCCGCCGATCTGTCACCGTACTGTTGGGCTGTCGCCGCCACCAAGGGTCCGTCGCCGTGGGTTGTTTTCGCCGTCAGCGCTGCCATTGAAGGGAGCTCGCCACCACGTTTGGTTGTTGCTGCCGCATGCCCATCTCTGCCGACGCTGAGAACGCACAAGGGTGGCAGACGCAGGGAGGGAGGCGGAGGAAGGAGGAGGAGGCGCCGTGTCTGGTAGTTGCCATCCCGTCACCGCAGTTTACCTCTGCCACTGCCAACTGCTGCTCTCCGGTGCTTAGCTGGAGCTTCTGTTACTATTGTCGGAGATCTATGGTTGCCGGAAAACACCGCTATTGTTGTTGCGGAAGGAGGAAGAAGCCTCGCCGCTGATCTGGCCGCCAGGAGCAGTCCTGTAGCCACCGGAACCACCGCCGGGGATGCCTCTTCTTGACTCAGTCACTTCTTCTTAGTTGCGGTAAGCGTCTTTGTTTTGAAAAGCCTGTAATCACTGCTATGTTATCGTACGCTGAGGTTTTGCGGCGTTAATTGCTATAAGATTGAGTCTCGATCATTTTATGTTGTGATTAGAATTGCTGTGGTCGCTGTGGAAGTGGGTTGGAGTTGAGGTTACAGTTGCCGAGGTTACGGGCCGAGGAGAAAGGATTTTGACGCGTTGTGTAGCTTTTGGGTTTCGATTATTCGGGGTAGGAGCCTTTCTTCGAAAACCATACTTTATAATTTGAAATTATTATATATGGATATTATGTGCTAAAAATGTATATTTGGGTGATTGTATAAGTCTTATGTAATGTTGGTTGTTTTGGATGAATACGAATGCTTGGTTGATTTAATCATTATTTGGTTTTATGAAACGGACGATTTTGAAGTGCTTCTTTAAAGTCGCTTCTTTAAAGCTTTGAAATCAAGTTTAATCCGTTGAAAATCGACTTGAGTTTGATTTGGTTTTCTTGAAATATGAAAATGGAATGTATCTTTGAATTCAGTTGGATTTTTGCACTGATTTGCTTTCGAACCCTTTAAAGAGGGTTGTTGATTGGTTTGGATGGGACCCGAAAAGGGTAATAGATTTCAAGTTTTAAGGAAGGTGTTGTTAAAATTCCGATAGAATCCGCGACTTTAGTGAAATGTTATTTGGAAAATTATGAGTTAAAAACTTCTACTATTTTATTTGGATTATTTAAGAAAGGGATGACTTATGCTTTTGAAATAAATTATTAAAAAGGAAAATGTGATTTAGTCTTGTTTCTTAAGAAAAGTATTGCATCTCTTTTGGGAGCAAGTTATGTAGATGAAACTTATGTTTTAAGACTGTTTTAAATGTGAAAAGGGTTTATGTCTTTGAATTTGACTTGATGGTTTCAATCGGAGGAGTTTCAGTGAATTTGAAAGAACCTGAACGTCTATTGACAAGTTTTATTTTACAATGTTTTGGGAAAAAGTTTTAAGTACTCTTTGAATTCTGAATTTTTGCAAGACTAAAACAATTTTTAAGCAGTTTGAAATGCTTTAGAATTAATCATGGGGTTAAAGTTGGTTTTGTTTAAGTAAAGAAAATGGCTTTAAAAGGAGTAATTGATTACACGACTCGGTTTGGCTTAGATCTTATTTTTATTACTCAAATCAGGAAGCCAATGTTTTAAAGATTTTAAGCGAATTTGAGGAAATAAGTTATGTTATTCTCCCCTAAAGACTTGAGACTCTACCGAGGAACTTTTGTTATAAAATCCCGTTGTTAGATAGATGATTTTAAATATTTCAAAATATACCTTTAATTTTCCATGGTTTTGGAAGTTTTGGAAAGAGGATGCTGAAGGTGGCTTTGTTTTTAAAAAGGGAGCCTACTTTGAGTAAAAGTGGCTTATAAGCCTGAGATGATTTGAGGAATAGAACTTTAAAGCCAAAACTGAAAAGAGTTTATTTTTGATTTCAAAGTGAAGTGAATTGAGAAAAAGTGATTTATGGCTTGAATGAAGGTTTTATGAATTTGATGATGTTGGATGGTGGAAATGCTATTTTGTTATGAGCCGGAATGGCTGTATATGATAATGAATTATGGCTAATTTTGGAATATGTTATGAGCCGGATGGCTGACTATGAATCATGAATTTAAGCCGGATGGCTGAGATGAATGTTGATTTATGATTGAGAATAAATGCATATATGCTGAGTTATTGATATTGTGATTATTGCACTTTTAATTATCTGAGATACGAGTTTCCCTGGGTAGAAACAGCGGCTAGCCACCACGTGCCCCAGGTTGAGACTCGATACTCTGCTGACCCTATGTCGTAAGTGTGGCCGGATACTGTGAAAGTTCCGGATGAGCTCGTCCCCGTGAATATACACCAGTGAGGGTGTTGGATGTGAATTATGATTATGATTGTGAATGACTCGGGTTGGGGATGCATGATAGAGGAACAGTCCAATGGTTAGCTACCAGGACTTGTCGGGTTGGCTTTATAACCGACAGATGATATCATCAGCCACTAGGACAGGCATTCAGCATATGCATCTATGTGACATTGTTTGGGTGTGCATATTGTACTTAGTTTGCCTTTGTGATTACTTGTGATTAACTGCTAATTGTTCTACTTGCAGTAACTGTTTGTTTGTGCTTGTACTTCCCTACTTGTGTTTGCAACTGAGACTCTGTTGGACTGTGGTGATTGGTTGTTGTTTGGGTTGTTTGGCCTGTTTGGGCCTAGAGCCGTGGTTGATCATGAGGTGGGCCGAAGGCCATGTTTGGTTGATGTTTCTGGTTTTGAAAAGTATGAAAAGCTAATTTAGTTCAGCATAGATAAACCTTTTGAAAGAATTTTGAATTTTTAAGGATCGAACAGTTTCCTTTTTTAGAAAAGATTTTAGATTTTTCTTGATAGGAAACCCTTGCTTTTGAAAAGATGCATAAGGCGGTTATTAATCACTGTAACGATTTTATCTCGCGTATCCTATTATAGTAATTCTGCAATCCTATAGTGAGAACCCTTTCGAGGATGATGTTCTCACTCCTCTACAGGTCTTTCCTTTTTCAGGTTACGGACAATGAAGTTCAAAAGAGCTTATTCTTTTCTGTTAGACGATATTTCTGTATTGTTTTAGTATTTGTGTTTTCCTTGCCTTTAGCTTTGCAAGTTTTATAAGTGGGATAGGATGTGGATATGGGATGTTTGTAAATTAATATATATATATATATATATATATATATATTTCCGATGAGTATTGTATCTTATATTGTAAGTATGAGTGTATGTTTTCGAAAAATTCAGTTTAAGTTTTAAACAGGCTCATATTTTAGTATTAAATAGTATAAGAGTCGTCGTAATATTTGAGCTATCAGAGTGGCGCAGCCGGAAGTGTTACTTTTGATAGTTAGGGTGTTACAATTATTTTATTCTTTCAATAAAGAAAACCCAAATTAAAAGTAAAAAAGTAATAAAAAAGCATCTATATATCTAATTAAAATCTGATTTCTATATTAAGTGTTGAGATCCAAAATACTAATTATAATATAACATAAGCTAAGTATTTTATTTTAAAATAATTACACAAATTACAAATAAGTATGTGTGATTGTCACAGCTATAAGGGATATCCCATATGAGATGGATAAACAAAAGGTTATAACGTTTTTGCGGTCGAATGCATTTTAAATTTGATAAATGTATTGCTTGTGAAGTATATATGGTCGAATTCATTTTGAATTTGATAAAAGTATTGCTTGTGAAGTGTACATTCGTGTATGTCCAATGTAAATTTTTACCCATTTTTTATTGCAAACTGAAAACAGATATTCGAAAGAAACATTTGCTTAATTACGGATATGCAAAAATCTTTTTCATTATTATAATCAAGGTTCTGAAAACCAGACCGGACCGGCCAGTTCGACCGGTTTAACCGCGAACCGGCAATGCATGCGGTCCGGTCCTCCTGTATTAACCAGCGGGAAAAAAACCGCGAAGAAATCGCTGAACCGGTTAAAAACCGGCCGATTCTTCTAAAAAACTTAAACGGCGCCGTTTTTAATGGTATTTTTAAAAATAAAAAACTGAAATCTGACCCGCCCGACTCGCTCGACCCGTTACCACTCGGAACCCCCCTTGGCCCCTTCTTCCCCATTCCCAAATCGCAGTCTCACTCTCACTGTCTCTTGCTCAGTTACTCTCACACCCTACCCTAGCCCTCTGAAGCATTCGAAAACCCCAGCCCAGACGCCACCACCGTCGCGTGGTCTCTTCTTCCGTTCATTCATCTCAGTCTCACTCCAGATTCTAGGCGTGAACGGTGAACCCTAGCCCCTTCTGAAGCATTCGAAAACCCCAGCCCAGTCGCCACCGCCGTCGCCGGGGTTTGCTGGTCGTGACTGCCACCACCGTCGCGTGGTCTCTTCCCCAGTTCGCCCGTTCATTCATCTCAGCCTAGCCCCTTCTAAAGCATTCCCAGGCTCCCAGCGTCCCCGTGGTCCTCAGGCTGCCACCGCCGTTGCCTGCTCCTCAGCACCGCCGCTTCGTCTTCGCTGGCCTCTCCCTTCGTCGTCGCTGGTCTTCGTTCATCTTCTCTGTTTCATACTTTCATCTTCTATGTTAGAATGTATGGTTCTGATTCCAGAACGCCTAATGTTGATGTTGTATTGTTTTGGTGTTTTGCTGCTTTAGAACGCCTAATGTGTCTTGCTGTTTTGGTGTTTTCCAGCCAATTGATGTTTTTGTGTTGTGTTGAATGGCTGAATGCTATAGGCACTAGGCAGAATTGTGTTGTGTTGAATGGCTGCCAATGCAATGAAAATTTGGGATCAACAGCCAATTCTGGGAACTTTGATTTCTGTTCAATTTCTTCGGTCTTCAATTTAGTGTTTTGCACTTTTGCTGCTCTGTAACTGTTAATTTGTTACCTTGTTTAATTTGTTACTTTGTAATTGTTAATTTGTTACTCTGTTTTGTTAATGCTGATGTGGATATTGAAGCAGCACAGGATGAGGTGATTGTTAGGGTGAGTTGCCCTCTTGATTCTCATCCAGTTTCAAGAGTGATCCAAACATTCCAAGAGGCACAAATCAATGTTATTGATTCAAAACTCGCAGCTGCAAATGACACCATATTTCACACCTTTGTAATTAAATCCCAACAAGGATGTGAACAGCTCACAGATACTTTTGTTATACTGTTGGGGGATCTAAAAAGAGAAGCATTTGGAACTAGGGTAGTAGAATAATAGTTCCTATTAACTGTGTAGGACAACCAATTTATTAATGTTTGTTTATAGTATACACAGTTTATCATAAGTATTATTCCTGCAATTGTCAAATTATTTTTGGTTTTTGGTTGTTTAGTTTAATGATCATAGGGTTTATTTGTTCTGTCTTCTTTTTTCTTATATCCCATATGCCTTCTCAAATCTCAAGTTCCTATTCTTTCTTTCTTGTATTCTATCAACTTCTGTGCATAAGACATAAGAGAAAAGTAGTGATTAGTTATGTTTTTGTCACCTATAGAGAGAATCCTGTCTATATAAATTTTTATATTGTAATTAAAAGTTGTAGCATTATTATTACCTTGGTTTTAATGTTTAGGCCTTATGAAACATTGAAGTATATATAGTTCTTAGCCAAGCATCTGCTTCTTCTGGTTTTAATATTTAGATATGCTTTTATTACTATTTAACTTTTGAGTTTGGATTTAGATAAGATCATATGTATTTGGTTGATGATATTTTATATAGTGTTTTAAATTTTGAAGATATTTTAAGATTTATATTAGACTATAATTATATTTTAGGATGTGTATTTATAATTTATTTATTATTCTATTCTAAAACGGTTTTTCTGGTTGAACCACCGGTTAGACCGGTTAGACCAGTAAACCAGTGACTAGAGCGGGTTGATGACCGGTCCGGTTTTCTGAACCTTGATTATAATGGATCCTAAAAAAAAAGTTTGTCTAATAAAATATACTTCGACTTTCTTGTATTAAAATATTGGGTTGTAAACACAAGAGGACTTTGCAATTAGTTATACTTAAAATGGCATAGTCTCTCTATACTCACTTAAGACTTAAGAGGTCACAGGTTCGAGTCTCGCTATCTTTGGTAAAATAAAAAAAAAACATAAGAGGACTTTATGCGCTTCTTTGAAAAGATTAGATTCAGTGCTCTCTTAATTCCTGTAATTTTACTAAATTTATAATTAGATTTTTATAGTTTTTTTCCTTTTAATTGGGTACGTATACAACTTTTATTTTTGTAATTGAGTCTTTGTCATTGTGAAAAATATTAGAGTTAGTAAAATATTTTTTCGCAAATTAAAAGTACCCACAATTAAAAATCTAATTAATCTTTGACCACATTTTTTTGGGAAGAATTTTCCATTTATTTTAACGTTATTGACATGAAAATAACTTAATTATAAAATTAAAAGCATTATAGAGATTTAATTGAAAAAAAATATGAATTTAATTACAAATTTGATAAAATTATACAAATCAACAAAATTTTTAAATTTAAATAAAATCATGCTATCTAGCTTAATAAGATATGATATATCAATAAATATGTTTTATAAAAACGACGTGGTTAGTGACTATTGATTTTTTGGTAAATATGTAGTCATCTAATCATCATTTATAAAGGGGTACAAACTTCTACAAAATATAATTATTCACGTACGTATTTCTTTTAATTTATGTGCATTTCTTTTTATTTTCACGTAATATATTTGAATTGATAATAAAAATAGAATAATAATAATAAATTTATATTGATATAGTCATATGATTTATTATTATTAAAAAAACAAAAAAATTAAATATACAACTCGACCTTACTATTTTCACAAACCACAATGTAATCTCTGACAAAAAGGGATAATTCCAGCCCCTAACAATTTAATGTGAAAATCTTTTACTCAATTTCAATTATTTGGTCTAATAAAAATTAAAAGTGTCTATTTTAATGTATACTATTAATTAATTTGTTTCATTCAGTATTGGTATCATATTTACCAATGCAAACTAACGAAAGAAACTAAAATAAAAAAAATTCCATGAAAATTGCAAATTTATAATCACAATAATTAATATAGATTTTCTTAATATACATGTATGCCCAACTTTTTATAAAAAAATATATTCTAATAAAATATAATTTTTATATAATTAAACTTGTTCATTGCACAAATTTTATTGCTAGTTATATATTTCATACTTTTAAAGAAGATTCAAAAAATTGTATTAACAACAAAAGAAAAACTATTTTTGACTGAAAAAAAGTAATAAAATTTTAATTTTGTAATAACTATGCATATGATATCATATTAAAGAAAAACTTCAATAACTTTTATTTCATTAATTCTCTTCCACTTATTTTTTTTATGAAATACATAAAGATATATTTGTTCGAGATACACATAATCAAACACAATGAGAATAACATTTCACTTAACCTATTAATTATTTTCTCCATGATTTAGAAGAAATATATCTCTAATTAATAGCAGCAGCAACCTCTTGGACCCGTACAACGACCATATGCAAAACTTTTAGATCCACATAACTTGTTGCAAGTTTCAGCATGACATTGTCCTTGAATGCAAAACATTACTGCATCATTAATAGTCCTATACATTATTCCACCTCTTGCGTCTGCGGTAATAATAAACACAACAAATCCATTAGAATTTCTATCTAAATCGAAATGTGCATTTAAATATAATATGATAACAATATTATATTTGTATGAATATTTAAAAATAATTGAAATCTCCGTATAAGAAATCTATAATCTCTCTCATGATCTTTTTATTTATTTTAGAAAAAGAATTCAAATAAGTGCACCCGATTTTTATTATAAAATGAAATTTGAAACAAAAGCAGTATTATTTAGTTTATAATTTAATACATGAGCGACCAAGAATTCAATAGATTATCGGTAACAATTACTCAATCAATAATTGGATCATAATTTAATAACAAAAAATGATTAGATCATACCATCCGATCACAAGAATACTTTATATGTGAAAGGAAAAAAAGTTTTAGAAAAAAGTGTAATAATAATGTTGGGAAACATTTTTTGTTACTTCAAATTTAAGCACGAAAATCAAAATTTAGGGATAATTACTATAACTATCTCATGATCAAACAACAATGTAATTAAGTTTTAAAACAAATTTTGATACCTAAGGTACTAGCAGAAAGTGAAGCCACAAAAAAAATGCACAAAAACAACTTTGTAGCAACATTATTAATAGCCATTTTGCAAAAATCACTTTGTGCTCTCTTTCTTTTTTTTTAATTATATGTCTAATCAACTGTATTGTTCATCTTATTTATAGGCTCTTGTTACAATAAATTAATCCTAATATGATATTTTAATTATGATGATAATAAATTGGTCTTATAGAGTTGCAAATGCTGCTATCTCACACATTATTTGCATATTTACTTATCCAATAATAAAATAAATTTAGATAGTGCTTATATTTGGAAAATTTGTTTAAATATTTTTCTTTTGATTTAAATATTTAATTTGAATCTTTTAATTAGATAAAATATATTACTTCTAGAAACAACTAATTAAATCAATTGATTTGAAGATATCTATAAATATGTTATTTTGTTGACCAAACGAATATAATAATAGACACCAAAACAAATATATATAATAAATTTCTAAAATTAAATTATCTATCAAATAATTAAATCAATTGACTTGTCAATATGTATATATAGATGTTTTCGTGAGTAGAAAAATATATAGTTTTTTTCTCTATATTCATTTATTTAAATTTGAATTTCAAATATACTAAACAAAAAGTATAAAAAAAGTGCCAAATTTGTATATATATTCTATTTAATTTGTGCCTCAGTATTTTCAAATCATTATTGTAAGACTCAAAATTTTTGAGGAATCTTATTATGAACTGATTTTAAATTTATTTATTATTAGAGATTTTACTTTCAGAAATTATTTCATTGAGAGCGATTAAATAAAGTTTTGATAATTAAAATGAAGATTTTACTTAATTTTATTATTATTGAGTTATTTTCTATATTTAAATTATAATGTCAGTAGTTATGAAATAATAAGAATTTTATATGATTTGAACTAAATAATTAATATTCTAAAATATTAATTTTGCTGTTTTGGAAAATAGAAAAATTAATTATATTATCTCTAATTTTTTGTTTTAAATATTTTATTGAAAGTAATTTGTAAAATTGATGAACAAATAGTATTTTTATACATTATTATTGTTGGATTAAAATTTATTTCTAATTACTATATTATCCCTACTTTTATTCGAAAATTACCAAACTAACCCTATCCCTAATTTTCACACAACACTCTTACCCTTTCTCCTTAACCCTCAGCCGTCGAAACCCTAATCCAACTACCTCTTCCCAAATTTAGCAGCATTCATGAAACAGAACATAGATAGAGAGTCAGGAACCAGGGGAGGGGGAATCAGGGAAGTGGGACGGTGGGGTGCTGGCGAGGAGTGCCGTCGTCAAGAGAGGAGAGTGACGCGGAGGAGGGAGGTGACGCTTCATTATCGCCGCGCTCTGCTGCCACGAGGCCGCCGTCGTCGCTGCCTTGAATGGAGCCGTAAGGGTCGCCGTCGAGCATGAAGGGTTGGGGAGAGAGAGAGCTTGCGTCTGAGACTGGAGAGGAGGTGTGGTCCGCACTGTTGCCTCCATCACAACTGGCCCGCCACCGTCACCGAAAGAAGTCGTCGCCGTCGCCTGAGAAGAACCTGACGAGAGAGAGGGAGCTCGCAGAGAGGAACGCGAAGCAGGAGCCTCTGTCCACCGATATGTCACCGTACTGTTGGGCTGTCGCTGCCACCAAGTGTAAGACCCGGTTAATTAATGGCCAATTAACCCATAAATGAGAATTTATCCTAGAAAGCCAAGAAATGTGATTTTTATGGCTAAATATGATAGAGGAGATTGAGACGAGAATTTCGGTACCAATTTTATAGAAATTGGACCAAGATTGGACCGAACGGGCCAAACCGGGCCAACCGGATCCAAAGTGGGCCCTTGGCCCAACTAAACTAAACCTAATACACTTATTTCAGCACTCTCTCTCCTCACTACACTCAAGAAACACGCTGAAATAGAGGGCATGGAAGGAAGAACACTCTCTCAAGTTCTTTCTTTCATTTGATTTTCAAACCACCATAACTTTTGATCTAGAGCTCCGATTGCCGCACCGTTTGTAGCCACGCGTTCACCACAGAGAGCTCTACAAAACCTATACAATCAATCTTGAGGTAAGCCACGTTTTTCTCTTTGAATGTCCAGCTTTGATTTCGAGTTTCATGAGCAAAAATTTTGAGATTTTGAGCTCTTTGATGTTATAGGACCCAACTTTCTTGAAGGAGAAGGTTAATCTTGTCTTCTTGGACCTTGGGTGTGGTAAGATTCTCAAACCTAGTATAATTTGTTATTCTATGATGATTGGGTATTGAGATGTTGTGTATGGGTATGATGATTGTGGCTTAGGTTGTGTATGTGTGAATATTGGGGGCTTGATTGAGACCTTGGAAAGCTTGAAAAGGGATTTTTGGTGGTAAAAATCTGTTCTTGGAGGTGTTGAGACCTAGAGGACTTGTGGACAAGTGGTTTGGAAGTGCTCCGGTTGAGCTTGGAAAATCGGCTAAGGTATGGTCTTGATTTCTCGTATCTAATATGTAATGTGGTAGAAAATACTTAGGCTAGAGGCCCTAAGATAGGCATTGAATTGATGATGTTGTTGAATGGTTGAGATATATGATGTGGTCATATATCTGATTATGAATATTGATGCCTTGATCGTGTGATATATGAGAAAATGCATTTTGTGATATATGCTTGATGAATGATTGAGGTTGAATTGGTGGGTGGTACCATGTTGATGGTGAGTATGATGATGAGTATGTATAATGATGTTTGATTGGAAATGGTATTATTGGAAATTGGGATGAGGAAGGATGTATGACATGATATTGTGTTTGTCCTTTAGCCATTTGACTGAGAAGTGTTAAAATGGTTGGATGGTGGTTTTGGGAATTTTGGTAAAGTGTCAATGTGTGAGTTGAGGATGGCTTGATGTTGATTTTGTTACATTTTGATTAATTTCAAAAAGGGTTGAAATTTGGCATGTTTTGGTTGATTTTGAAAAGAGTTGAATATGGTTTGTTTTGAAAATGGCACCTTGTGGTTTTATATGAAAACATGGTTTTTGGGAATATTTTGACGGGACATAACTTAGACTACGGATCCCCGTTTTGTATCAAACTTATTTAGAAATGAAATTGGATCCGGGATGTCCATGCCGTTGGAAGAACGGGCGGAAAACGATTTAAAATGAGAAAGTTATGTCCGTCGGAAGATTGGGGGTTGAATCTGTAAATTCTGCAGCTTTTAACTTAGAAATTTTTTAGCAGAATGACCCTCTGCGCGTAGGCGCACTTGGCGCGTACGCGCCGTTCTTCAAGAAGGCACCATCCACGCTTGCGCGTGGTGTGTGCGGGCGCGTCGATGCGCTGCACCAAATGCCCAGCCATTTTCCCGAGAGTTGTGCCAGAGTTGTGCCAGTTTTGTACCTGGGGCACAAATGTACCCGCGCGTACGTACGGCTGACACGTACGCGTCATTTGGCTATTTTTCAATCCGCGCGTCTGCGCGTATGACGCTTGTGCGTCAATGAGTTTTGTGGCCATCCACGCGTGCGCATGGAGTGCGCGTACGCGTGGCCCTGTTTTCATCCCAAAGTTGATTTTTGAGTTTTAAAAGCCAAATTTCATACTTCTAAGTCTCCGATCTCACCACTTATGTCTTAAATCATTATGATATGCCTAGCAATGAGACAAGGAGCTAGTGAATGTGGTAACTTGCGAGTGAAGCAAGGGAAAAATGAGTGATCAATGAGGATCAAAGATGATTATGTGAAGTGCGGAGGATGGCGGTGGAAGTGCTTGTTATGTCATGGGCTGAAGGGCCGTAATTGTTAATGAATTGGCTGGTTATGGATTTAACCGTGAGCCGGATGGCTGGATTATTCCCGTGTTACGGCGGAGCCATGATTATGGCTAAGTATAAATGCATATATGCTGTTGAATGAATTGTGAATGTTTGCACTTCCACTATCGGAGATGAGAGTTTTCCTGGGAGGAAGCAGTGGCTAGCCACCACGTGCTCCAGGTTGAGACTCGAAGCTCTTTTGACCCTATGTCGTCAGGGTGGCCGGGCACTATGAAAGCCCCGGATGAGCTCACCCCCATAAATATTCACCAGTGAAGGTGATGGATATGGATCATGATTATGATCAAATTTATATTGAGTATAACTCGAGTTGGGGAGACACGATAGAGGGACAGTCCAATGGTTAGCTAACAGGACTTGTCGGGTTGGCTCTATAACCGACAGATGATATCATCAGCCATTAGGGACAGACATTCATCATATGCATACTATGTGAATTGTTTGAGATTGCCTATTTGACTGCATATTACTTGCTATCTGTCTAAATGCCTTATTTGTTCCTATTTGTATATCTCTTGTCTGATATAACTGTGTTTGCTATATTATACTCCTGCTGGTGGTTGGGAGGTCCGAAGGAATTGGAAAGGGAAGTATTAGTTAGATTGAAGGATCTTTAGTCAGATGCCCTTTATGGTTTAGCTTGTTTATAAGCTTTGATTTTATCTGGAGGAAGTTCTAGGATTGCCTTCGGCTTTTCTCTATTATTACATGTTATATATGGGGAACTGTTACCATGCTGGGGACCTCTGGTTCTCACCCATGCGGATTTTGTGGTTTTCAGATGCAGGACGTGAGGTTTCTCGCTAAAGCATGCTGGAGACTTCTGGATTAGCGAAGATCCTTTGTTCTCGGGACTCTGTTTTGATTTTATGATTTCTCTTAGATACTTTTATCTCCATTGAATAATACAAACTGTGATGACTCCTCTTATAGGAGATTTTGGAGGATAGGTTCTCTGTTTTTAAGTCCCTTTGGGTTTCCTTTAGGGTTTTTCTTATTTTAATATATGTATATATTGCTATGCTCGGACCGGTCATCTTCGCAACCGGATTTTGAGTTTTGATATTCCCGTTTTGACACTCTTTCGTATATATATAATTCTCGTGATGGTTTATTTTTGTTCGCTACGTTATCGATCGGAGTGTTGCGCTTTTCGAGTCACGATTTTTGTTTACCCCTTTTTCCTTCAAAGACTCTTAGTTATAAACATCATTCATACTACTATACGTACTAAATTTTTATTTTAGAGCTCGTAATACCTTGCCATCTCTGAATTATGACTTAAGCATAAGACTCTGTATGGTAGGGTGTTACACTAAGGGTCCGTCGCTGTGGGTTGTTTCTGCCGTCAGCGCTGCCATTGAAGGGAGCTCGCTGCCACGTTTGGTTGTTGCTGCCGACTCCCCATCTCTGCCAATGTTGAGAATGCACAAGGGTGGCAGACACAGGGAGGGAGGCGGAGGAAGGAGGAGGAGGCACCGTGTCTGGTAGTTGCCATTCCGTCACCGCAGTATACCTCTGTCACTGCCAACTGCTGCTCCACACTGCTTATCTGGAGCTTCTGTTGCTGTTGTTGGAGATCTGTGGTTGCTGGAAAACACCGCTATTGTTGCTGCTGAAGGAGGAAGAAGCCTCGCCGCTGATCTGGCTGCCAGGAACAATCCTGTGGCCACCGGATCCAACGCCGGGGATGCCGCTTCTTGACTCAGTCACTTCTTCTTAGTTGCGGTAAGCGTCTTTGTTTTGAAAAGCCTGTAATCACTGCTATGTTATCGTATGCTGAGGTTTTGCGGCATTAATTGCTATAAGTTTGAGTCTCGGTCATTCTATGTTGTGATTAGAGTTGCTGTAGTCGCTGTGGAAGTGGGTTGGAGTTGAGGTTGCAATTGCCGAGGTTACAGGCCGAGGAGAAAGGATTTTAACGCGTTGTGTAGCTTTCGGGTTTCGATTATTCAAGGTAGGAGCCTTTCTCCGAAAACCATACTTTATAATTTGGAATTATTATATATGGATATTATGTGGTAAAAATGTATATTTGGGAGATTGTATAAGTCTTATGTAATGTTGGTTGTTTTGGATGAATATGAATGCTTGGTTGATTCGATCATTATTTGGTTTTATGAAACGGACGATTTTGAAGTGCTTCTTTAAAGTCACTTCTTTAAAGCTTTGAAATCAAGTTTAATCCGTTGAAAATCGACTTGAGTTTGATTTAGTTTTCTTGAAATATGAAAATGGAATGTATCTTTAGATTCAGTTGGATTTTCGCACTGATTTGGTTTTGAACCCTTTAAAGAGGGTTGTGGATTGGTTTGGATGGGATCCGGAAAGGGTGGCAGAGTCCATGTTTTAGGAGAGGTGCTGCCAAAATTCCAATAGAATCCGAAACTCTAGTGAAATGTTATTTGGAAAATTATGAGTTAAAGACTTCTAATTTTTTATTTGGATTATTTAAGAAAGGGATGACTTATGCTTTTGAAAAGAATTATTAAAAAGGAAATTGTGATTTAGTCTTGTTTCTTAAGAAAAGTGTTGCATCTCTTTTGGGAGCAAGTTATGTAGATGAAACATATGTTTTACGACTGTTTTCAATGTGAAAAGGGTTTATGTCTTTGAATTTGACTTGAGGGTTTCAATTGGAGGAGTTTCAGTGATTTCGAAAGAACCTGAACGTCTATTGACAAGTTTCATTTTAAAATGTTTTGGGAAAAAGTTTTAAGTACTCTTTGAATTCTGAATTTTTGCAAGACTAAAACAATTTTTGAGCAGTTTGAAATGCTTTAGAATTAATCACGGGGTTAAAGTTGGTATTGTTTAAGTAAAGGAAATGGCTTTGAAAGGAGTAATTGATTACACGACTCGGTTTGGCTTAGATCTTATTTTTATTACTCAAATCAGGAAGCCAAGGTTTTAAAGATTTTAAGCGAATTTGAGGAAATAAGTTATGTTATTCTCCCCTAAAGACTTGAGACTCTGCCGAAGAACTTCTGTTATAAAATCCCGTTGTTGGATGGATGATTTTGAATATTTCAAAATAGACCTTTAATTTGCCATGGTTTTGGAAGTTTTGGAAAGAGGATGCCGAGGGTAGCTTTGTTTTTTAAAAAGGGAGCCTACTTTGAGTAAAAGAGGCTTATGAGCCTGAGATGATTTGAGGAATAAGAACTTTAAAGCCAAGGCTGAAAAGAGTTGATTTTTTATTTCAAAGTGAAGTGAATTGAGAAAAAGTGATTTATGGCTTGAATGATGGTTTTATGAATTTGATGATGTTGGATGGTGGAAATGCTATTTTGTTATGTGCCAGAATGGCTGTGTATGATAATGAATTATGGCTGATTTCGGAATATGTTATGAGTTGGATGGCTGACTATGAATCATGAATTTAAGCCGGATGGCTGAGATGAATGTTGATTTATGGTTGAGAATAAATGCATATATGCTGAGTTATTGATATTGTGATTATTGCACTTTCAATTATCTGAGATACGAGTTTCCATGGATAGAAGCAGTGGCTAGCCACCACGTGCTCCAAGTTGAGACTCGATACTCTGCTGACCCTATGTCGTAAGTGTGGCCGGACACTGTGAAAGTTCCAGATGAGCTCGCCCCCGTGAATATACACCAGTGAGGGTGTTGGATGTGAATTATGATTATGATTGTGAATGAGTCGATTTGGGGATGCACGACAGAGGGACAGTCCAATGGTTAGCTACCAGGACTTGTCGGGTTAACTTTATAACCGACTGATGATATCATCATCCACTAGGACAGGCATTCATCATATGCATCTATGTGACATTGTTTTGGTGTGCATATTGTACTTGGTTTGCCTTTGTGATTACTTGTGACTAACTGCTAATTGTTCTACTTGCAGTAACTGTTTGTTTGTGCTTGTACTTCCCTACTTGTGTTTGCAACTGAGACTCTGTTGGACTGTGGTGATTGGTTGTTGTTTGGGTTGTTTGGCCTGTTTGGGCCTAGAGCCGTGGTTGATCATGAGGTGGGCCGAAGACGATGTTTGGTTGATGTTTCTGGTTTTGAAAAGCTAATTTAGTTCAGCATAGATAAACCTTTTGAAAGACTTTTGAATTTTTAAGGATTGAACAGTTTCCTCTTTCAGAAAAGATTTCAGATTTTTCTTGATAGTAAACCCTTTCTTTTGAAAAGATACATAAGGCAGTTATTAATCATTGTAACGATTTTATCTCGCGTATCCTATTATAGTAATTCTGCAACCCTATAGTGAGAACCCTTTCGAGGATGATATTCTCACTCCCCTACAGGTCTTTCCTTTTTCAGGTTACGGACGATGAAGTTCAGAAGAGCTTATTCTTTTCTGTTAGACGATATATATATATATATGTATGTATGTATGTATGTATGTATGTATGTATGTATGTATGTATGTATTTCCAATGAGTATTGTAACTTATATTGTAAGTATGAGTGTATGTTTTCAAAAAATTTGGTTTAAGTTTTAAACAGGCTCATATTTTAGTATTAAATAGTATAAGAGTCGTCGTAATATCCGAGCTATTAGAGTGGCACAGCCGGAAGCGTGACTTTTGATAGTTAGGGTGTTACATTATGGTATCAGAGCAGTCTTTCCTGTAGAGCCTGAGGAATGGACCGATTATGCTTCAATTGCATACTCTGAGTGCCTGTCATATAATAGTCTTGTCGAATGACGAGAATTAGAGCTTTATGCACATGACGGTCTACTGATTAATGCCATTAGTCTTGCGTTGCATAATTCCTAATATTAAGTTTGGCCGGCTTAATACTAGTGAATTATGTATATGGAAGCACTAATGGGTTGTCGTAGACGATATACGAGTAATAGGTAACGCGATTCGCGGGTTTTAGGAACGTTGGAAACTATTTCTCGAGGTTATTCAGTTATATGTCTTGAATTCTGTTCGAGTCGACTTGTTCTTTCATAGCCTAACTTGAAGTTCTTGTTTGCTAATCCTCTTGAAAAGTAATTTGATTTTTCAACCCTATTCGTCCATTCATATGCATTCTTGTTTGATTCTAATTGAATATGCTTGTTTGAAATCATTGTTCTATCTATCTTTCTCTGTTTAAATTCTTTTTCTTGATTCATGTGTTCTTTGATATACCTTTGAACTTTCTTGATGTGTTGTGCCCTTTCAGTCGTTGTTTTGAGTCCATTCTTAAAGAAATTGTGATTCAGTTTTTCTCCTATTTGACAGAAACTACAACCAATTTTAAAATTTTTATAAAATTGTTGTTGATTTGATATACACTTATCTATATAGGAAACTTTGAAAATTTCTTATACAATTTAACAACTATTTATTCCTAATACCTCGCCTGTACTTTTACTGCTTTACGGAATTGCACTTACTTTAAATATAATTTGACTTTCTAGTAATTTTACTATAATTCCAATGCACAATCTTTATTTGATTATGTATTTGGGTATTTTTTAAAATTCTGAAAAGAAAGGATTTTTAGCTTTATTTCCGGTTGATTTTCATTGATAAACCTTACCTAATTTATTTTTGGCTTGAGTTTGGTTTAGCATACTACATTGTTTATGCCATTGTTGTTCTCTTGAAAATGTTGGACTCATATCTTTATTCTTATGAACGAACTCATTCTCTCTTAAGCTTTTCATCTCCATGAATGTCATACTTGATTCTGTTTTAATTATTCTTCTACCTCTTGTGAGCACTACAATCAATCTCATCTTCCCTTCTCTTGTGAATCTCACTTTTATGTGAGTCAGTTTGATTCGTTTTAAATTAGTGCATCATTTGTCCTTTCATTGTCTCTACCAGAGTTCTTAGTCAAAGATTTATCCTTGAAAAATTACTAATGATTGAGTTATCTTTTCCTATGATTTTTGTATCCTTTTAGGTCAATTGAAAGCTTGTTTGATGTCTCATGCCTAGTGGATCTTGTTTGAACTACCTTGATTTAAGATCCTTTCTTGTATGGCTTGACTCCTTTTTAAGTACATCCTAATCTTCTTGAATATCCTTCTGAGATGGTGATTTCAAGTATACTTTTGGAGTCTTGTTTTGAAGTTTTTTTAAGAAGTTTTGAGTTCTCTTTGAAAAAGTTATAAACTAAATTTATTTTTTTGTTTCCAGATTGTAATTGAAACCACTGTTCAATTTTGACAAAGTTGATTTAAAGTTGGCATGCGCTATTTTATATGAAGTTTTGAGAAGCTTCCTCATTTAGTAGAAACCTGTCCATTTGTAACGCACTACTTATTTCCTGTACCAACTTATAAGCAGATTCTTACCTCGAAATTTCTTTTCTAAATAGAGTTTAACTTCCTCTTTTGTCCTTGCTATAATTTTTATACACGCTTGTTTGAATATGAACTTTGAGAATTTTTGAACAAGAATTTGGTTTTTCTTCCGAGTTTTATGATTACTTTTGCTTAGGTTGTGCACCTAACTATCTTTCTAGAATATTTGAGGAAATGTTTTAGCTCTTAGCCAAACCTGTGTATATTTTGTTTTTAAAACTCTACATAATCTACTTCAACATGAAATTGTATTAAAGTAAAGCCACATTTATGCTTTTGTTACTCTCTCGAAGAATGTTTGTTGCTTAACTTTTCTTTTAGACTGCGAAGTGATTTTTCTGCAAGTTTTCGATTCTTTTATGAATAATGTATTCGGAAGTATTTTTAATCGTGCTCTTGAGTTCTGTGAGCTTTGTCTTGGGTTTGAGATATTCTTTCCTGTAAACCTCATACTTCTTCGACTCAACTTGAATTTTTTTCAAACTAATGCGCTGATTTTCTTCTCATTGGTCCTATTGCATTTTTTTGATCCAAGGGTTATCTTTGAAGTTGTCAATCAATTTATTTCTAGCAAACCTCATTGATTGAGCATCTTTGTTTGCCTGGGATTGCATACAGGCTCTCAAATCTATGAGTATTATCCTTGACATTTGTCTCTCCTTTCTAAATCTTGTATCCTTCTGAGTAGACTCGAGAATTATTTTGATGTCATGTGCGATCTGTAGACGTAGTAATGCGATGCGTTAGTTCGTTAAGACGTGATATGTGTACATGAAAGGTGAAGCAGTAGGTGTACCACATTATAAGTTGTGGGTGTTTTGTTCCTTGCGAACGGATTTACAGGTGTTAGACTTATGATCGGCTATGGGGATTGTAAAGTGTTTGATGGAGTTAGGAGGCTGAAGTTCTGAAGTGGATAGGAGACCTATGAGAGGACGTTATAGCCATTGTTTTAATATCAACCTGTTCTTGTAGCCTTTTACCACATTAAGTACCACCTTGCTTTGTGAACAGGATCTTGAATTGCACCCCATTTTGGTTACTTCAAGTTTTTGTAAGGTCTTGAGACCATATGACCTTTTTCATCGAACCTATCTGGTACGTTCTGCCTTACACCATACTTTATCCCTACCTTTAAATCTTATGGTTATTCGGTATTTGAACATTTATACATATATGCTAAGACTTCTTACTTTTCTAACAGCATTTGAGAGAACTAAGACTATGTATTATCTTATGTATTACTTTAATTTTTGAGGACGAAAATTTTTGTAAGGTGGGTAGAATGTAAGACCCAGAACTTTTGAGGAATCTTATTATGAACTTATTTCAAATTTATTTATTATTAGAGATTTTACTTTCAGAAATTATTTTATTGAGAGTGATTAAATCAAGTTTTGATAATTAAAATGAAGATTTTACTTAATTTCATAATTATTGAGCTATTTTCTATATTTAAATTATAATGTCAGTAGTTACGAAATAAGAAGAAATTTATATGATTTGGACTAAATAATTAATATTCTAAAATATTAATACTGCTGTTTTGGAAAATAGAGAAATTAATTATATTATCTCTAATATTTGGTTTTGAACATTTTATTGAAAGTAATTTGTAAAATTGATGAACAAATAGTATTTTTATACATTATTGTTGTTGGGTTAAAATTTATTTTTAATTACCATATTATGCCTACTTTTATTCGAAATTTACCAAACTAACCCTAACCCTAATTTTCACACAACACTCTTACCCTTTCTCCCTAACCCTCAGCCGTCGAAACCATAAGCCAACTACCTCTTCCCAAATTCAGCATCATTCATAAAACAGAACAGAGATAGAGAGTCAGGAACCAGGGGAGGGGGAATCGGGGAAGTGGGACGGTGGGGTGCCAGCGAGGAGTGCCGTCGCCGTTGCTGTCGCCAGGAGAGGAGAGTGACGCGGAGGAGGGAGGTGACGCTTCATTGTTACCGCGCTCTGCTGCCATGAAGCCGCCGTCGTCTCTGCCTTGAAGGGAGCCATAAGGGTCGCCGTCGAGCATGAAGGGTTGGGGAGAGAGAGAGCTCGCGTCTGAGACTGGAGAGGAAGTATGGTTCGCGTTGTTGCCTCCATCGCGACTGGCCCCTCGCCGCCACCGAAAAAAGTTGTTGCCGTTGTCTGAGAAGAACCCAACGAGAGAGAGGGAGCTCGCAGAGAGGAACGCGAAGCAGGAGCCTCTGTCCATCAATCTGTCACTGTACTGTTGAGCTGTCGCCGCCACCAAGGGTCCATCGTCGTGGGTTGTTTCCGCCGTCGGCGCTGCCATTGAAGAGAGCTCGCTGCCATGTTTAGTTGTTGCAGCCGTATTCCCATCTCTATCAACGCTGAGAACGCACAAGGGTAGCAGACGCAGGGAGGGAGGCGGAGGAAGGATGAGGAGGCTTCATGTCTGGTAGCTGCTGTCCAGTCACCGCTGTCTAACTTCATCACTGCCAAAATGCTGCTCCGTGGTGCTTAGCTGGAGCTTCTGTTACTGTTGTCGGAGATCTGTGGTTGCCGGAAAATACCGCTATTATTGCTGCCGAAGGAGGAAGAAGCCTCGCCACTGATCTGGCTGCCAGGAGCAGTCCTGTGGCTACCAGAACCACCAACGGGGATTCCACTACTTGACTCAGTCACTTCTTCTTAGTTACGGTAAGCGTCTTTATTTCGAAAAGCCTGTAATTACTGCTATGTTATCGTACGCTGAGGTTTTGCGGCGTTAATTGTTATAATATTGACTCTCGGTCATTCTATGGTATGATTAGAGTTGCTATGGTCACTGTGAAAGTGGGTTGGAGTTGAGGTTGCAGCTGCCGAGGTTACAGGCCGAGGAGAAGGGTTTTGACGCGTTGTGTAGCTTTTGGGTTTCGATTATTCGAGGTAGGGGCCTTTCTCCAAAAACCATACTTTATAATTTGGAATTATTATATATGAATATTATGTCGTAAAAATGCATATTTGGGTGATTGTATAAGTCTTATATAATGTTGGTTGTTTTGGATGAATACGAATGCTTGGTTGATTCGATTATTATTTGGTTTTATGAAATGGACGATTTTGAAGTGCTTCTTTAAAGTCGCTTTTTTAAAGCTTTGAAATCAAGTTTAATCCATTCAAAATCGACTTGAGTTTGATTTGGTATTCTTGAAATATGAAAATGGAATGTATCTTTGGATTCAGTGGGATTTTTGCGCTGATTTGGTTTTGAACCCTTTAAAGAGGGTTGTGGATTGGTTTGGATGGGACCCGGAAAGGGTGGCAGATTCCAAGTTTTAAGGGAGGTGCTGTTAAAATTTCGATAGAATCTGGGATTTTAGTGAAATGTTATTTGGAAAATTATGAGTTAAAGACTTCTACTATTTTATTTGGATTATTTAAGAAAGGGATGACTTATGCTTTTGAAATAAATTATTAAAAAGGAAAATGTGATTTAGTCTTGTTTCTTAAGAAAAGTATTGCATCTCTTTTGGGAGCAAGTTATGTAGATGAAACTTATGTTTTAAGACTGTTTTAAATGTGAAAAGGGTTTATGTCTTTGAATTTGACTTGAGGATTTCAATTGGAGGAGTTTCAGTGACTTTGAAAGAACCTGAACGTCTATTGACAAGTTTCATTTTACAATGTTTTGGGAAAAAGTTTTAAGTACTCTTTGAATTCTAAATTTTTGCAAGACTAAAACAATTTTTGAGCAGTTTGAAACGCTTTAGAATTAATCATGGGGTTAAAGTTGGTTTTGTTTAAGTAAAGAAAATGGCTTTGAAAGGAGTAATTGATTACACGACTCGGTTTGGCTTAGATTTTATTTTTATTACTCAAATCAGGAAGCCAAGGTTTTAAAGATTTTAAGCGAATTTGAGGAAATAAGTTATGTTATTCTCCCCTAAAGACTTGAGACTCTGCCGAGGATCTTTTGTTATAAAATTCCATTGTTAGATGGATGATTTTGAATATTTCAAAATAGACCTTTAATTTACCATGGTTTTGAAAGTTTTGGAAAGAGGATGCCGAGGGTGGCTTTGTTTTTAAAAAGGGAGCCTACTTTGAGTAAAAGTGGCTTATGAGCCTGAGATGATTTGAGGAATAGGAACTTTAAAGCCAAGGCTGATAAGAGTTGATTTTTGATTTCAAAGTGAAGTGAATTGAGAAAAAGTGATTTATGGCTTGAATGATGGTTTTATGAATTTGATGATGTTGGATGGTGGAAATGTTATTTTGTTATGTGCCAGAATGGCTGTGTATGATAATGAATTATGGCTGATTTCGAAATATGTTATGAGCCGGATGGCTGACTGTGAATCATGAATTTAAGCCGAATGGTTGAGATGAATGTTGATTTATAGTTGAGAATAAATGCATATATGCTGAGTTATTGATATTGTGATTATTGCACTTCCAATTATCTGAGATACGAGTTTTTCTGGGTAGAAGCAGTGGCTAGCCACCACGTGCTCCAGGTTGAGACTCGATACCCTGCTGATCCTATGTCGTAAGTGTGGCCGGATACTGTGAAAGTTCCAGATGAGCTCTCCCCTGTGAATATACACCAGTGAGGGTGTTGGATGTGAATTATGATTATTATTGTGAATGACTCGAGTTTGGGATGCACGACAGAGGGACATTCCAATGGTTAGCTACCAGGACTTGTCGGGTTGGCTTTATAACCGACATATGATATCATCAGCCACTAGGACAGGCATTCATCATATGCATCTATGTGACATTATTTTGGTGTGCATATTGTACTTGGTTTGCCTTTGTGATTACTTGTGATTAACTGCTAATTGTTCTACTTACAGTAACTATTTGTTTGTGCTTGTACTTCCCTACTTGTGTTTGTAACTGAGACTCTGTTGGACTGTGGTGATTGGTTGTCGTTTGGGTTGTTTGGCCTGTTTGGGCCTAGAGCCGTGGTTGATCATGAGGTGGGCCGAAGGCCATGTTTGGTTGATGTTTCTAGTTTTGAAAAGTATGAAAAGCTAATTTGGTTCAGCATAGATAAACCTTTTGAAAGACTTTTGAATTTTTAAGGATTGAACAGTTTCCTCTTTTAAAAAATATTTCAAATTTTTCTTGATAGTAAATCCTTGCTTTTGAAAAGATGCATAAGGCGGTTATTAATCACTGTAACGATTTTATCTCGCGTATCCTATTATAGTAATTCTGCAACCCTATAGTGAGAACCCTTTCGAAGATGATGTTCTCACTCCTCTACAAGTCTTTCCTTTTTCAGGTTACGGACAATGAAGTTCAGAAGAGCTTATTCTTTTCTGTTAGACGATATTTCTGTATTGTTTTAGTATTTATGTTTCCCTCGCCTTTAGCTTTGCAAGTTTTGTAAGAGGGATAGGATGTCGATATGGGATGTTTGTAAATTAATATATATATATATATATATATATATATATATATATATATATATATATATATGTATTTCCGATGAGTATTGTAACTTATATTGTAAGTATGAGTGTATGTTTTTGAAAATTTCGGTTTAAGTTTTAAACAGGCTCATATTTTAGTATTAAATAGTATAAGAGTCGTCGTAATATCCGAGCTATCAGAGTGGCACAGCCGGAAAGTGTGACTTTTGATAGTTAGGGTGTTACAATTATTTTATTCTTTCTATAAAGAAAACCCAAATTAAAAGTAAAAAAGTAATAAAAAAGCATATATATATCTAATTAAAATCTGATTTCTATATTAAGTGTTGAGATCCAAAATACTAATTACAATATAATATAAGCTAAGTATTTTATTTTAAAATAATTACACAAATTACAAATAAGTATGTGTGATTGTCATAGCTATAAGGGATATCCCATATGAGATGGATAAACAAAAGGTCATAACGTTTTTGCGGTTGAATCCATTTTAAATTTGATAAATGTATTGCTTGTGAAGTATATATGGTTGAATCCATTTTAAATTTGATAAAAGTATTACTTGTGAAGTGTACATTCGTGTATGTCCTATGTAAATTTACCCATTTTTTATTGCAAATTGAAAATAGATATTCGAAAGAAACATTTGCTTAATTATGGATATGCAAAAATATTTCTCATTATTATAATGGATCCTAAAAAAAAAGTTTGTCAAATAAAATATACTTCGACTTTTTTGTATTAAAATATTGGGTTATAAACACAAGAGGACTTTGCAATTAGTTATACCTCAAATGGCATAGTCTCTCCATACTCACTTAAGACTTAAGAGGTCACAGGTTCGAGTCTCTCTATCTTTGTTAAAATAAAAAATAAAAAAATATAAGAGGACTTTATGCGCTTCTTTGAAAAGATTAGATTTAGTGCTCTCTTAATTCCTGTAATTTTACGAAATTTGTAATTAGATTTTTATAGTTTTTTTCCTTTTAATTGGGTACGTATACAACTTTTATTTTTGTAATTGAGTCCTTGTCATTGTGAAAAATTTTAGAGTTAGTAAAATATTTTTTCGCAAATTAAAAGTACCCACAATTAAAAATTTAATTAATCTTTGACCACATATTTTTTTGGGGAAGAATATTCCATTTATTTTAACGTTATTGACATGAAAATGACTTAATTACAAAATTAAAAATATTATAGAGATCTAATTGAAAAAAAATATAAATTTAATTACAAATTTGATAAAATTATACAAATCAACAAAATTATTAAATTTAAATAAAATCATGTTATCTAGCTTAATAAGACATGGTATATCAATAAATATGTTATATAAAAACGACGTCGTTAGTGACTATTGATTTTTTGGTAAATATGTAGTCATCAAATCATCATTTATAGAGGGGTACAAATTTTTACAAAATATAATTATTTACGTACACATTTCTTTTAATTTATGTGCACGTAATATATTTGAATTCATAATAAAAATTGAATAATAATAATAATAAATTTATATTGATATAGTCATATGATTCATTATTATTAAAAAAAATAAATAAATATTCAACTCGAGCTTACTATTTTCACAAACCACAATATAATCTCCGACAAAAATGGAATAATTCTGCCTCTAACGATTTAATGTGAAAATTTTTTACTCAATTTCAATTATATTGGTCCAATAAAATTTAAAAGTGTCTATTTTAATGTATACTATTAATTAATTTATTTCATTCCGTATTAATATCATATTTACCAATGCAAACTAACGAAAGAAACTAAAATAGAAAAAAAAATCCATGAAAATTGCAAATTTATAATTGCAAATTTATAATCACAATTATTAACATATATTTTCTTAATATGCATGTATGTCCAACTTTTTATAAAAAAAAATATATTCTAATAAAATATAATTTTTATATAATTAAACCTGTTCATCGCACAAATTTTATTGCTAGTTATATATATTTCATAGAAGATTTAAAAAATTGTATTAACAACAAAAGAAAAACTATTTTTGATTAAAAAAAAAGTAATAAAAATTTAATTTTGTAATAACTATGCATATGATATATCATATTAAAGAAAAACTTCAATAACTTTTATTTCGTTAATTCTCTCCCACTTATTTTTTTATGGAATACATAAAGATATGTTTGTTCCAGATACACATAATCAAACACAATAAGAATAACACTTCACTTAATCTATTAATTATTTTTTCCTGTGATTTAGAAGAAATATAGTTCTAATTAATAGCAGCAGCAACCTCTTTGACCCGTACAACGACCATATGCAAAACTCTTAGATCCACATAATTTGTTGCAAGTTTCAGCATGACATTGTCCTTGAATGCAAAACATTACTGCATCATTAATAGTCCTATACATTATTCCACCTCTTGCGTCTGCGGTAATAATAAACACAACAAATCCATTAGAATTTCTATCTAAATCGAAATGTGCATTTGAATGTAATATGATAACAATAGTATATTTGTATGAATATTTAAAAATAACTGAAATCTTTGTATAAGAAATCTATGATCTATCTCATGATCTTTTTATTTATTTTAGAAAAAGAGTTCAAACAAGTGCACCCGATTTTTATTATAAAATGAAATTTGAAACAAAAGCAGTGTTATTTAGTTTATAATTTTATACATGAGCGACCAAAAATTCAATAGATTATCGGTAATAATTACTCAATCAATAATTAGATCATAATTTAATAACAAAAAATGATTAGATCATACTATCCGATCACAAGAATACTTTATATGCGAAAGAAAAAAAAAATTAGAAAAAAGTGTAATAATAATGTTGGGAAACATTTTTTGTTACTTCAAATTTAAGCATGAAAATCAAAATTTAGAGTTGATTACTATAACTATCTCATGATAAAACAACAATGTAATTAAGTTTCAAAACAAATTTTGATACCTAAGGTACTAGCAGAAAGTGAAGCCACAAAAAAAAATGCACAAAAACAACTTTGTAACAACATTATTAATAGCCATTTTGCAAAAATCACTTTGTGTTTTCTTTTTTTTTTTTTTTTAATTATATGTCTAATAACTGTATTGTTCATCTTATTTATAGGCTCTTGTTACAATAAACTAATCCTAATATGATATTTTAATTATGATGATAATAAATTGGTCTTATGGGGTTGCAAATGCTGCTATCTCACACATTATTTGCATATTTACTTACCCAATAATAAAATAAAATTAGATAGTGCTTATATTTGAAAATTTTGTTTAAATATTTTTTTTTTTGATTTAAATATTTAGTTTGAATATTTTAATTAGATAAAATATATTACTTCTAGAAACAACTAATTAAATCAATTGCTTTGAAGATATATATAAATATGGCTATTTTGTTGACCAAACGAATATAATAATAGACACCAAAACAAATATATATAATATTTTTTTAAAATTAAATTATCTATCAAACAATTAAATCAATTGACTTTCAATACGTATATATAGATGTTTTCGTGAGTAGAAAAATATATAGTTTTTTTCTCTATATTAATTTATTTAAATTTGAACTTCAAATATACTAAACAAAAAGTATAAAAAAGTGCCAAATTTGTATATATATTCTATTTAATTTGTGCCTCAATGTTTTCAAATCATTATTTTATTCTTTCTATTAAGAAAACCCAAATTAAAAGTAAAAAAGTAATAAAAAAGCATCTATATATCTAATTAAAATCTGATTTCTATATTAAGTGTTGAGATCTAAAATACAAATTACAATATAATATAAGCTAAGTATTTCACAATTAGAAAATGGATTAATACAGACAAATTTATAGACAGATTTAGTCTTTATTATAGACGGATTTTTGGTTATCAATGGATTTTGTCCCTCTGTAAAAACTTCGTCGGAAATTATTTACCGACGGATTTTTACCAGTTACCGACGGTTTTTTCTCTGTAAATTCTCCATCTATTTTCCTGAAACGTCAAACTTTCTGACGGATTTTTCGTCGGTAATTATAGACGAATTTTTCGACGGATTTTTCGTCTGTAATTATAGACATATTTTTTGACAGATTTTCCGTCTGTAATTTGAACCTTGGAAAATCACCCCACACTCTGAATACAGATAGAAAATTCGTCTATAAATCCGTCTGTAAAGTAAAATAAATTTTTTTTTAATTTTTCTATTGCAAAATAAATACTTTAGATTTGTTTTCTAAATTTACTCCATCAAATACACTGTAAATTGAAAAAAAGAAAGCCAAAAATCACATAGATAAACATAATATTCATTACATGATACCTATAAATTGGATGTTATTTTTCAACACCATTATCCAATATCTCACTGTCTCAATAAAAAGATACCCCAAAATTTCTTTTAAACTACAACAGATAAGGGTAGGACTTTCAGCCTAAATTTTAAAACTATTTCCTCATGCTCTCTTTAAAGTTTAAACTCTCCAATCTAATCTGAGTTACATGATTTTTCACTTCATGGTAGACTTTTGTGTGGCTGAAACTTGAAAGTATTTGTCCATCTACTTCTTCTTCTTTGATTTGTTTGCATTGGACTGAGCATATGCAGTTTCCTGATGTCAAAAAATAGGACATGGACAGATTTCAGAAGCCTAGCAAAGTTTTATAGGATTAAGAAAAAGTTAAGGAGGATAACAAAAACACAACTTTAAAACAGAACTGCAAGAAAGAGAAAGAGAAAGATGCTTGCATGCTCTTGAAGCACATTTAATTTGTTCTACAGGAACACTCACAACCACTGATTTCTGATTTTTTATGTAACTTCTAGAAAATGTTATAAATGAAAAAAAAAGTGGCTATAAATTTTCCTAGAGCATGCATTAAAAATGCTACAGGAGACATGGAATCCGATATTGTTGTATACAGCATTCATACAGACCTCGAGCCATTCATCCATTGAAGCATCTGTTGATCTAGTCCCAACTTCAACCTTTGGAGCCCTCTGTTTTCTGAGAAAATATTCATAACATTATCAGAAAGAGTATGAAAGTGGCTTGAGAGATAGACAAAAAGTTTTGAGTTTTATTTTATAATTTAAATCATAATCGGCTTCGTTTCTCAATATTATATATGCTTGAACAAAAAAAAAACGTAAAAAAGCCAATCTATATGACATCTGATACCATCCATGTCAGTTAAAACAACACAACACTAATTGTAACACCCTAACTATCAAAATGTCACACTTCCGGCTGCGCCACTCTGATAGCTCGGGTATTACGATGACTTTTAAAATATTTAATACTAAAATATGAGCCTGTTTAAAAAAATTAAACCGTATAACCGCTCAAGAGGCTTCTTATCTGATAACATACAACCACATTTACAAAACAAACCATAATACTTACAAAAGATACATATACATATATCTACATATTATTAATATTACAAACATTACATAATCAAAATCCTATCCCTCTTGTGAAGACTTGCAAAATTAAAGGCGAGGGAAACATAAAACTAAGATCATACAAAATAATGTCGAATAAACAGAAAATAAATATAACTCTCCTGAAGCACCGTCGCCCATATCCTGAAAAGGGAAAAAACCTATAGGGGAGTGAGAACATCGTCCTCGAAAGGGTTCTCACTATAAGGTTATAGAATTGCTATAATAAGATACAAAAATAAAACTGTTTTTAATGTATAGTGATTAATAACCGCCTTATGCTTCTTTTCAAAACCAAAGATTTAATATTCAAAATCCAAAATCCTTTCTAAAAGGGAAAGCTGTTAATTTCTCAGAAATCCAAAAAGCTCTTTTTTTTTTAGTTTTTCCCTAGACAGCATGAATGACCAAACTGTTCCAAGCATAGGTTCATTAAGTCTATGCTGAACCAGTTTGGTTTTTCATACTTTTCTAAACCGAAAACACAACCAAACATAGCATTCAGCCCAGCTCATAATCAACCACGGCCCTAGGCCCAAGCAGCTCAATCAACAACCAATTCATCACAATCCAACCAATTCTCAGCCATAAACACAAGTAAGAAGGTTCAAACACAATCAAGCAGTTATATCAAGTAGAGCAATTAGCAATTAACATAACTATTCACATAGGCAAACCAATTATAATATGCACACCCAAACAATGTCATATAAATGCATATGATGCATGCCTGTCCTACTGGCCATGAGCTCACGCGTCGGTTATGTTGCCAGACCCGACTCGGATAAGCAAGATTCAACCACCATCCTTATCCGTAGGTTCCACAAGTAAGCGGGACTAAACCACCATCCTTGCCCGGAACACGCAAGCGGGATTTAAACCACCATCCTTGCCAAATAATTTATCAATATGTGAGCGGGACAAAACCACCATCCTCACTGCAGGCGGGACAAAACCACCATCCCTGCATAACGGTTTACGCACTGAGCAAGCGGGACTATACCACCATCCTTGCCAGGCCTCATCATATTCTCAATAACATCCACAGTCAATTAGACTCAAAATCTTATTTCAAAAATCATTCTTGGCCCACTTTTAAATCACAAACGTATTCAGTTCACATCTTGCCAAGAACCACTTTTATTAAGTAAATTTTCTTTTCAAAACTTTCAAACAACTTCATAACCAAGCCAGATTCAAAATCTCTTCTGAAAGACTCAAAATCACTCATTTTCAAATCATTCGCTCCATCACTTTGAAATCAAGAGTTATTAATCAACAACCTTGGCAAGGACTCAAGACTTTAGGGAAGAATAACCTGCCTCATTTCTTAAACTCTTCAGAAATTCTCGGAATCATAGTTGCTTAAGTTGAGATAAATTAAAGTAAAGATTTAAAATCAAAACCAAAGCATGTAAGCCAAGAGTTCTGAACCAGTTTCAAAACCAAAATTATTTAAGTCCAAAAAAACCCAATTTCTTTTCATTCTTAAATCAGAAACTCTCCCAAAGGCTCAGAATTGTTTAGTCGAACTTAAAGTCGAACTTAAAGAATACTTTAAGAGCAACACGAAATTAATTAATCAAGTTCAATTTCTTTCAAATTCTGCTAAACTCACCCAAAGGTACTTCTTTAACCATACTTCAAAACATAGGCCCCTTCATATTTAAATCAATCGGGAAACATAAACTTTTATTAAACAGTTTAAACTCAAAACACCAATTTCTTAATAAATCAAGAACCAATTCGTAGAAACTCTCAAGTCCAAATCTTTTTCTAAATCACATTTTAAAACAGAATCTAGATTTTTATGAAAATTCGGCAGCATCTCCCCTAAAACTTGGACTTTGCCACCCTTTCGGGTCCCAACCAAACCAATCCTCAACTCCTTTCCAAAGGATTCAAGACCAAATCAGTTTCCAATAAACAAAACTCAGGACTTTAAATACCAAAAATCATTTCAAGCCAAACCAATCAGAAATCTCAATTTTAATAAAATTAGACATTATCTCAGTCAAGCAGACAACCATATTCATCTAAGATAAACCAAACAATGCATAGAACTTACATAATCACCAGAAAAGCATTCCGCTCGTCATATCAATTTATAACAATTCCACTTTAAAATAAATTAGTTTTATAAAAACCCCTACCTTGGTAAGCGAAACCATAATCCAAACGTGTCAACTGAACTCTTTTCTCTCAGCCCGGAATCAACAGCAACCAAAACCTCAGCTCCGCTTACTTTCTCAATAGCAAAACAACCTCAATCGTGACATGCAAACTCGATTTCTAATTCCTAAAAACATTAATATCGCGAAAATCTTAAAACCCATAACGAAAAACTAACGATGAGGGTTCGAAATAGAGTACACTTACGGTGATAGCAGAACTGAGCAGCCGCAATCCCGAACTGACTCGGCGGGAGCTTCGACAACGGCTAGAAACTCCAGTGGTTCAATGGCAACCTAAAAATTCGACATGCAAACCTCGGAGCTCGACCCTACGGTAACCAAGATCTCAGAATCTCTAGCCAAACATAACAGAATATTGATTTCAAAGGTTCCGGAACGAAATGCTTACCAAGACGATCAGGGTTCCACTGGCGGTCACCAGCAATGGCGGTTATGGCGGCGGTGACGTCAGCGGACAGCCTAACGGCGACAGAAGTCACACCGGCGTGAATCAAAGACACGAATGGCGGCGATGGTGTCCACGACGACGGCACAGCGGCGGCGCTGGTTCTTCCCAGCTCGTCGGGGTTCAGGCTCGGTCTCTCCTCTCTCATCTGGGCTCGACGGCGACACGAGCTTCAGGGAACGGCGACGCCGACCTCTCCTCGCGTGGCCCTCTCCCGGGGTTTTGGTCTTCCTCCGTGACGGCGTGCTTCAGAACACGATAATCGGTTTAGCGGCGGAATAGGTTCAGCGGCAGCAGGCACGATGCCATGGTGGCTGGGTAGTGACGTGACGACGGCTGGGCGGCGAGTTCGGTGGCGGATCGGTGGCAGGGCGTAGCTCTCCGTCGCTCTCTCCCTCTTTTCCCCCTTCTCCCTTACCGTAGCTCCCCTCTCCTCTCATCCCTTTCTTTCGTTTCTCTCTCTTTTTTTTTTCTTTGTTTTGAGTGTTGGTGAGCTGGGTAGTGGGTTGTGCGGGCTAACCGTGGGTGTAGGGTGAGGTGAGTGTAGTTTAGTTAGGGTTAGGATAGAAAATTAGGTTTAGGTATTTTTTTTGTGAACAATAGGGATAATAGTATAATTTTATGAAATAAATAAAAAGTAGGATAATAATAAAAATCAAATTAAATATAAAGTATCCATCTTTTAAAAAATATCTTCTAATTAATAATCTTTAAATAATTTTCGGTTAAATACCAATTTAGTGAAAATTGGAGATAAGTAAATTAATCCTCCTTTATTTATAAAATAAGGTTAAAATTTATATATTAAAATTAAGACATGAAATACTCATTATTTTTCAATTATAAGGACTCTAAATAATAAATAAGAGTTTACTCAACTTTTATATATAGAATTTCCAAAAATATTATCTTAAATAATATAATGGATCATAAATAATTTATTAATTTCTTTTCAAAATTCGGGATCTTACACTAACACGATCTCTCCAAATAATGAATTAACTTGTGACCTCATGACATATGGTAGTTAGCAAAGAACAAACAAGCAAAAGTCCAATGATAAATCAGGACCAACGGAAACTCTGAAGCTACTGTGACTGGGATTAGCAATCCATTTAATATTGGATTACTTTTGAAAAAGTAGAGAGATTGTTAATACCTTAGATAGGTATTATATTTGACCATGAATCCATAGCCCCAGGAGGACAAGGAGAGCAATTCCAAGAGTAACAAGGAGGACATATTTCATGCTAAGAAAGACACCGGCCTCGGTAACTTCAATAGTGCCGTTAAAGAAGGTATTCTGGTAAGGATGCCGGTCTATCTCATACAAAATAGTGCCAACAAGGTCAAAAGTTCCAGGCTAAAATCACATGTATCAAATGTAAGACCCGGTTAATTAACGGCTAATTAACCCATAAATGAGAATTTATTCTAGAAAGCCAAAAATGTTATTTTTATGGCTAAATGTGATAGAGGAGATTGAGACGAGAATTTTGGTACCAATTTTATAGAATTCGGACCAAGATTGGACCGAACGGGCCAAACCGGGCCAACCGGACCCAAAGTGGGCCCTTGGCCCAACTAAACTAAACCAAAACCCTAGTTTTCAGCACTCTCTCTCCTCACAACACTCATATTCACGCTGAAATGGAGTAAGGGAGGGGAAGAACACTCTCTCAAGTTCTATCTCTCACTTGATCTTCAAACCACCATAACTTTTGATCTAGAGCTCCGATTGCCGCTCCATTTGTGGCCACGCGTTCACCGTGGAGAGCTCTACAAAACCCATACAATCAATCTTGAGGTAAGCCACATTTTACTGTTCGAAATTTCAGCCCTTGATTTCGAGTTTCATGAGCAAAAATGTTGAGATTTTGGATTCTTTGATGTTATAGGACCCAACTCTCTTGAAGGAGAAGGTTAATCTTGTCTCCTTGGACCTTGGGTGTGGTAAGATTCTCAATCCTAGTGTAATTTATTGTTCTATGATGTTTGGGTATTGAGATGTTGTGTATGGATATGATGATTGTGGCTTAGGTTGTGTATATGTGAATATTGGAGCTTGATTGGTGATTTTTGAAAGCTTGGAAAAGGGTTTTGTGTGATAAAATCTGTTCTTGGAGGTGTTGATATCTTGAGAGCTTGTGGACAAGTGGTTTGGAAGTGCTCCGATTGAGCGTGGGAAATCGGCTAAGGTATGGTTTCGGTTTCCCGTATCTAATATGTAATGTGGTAGGAAATACTTAGGCTAGAGGCCCTAAGATAGGCATTGAATTGATGATGTTGTTGAATGATTGAGATATATGATGTGATCATATATGTGATTATGAATATTGATGCCTTGATTGTGTGATATATGAGAAAATGCATGTTGTGATATATGCTTGATGGATGATTGAGGTTGAATTGATGGGTGGTACCATGTTGATGGTGAGTATGATGTTGATCATGTATAATGATGGTTGATTGGAAATGGTATTATTAGAAATTGGGATGAGGAAGGATGTATGACATGATATTGTGTTTGTCTTTTAGCCATTTGATTGAGAAGTGTTAAAATGGTTAGATGGTGATTTTGGAAATTTTGGGTAAAGGGTCAAGGTGTGAGTTGAGGATGGCTTGTTGTTGATTTTGGTACATTTTGAATGATTTCTAAGAGAAGGGTTGAAATTGGCATGTTTTGGTTGATTTTGAAAAGAGTTGAAAGTGGCTTGTTTTGAAAATGGCACTTTGTGGTTTTGTATGAAAACATGATTTTTGGGCATACTTTGACGGGACATAACTTGGACTACGGATCTCTGATTTGTGCCAAATCTATTTAGAAATAAAATTGGATCCGGGATGTCCATGCCGTTCGAAGAACGGGTGAAAAACGATTTAAAATGAGGAAGTTATGTCCGTCGGAAGATTGGGGGTTGAATCTGTAAATTCTGCAACTTTTTAACTTAGAAAATTTTTAGCAGAATGACCCTCCGCGCGTAGGCGCACTTGGCGCGTACGCGCCGTTCTTCAAGAAAACGCCATCCACGCGTACGCGTGGTGTGCGCGGGCGCGTCGATGCGCTGCACCAAATGCCCAGCCATTTTTCCGAGAGTTGTGCCTGAGTTGTGCCAGTTTTATGCCTGGAACGCAAGAGCACCCACGCGTACGCGTGGCTGACGCTTGCGCGTCGTTTGGCTAGTTTTCAACCCACGCTTGCGCGTCGATGAGTTATAAGGCCATCCACGCGTGCGCGTGGAGTGCGCGTACGCGTGGCCCTGTTTTCATCCCAAAGTTGATTTTTGAGTTTTAAAAGCCAAATTTCATACTTCTAAGCCTCCGATCTCACCACTTATGTCTTAAATCATTATGATATGCCTAGCATGAGAAAAAGGGCTAGTGAATGTGGTAACTTGCGAGTGAAGCAAGGGGAAAAATGAATGATCATTGAGGATCATAGATGATTATGTGAGATGCGGAGGATGGCGGTGGAAGTGCTTGTTATGCCATGGGCCGAAGGGCCGTAAATGTTAATGAATTGGCTGGTTATGGATTTAACCGTGAGCCGGATGGCTAGATTATTGCCGTGTTACGGCGGAGCCATGTTTATGGCCAAGTATAAATGCATATATGCTGTTGATTGAATTGTGAATGTTTGCACTTCCACCATTGGAGATGAGGGTTTCCCTGGGTAGTAGCAATGGCTAGCCACCATGTGCTCCAGGTTGAGACTCGAAGCTCTGTTAACCCAATGTCGTAAGTGTGGCCGGGCACTGTGAAAGGCCCGGATGAGCTCGCCCCCGTAAATATTCACCAGTGATGGTGATGGATAAATATTCACCAGTGAGGGTGATGGATATGGATCATGATTATGATCAAGTTTATGATGAGTATAACTCGAGTTGGGGATGCACGACAGAGGGACAGTCCAATGGTTAGCTACCAGGACTTGTCGGGTTGGCTCTATAACCGACAGATGATATCATCAGCCACTAGGGACAGGCATGCATTATGAGCATACTACATGAATTGTTTGAGATTGCCTATTTGACTGCATATTACTTGCTAATTGTCTAAATGCCCTATCTGTTCCTATTTGTAAATTTCTTGTCTGATATAACTGTGTTTGCTATATTATACTCCTGCTGGTAGTTGGGAGGTCTGAAGGAATTGGAAAGGGAAGTATTAGTTAGACTGAAGAATCTTTAGTCAGTTGCCACTTACGGTTTAGCTTGTTTATAAGCTTTGATATTATCTGGAGGAAGTTTCAGGATTGCCTTCGGCTTTCCTCTATTATTATGTATTATATATGTGGAAGCTGTTACCGTACTGGGGACCTCTGGTTCTCACCCATGCGGATTTTGTGGTTTTCAGATGCAGGACGCGAGGCTTCTCGTTGAGGCATGTTGGAGACTTCTGGATTTAGCGAAGATCCTTTGTTCTCGGGACTCTATTTTGGGTTATATATCTTGTTTAGATACTTTTATCTCCATTAAATAATACAAACTGTGATGACTCCTCTTATAGGAGGTTTTGGAGAATAGGTTTCTGTATTTGTGTCCCTTTGGGTTTTCCTTGGGGTTTTCCTTATTTTATCATATGTATATATTACTATGCTCGGACCGGTTATCTTCGCAGCCGGATTTTGAGTCTTGATATTCCCGTTTTTGACACTCTTTATATATATATGATCTTGCGTTAGCTTATCCTTTGCTCGTTACGTTATCGATCGGAGTGTTGCGCGTTCGAGTTACGATTTTTGTTTACCCCTTTTTCTACAAAGGCTCCTAGTTATAATCAATTATTCATACTACTATACGTACTAAATTTTTATTTTAGAGGTCGTAATACCTTGCCATCTCTGAATTATGACTTAAGCATAAGACTCTGTATGGTAGGGTGTTACATCAAAGTTTATAGAGTTACCATCATTTTTCAAACCAACAAGAAGTTCTGTCTCTTCTCCAGTGGTAGTGTCCACAGCTTCATTTGAATATGAATCAGACTGGAACCTAGCAACTAGCAAAGAAGAAAAGAACTAACTTCAATCATGGTCATGCACAGAATGCATAAAAACAAACATGCATACAAGTTATTATTTTTGGCGCTTTGCACAATCATGGTAGCATATAAACCAAAAGATCACAGAGAGAGTAAATAAACCAAAAGATCACAGAGAGAGTAAAATACTAAAATACAAGCTCTATCAAGCTTATCACCAAAACCATGCTAACAAAACAACCATGCATATGAACAAAACCAGATAAATGTAGCATTCATTTAGTGGCATAACATTTTGTCAACGCTTCACGAGATTCATGATTCGAATTGAGAATTTGCTTTGAAAAATTCACTAACAAATCAACATCGAATTTATTTCAACCCTGTTGAATGTTTCCATAATTGGTCCTAAAATATAATGCCAGTAGTGAAGTGCCTACCATTAAGGCGTCAACAGAACAAAAGTCAGAAATCACAATTGTGCCTAGCATGCAAAAACCAAGTGAATTACCACACAGAATTCAGCTCAACAAAGATGCACAATTGTATATATTAGAAATATGAACATGATTCACCTATTAAAGGACAAACAACAAGCACAATTCCTGTTTTGGCCAGTGCAGGAATCTGATAACACATCGACTTGCCTCCTCCAATAGGCATAAGACATAAACAATCTCTTCCTACACCAAAAGAGGGGGTGGGAAGGTAATAGGCATTCCATCAAAAAATAAAAATCCCAACTTATCCATTACCAAATTCAAAGAACACGAGTTTATGATTTCAGATCATTTTTTAATTTCTTTTCTTTCATATCCAAACCGTTTATCAGAGTAGGACACTGATATAAAACTTGCTTCATGTTCTTTACTTTCTTCTTTCTATATTTGCAAACAAAACATTGTTAAAAGAAAAGTGTCAAGCTAATTTAACCAATCAAACTGAAAAGTGAGACCTATAAAAAAATGCAGAATTCAATTTCCTATGATTTCTCAGCAACCAAACAGTAACGGAAACCAAAAAATAAAAAAAGGAGAGATTTTTGCAAAAATGAACCTAAGAGAACAACTTGAATAGCATCCAATTGCTTGCCTCTGAAATTAGGGTAACCAAAATGCCATCGCAGAAGCTTCACCAAAGCTTCCTTGCCGCACAGAGCCTTCATCTTGTTCGCATTGCCACTTTTTGTGTCCCTCAACGGCAATGCTGCTTTTCTCTGCATTTCAATTCCAACCTGGAGGGTGAAAAAAAACAAAAACAGAGGATCAATTAATTGATCACTCGAATTTGAAGCAGAGTTGGAAAGTTCTGTATCAAGAGAGGAACAAAAAGTAGGCGCCTTTTGTGTCAGGGTTTTGTGTGTGTTGCAGTGTTCGTGGGATTTTCTTTCTTGCTTCTAGTTTTCTTTTTAGAGTTAATTATAAGTATTAAAACCTCAAATAGCCTCAAAGTGTTTGAGATCACTAAGGTTCCACTATGATTGCAATATCAGAATTCAAATGTTTCTCACTTTTTCCTGAGAAACTGCCCCATGCGTGCTTCCCATCTACCACATTTGTGCAGGGTAACTCCCCTGTATTTGGAGCTACCCCTCGAAAAACTAGTGCTCTGCCTACGCAGAATATGTACAAACTCTTCCTTTGTAAAGTTACTCATCTGCATCAGAAGAAAAAAAATAATCAAAGAAAAACCCTCAAAGCTTTTTAATTTTTCTTTACAAAGAAAAACCCTCAAACTTGCTCAAAACTATTATCAAATCAAACTATTAAGTATTAGAACCTGTAACACCCTAACTTTTAGCACGTCATGATCGTACCAAAAGTAAGGCGTTACGGACCTGATTTCCTTTATTATAAATTTACTATTGAGCTTTTACGTCGATATCGCGTTTCAGTTTTTGAGAAAATTCCAGAAAATTGTTATATGTAATTAAAATCACATAGTTATTAATAATAATAAATGCTATACAAATGAATTCAATATGAAATTCGAATACAATTCCTATCCCTCTGTATAAAATAAAATCTAAAATACCAAAGGCGAGTGAATTTTATGAAAGCAACTCAACTCATAACTTATCTCAAATAAAACTAATAACTGTCTGCAGCTGATGCATGAGCATCTTTCCTATCTTTTCCTAATGAATTTGCATTTAATTTGTTAAGTTTAATCAAGAATTAATTATCTTTTAGCCACTATGGATGCTACTTTGAGTCTTGTGCAATTCTGTTTATTTTAGCTAGCATTCGGCTGGATTTGATGGAGTTTCTGCAGCACAAAAATTAAAGGAGATGACAGCAAGGAGCGACGCGTGCGCGTGATTTGGAGCTTTCCATGGCGACGCGTGCGCGTACCTGACGCGTACGCGTGAAAAGCGAAGTTGCACAGCGACGTGTTCGCGTACCTGATGCGTACGTGTGACACGCAAATTAGACCATCGACGCGTACGCGTGACTAACGCATACGCGTGACATGCGCCACGTGTAGAAAATGCAAAAAACGCTGGGGGCGATTTCTGGGCTGTTTTTGACCCAATTTTTGGCCCAAAAAACACAGATTAGAGGCTACAGAATGGAGGACTCAGGGGAACACTTCCCGTTACTTCCCAAGTTAAGCGTGGACCCTACAAAGCAAGTGGTCCCCATCCATCAATTGAAGACTTGCTGATTATTTAATTAATTCTGATTTAAACTTTATTTTTATCTTGAAAATAGGAAAAGATATTATTTTAGTTTTAGAAATTAGATTTTAAATTAATTAGGATTAAATATAAAAGGGAAAAGAAACTTTTTTGAAAAGGGATCCTAAAATTAGTTAATTTTTCATTCCACCTCAGCCCAATTTACAATCCTAGTTTTCTTTTCTAAATCATGAGCAACTAAACCTCCATTGTTAAGGTTAGGAGCTCTGTCTATTTGTATGGATTGATTCTATTGCTTTTCTATTTTAATTCATGTACTGATTTATAATTTAAGAATTGTTTTCGCTTTTTATCTTATGAATTTGGGTGGAACGGAAGTATGACCCTCTTTCTAATTGAGTTCTTGTATAACTTGAAAAAGCTCTTTACTTGAACAACAGCTTGAAAACAATTTCTCCTAAATTCTAATTATCTGGACTTAACGGGATACGTGACATATAATCCTCTTATATTTGGATAATTAGGATTTTTGTGGCATAATAACTAGAATTAAACTTCACCCTCTAATTGGAATTAATTGACCAAGGAATTGGCAGTTAATGAGAATTAGAGAAGACTAGAAAGGTCTAAGGAATTAGGGTCTAGTCACATATAGTTTGCCATGAATTAAATCTTACATGATTAAAATAGTTAGTAAAAAAAGTTAATTCGGAAAAATAGATAACTCTGAAACCTTAACTGTTTCTCTATATTTTATTCCCAACTTATTCACCTGCCTATCTTTAAACTCTGAATTTACTGTTTAATGCTTTTTGAACTCTCAAACACTATTTTCTGCTTGTCTGACTAAGCCTATCACTCAATTATTGTTGCTTGATCCATCAATCCTCGTGGGATCGACCCTCACTCACTTGAGGTATTACTTGGTACGACCCGGTGCACTTGCCGGTTAGTTTGTGGACTATAAATCCCGCACCAGCAGCTTCAAGCATAGTCTTCGAACCTGTGTCACTGAAAGGGTGGAAGATTTTGGGGTGAGAACAAACCGCACGTTCTCAGTAGGGAATAGGAATGCCGTAGAAATAATGAAATAAAGTGCAAATAATTAACTTTACTCGATAAAACTATATTTTTATCAAATCCTTTGAAAATACTCTTGGTTCTACTTTAGCTAACTAATTACCTCTTTTTAAAATCTCTGAACTCAAAACAAATTTTAAATATAAAACTAGTCACATTACACGTCTTTTAGCCACATAGTTAATCCTTAGTCAAATGTCAATTCGTAATCACTTTAATACATTCACAGAAAAAATGTACAAGCAAGAGATTCAATTCAATGTACAAGCAAGTCACAACAAGACAAACAACATAATCGCAAAGAAATAAGACAAGCAAGCACAATCAAATGCAAATGTGCAAACAACATGGTGCATGTCTATCCCTAACGCAGGCCATGAGCTCATGTGTCGGTTGCCTACCCGCTTCGGACATTACCCAGGCACAAGTCCCAGATATGACTTTCCAGATGCATACAGTGTGCTTATAAGTCATACGGATAGGCCGCATACAGTGTGACTTTAAGTCATACGGCTAGACCGCATACAGTGTGACTTTCCAAATCAATAAGCATACATCTGGAAAACAATTCTCAGTGTGTGGGCGTTCCCACTTTACATTTGGCACTAAGGCCCAGACAATGTCACATCTGCTCTCCTATAGCAGACAATTCTTTTAAGTTAATATATTCTTTAAATCCTTGTTCTCTGCTCTCCTGTGACAGAGATTCCTTTTCTTAAAAAACCGAGTTCAAAACAACACTTAAAACAAAATTCTCCTTACAAAATTGGATTTAAAACATTATGTTTTTCTTAATAAATCGAGTTTAAAAATAGAATACACCTTTTCTCAACTAAATAAATCTAAAGTAATTTAATTTTCCAAAACCAAATCTTTTAAAATAACTTTTCAAATAAAACTTCAGAATTTATAAAATTTCGACAGCACTTCCCCTAAAACTCGGGCTTAGCTACCCTTTTCGGGTCCCAACTGAACCATTTTCAAATCTCAGTTCAATATCAACGAATCGAACCAATTCCAATGTCAAAATCTTTACCGACCCTCATAATCATTTTCGATAAATTAATAAAACTGATTCCCAATATCTCAAATCGATTCAAATGCGGATTTATTTTCAATATCAAATTAATCCCAAACCAAGAAAATTCATTTTACATAGTATTTAATCAAACCGATTTTTTAAATCAATAATTAGAATTTTCAGCACTCTTAATCAATCAAGAAATCAAATACATATTCATCAAATTCAGTCACAAACACAACTCAAACTCATCATTCAGTCATACCAAACAATCATAAATTATTTACAAATACCTACTAGATTTTCATGGCATTCACAGTTTAAAACAGTTAATTTTAAAATAAAATTCCCTACCTCTATACGAAATCAAAACCAATGAAAATTCTGGGAAAGCTTTCTGACTGAGCTATTGAAGAGAAAAACGTCAGTAATCGCCTGTTTCTTTTAAAACTCTAATTAGTCGAACTCAATGGAAATGAGAGTCACGTCACCGTCAGTTTTCACCGAACAAAAATAATACCAATATATAAAAAAAATACAAACACTTTTATCGAATTAAATTCACTACAAGAAAAATACCCGTTTAGCCACACTTTTTTTAAACTACATTTAAAAAGCGTAGCCTATTCATAGAATAGGCTACGCTTTTTTCAGTGTTGCCTTTTTTTAGAGAAAAGGAAACACAATTCTGGCATCATTTAAAAAGTGTAGCCTTAGGTATTATAGAAATCACTTATAAAGCGTAGCTGTATGTTAATATCTATGAGTTCACTTTTTATATCAAAGAAAACGTTTTTTGAGGGTAGCCTATTTGTTATGTTTTGGGTACGCTTCAAAAGTGATGCCTAATAAACGCTTTTCCCTTCTTTTTTTTTTCCGGATGGAAAAACACTTGGTGAAATTTTTGTTCCCTCCAAAGCTCATTATCCCCTTTCTGAAACTCACAACACCTTTATCCCCTTTCTGGAACCAGACGAATCACAGCGCCTTTGTTCCCTCTAAAGCTCATCACTCATCATCGCGAAGAACCCTCTCTGAAATTTTTGTAATCAAATGCCTTTATCCCCTTTCTGAAACCCTCTCACCATCGCGAAGAACCACACGCAGCACTCACTATCGCCACTGACCGTCGCTCCTCTTCGCCCTCCTGCACTGAGCTGCGCTGCTCTCAGCATCGTCATCTCTGCGCTTCTCATCGTCCTTCCCCTTTCAGTTCGATCGTCATCTCTGTAACCCTCACCTTCGCCATTCTCGGTTTCTCACCGTCGCTGGTGACCGTCGCCACCCAGTAACCACTCACTGCCAGTCACCGTCGCTGTTGATCGTCGCTGTTGCTGCACTGACCATCGCTCTTCTTCGCCGTTCTTCTCATCATCGTCTTCTCTGTGCTCACATCGTTGAGTATGTATGTATTGATTTGTATTTGGTTCTGCAATTTCAGAGGTTTAGGGTTCCGATTTTAGGGGTTTTAATTTGGGGGTTTTAATCTGTGAAATATGGGTTTGTAAATTGTGATTTGATAATATGCATGCTGTTGTTGATGAAGATGCGTGGTTTAATAGATTATTTTTCTGCCTGTTTTGTACTTATAAATAACTAACTCATTCGGGGGAAAGTGTTTCTGATATTCTGTTATTTATTAAGAATTAGAATGCTCATGATAAGACACAAGTAAAAACTGGAAGAAGTTAGGGAAAAGAGTATTGGCTTTCACAACAACGATGAAAATTTTTGTTCATTGAAATATTAATTCAATTGGACACAAGGGAAAACTTAAGAAAAATTTTTAGTGTGGTGAAAGACAAGGAATATCACCATTCTCCTATGTGAATAGAATTGCAGGATTTGCAGGAAAACTGTTGATTAGTGAAAAATAAATTCAGTTATTAATGAATTCTAACCTATGACTAGAATCATATTCAAATGCTGCTGCACCTATAGACTATAGTGAAATTCTAACTAAAAGCATGTATCGAAGCTCAAAAATTATATTCCTTCATATGATTGCTGATTGCAGATCCTTCTTCACGGGGCATCTACCTGAGGGAGGCTAGTGCTTTCCAACAATCTACTGAGGTGAGAGCATAATCAGCTTGTTGTCCATTGATGATCAAAGCATATCTTTAGGTCAGATATTTAAAAACTGTGATGTGAAAATGGATTAAAGATTGGAACATGGGAAAACTAATAAATGATGAGTGATGACTGTGCATTTTCTAATTCTAATAAACTCTTGGATGAAATAACAAAAAATTGTTGAATTCATGAACAATATTAGTGTACCTTCTGAGGTGATAAAAGGACAAGAGTAGTGTTTGCTTAGATTTAGTTTGTTAACAGAAATTGTTGATGAGGCATGTAATGAAACTTGATAACAGTCTCACAATTGTTCTTTTGCTGGTGTAATTGCTGATAAGTGCAATGTTGTTTGCCAAATCTATTCACAGTTAATTGTAAATTTTAGTTTGTGCTCAAATGGCAATTTATTTTATGACTTGTATTTACAGTGGACAGTGGAAGTTGATCCAAAATTTCATGAGGATGCCAACAAAATTGAAGAATTGGCTGTGTTTGAGGAGCACATTGAATTACATTCTACAGATAGCTCAGTTGTGAAAGCCCCTGATTATCTACTGCTCACTCATAATGGTCATACCTTCAAGTTAGTCAGTGTTCCTTCACCGTTATGTTTTCAGTTTTAGGGTACATGGCCATTTATTTAAAATGCAAGTGTTGCTCATGAGATAATCTTTCCTGGGGAATTTTTTTTCTTTGTTTTCCTGATATCATAGTGTTGTTCTTGAACTATTATTAGGTCACATGAACATTTGATTTAGAGGTCAGAAAATGACATAATTATTTGGCGAAAAGAACTGGGTTCTCTATGCTACTTTGAAGTGCATATATATCATCCGTTAAATTGTCTTATTAATATCTCCAACTTCCGCATCCATCACCCTTAAACTATTCTGCTTAAATGCAGTTATTCCATCAACACTTTATGCTTCTTAATTTTTATTTTTCAACTAAGTTTCTGTCTGATGACACTTTTCAGTTTTGCTTTATTAGTAAATTACAAGTTATCTTCTATTTTCAGCGTAATTGTTGATCCTACTAATTTAGCTGATGGTCTGCATTATTATGAGGTCTACAGTATTGACTGCAAAGCACCATGGCGCGGTCCTCTTTTTAGAATTCCAGTTACTATAACCAAGCCAGTGGCTGTTACTAATAGACCTCCACAAGTTTCATTTTCAAAGATGTTATTCCAGTCAGGTGTGCTTTAGTCAATTAAGTTTATTTCTATGCTTCTTTCTGCTGGTGACTTAATGGTTTTCAAATTTTGAGATTATGTATAATGCATTGAGATCATGTTGTGTAGGCTATTTCCCAGTTGTCTTTTATTTTCTCTAATAAAGAAAGTGTTATTGGACACCTTACTTTGTCTTGAAATTGTTTTATCATATGGCATTTGTCATTCTGGTCGAGTTTCTGTTCTCTAGTTGTCTTAAAAGCAATAATTGTGTTAAAATTTTTTGCTTCGTTAGGCCATGTAGAAAGGAAATATATAGAAGTGCCACATGGTGCATCTTGGGTTGAGGGAACCATGAACACGTCAAGTTTTGATACAACGAGAAGATTTTTCGTGGATGCTGTTCAGGTACAACTTGCAGCTCGAAACTGTAAAGATTTGTCTGGACCGTTTCTTTGACATGCTTGCTGTGTCCAGATATGTCCATTGCATAGACCGTTGACATGGAGGAGTGTGATGACTTTTTCTTCCCCTGCTGCCAAAAGCTTCGCCTTCAAGGTTGTAGGTGGTCAAACATTGGAACTAGTCATAGCTCAGTTTTGGTCAAGTGGCATAGAGAGTCAAGAGACTCCAAGTGTGGATCTGAAGGTGATACAATTCATATTTGTATGAAGAATTTATTTTCTGTGTCCAAAGTTTTGGATAAATCTTCCTTTCTCTTCCCATCTCCCCCCTCCCTCTTTTATCTTTCTTCAAATTAAGCTGGATCTCAGTTTTTCGAATTGGCCAAGCCACTAACCCACATTATGTAGGCAAAAGATACAATCTTGCTAATTTTAATAAAATTCTAGGTTATGTTTCATGGTGTAAAAGTCAACCAAGAGGAAATTGTACTTGATGGGAGTGAAGCACCAGTTAGAATTAATGCTGAAGCATTACTGGCATCTAAGAGACTTGCACCTTTAGCAATACTAAACAAGGTTTCCTTGTAAAGTTTGTTTCCTTCTTGTTCTGTACCATTGTGCTTGTGATGTTGGACAGTAAAGAGGTTAACTTTTCTCCTAATTTGTGTTGAACTTACAGATAAGGATCCCTTATAGACCAACAGATGCTAAGATTAGTGCACTTACGACTGATCGTGACAAACTTCCCTCTGGAAAGCAGATACTTGCACTGACACTAACGTGAGTACTCCATTACGTGTTTCATTATATTTGAATGTTTAGATTGTCTTTTCTTATTATTCTGCTACTTTTGCATTTGTCTTTACTTAAGCATGTTTAGGTGTACCAATTAACAAAAGAAAACTAGAAATTTTGTTGATAGTTTAGACTTAGTATTTTGATTGTTTTCTTGTTCAATTGCTTGTGTTTTTGTTCATTTATATATGTTTTGTAGGACTCATGATGACCTTTTTGTGCTTTCATATTCTCTCTTAAGAGTACTTTTATTTTATCATAACTTTTTAGTAATTTATTATGCTTATAAGATATTTTCGAAATGTAAAGTTTACACAAACTGAGACTAACTTTTTCCTGAAGCACTGAGATATCCTCATATATGAGTTGGTTCTGCAAGTTATATATTACATATAAGTAAAATCAGAATCATCATCACTATATATATGGCCAAAAACACCCAAGGTTTGCATGGTTTTACTACCCTTCGTGATCTAACTTGTTTGAGGGCAGAATCAAGCTGCTGTTCTAAATTCTGAAGCTCTTTTAGACTTAAGCATTGCAGATCTTGTCCCATAAAATTCCTGAAAAAGAAAAATTAAAAAGCATATAATATAGGAACACAAACCCTTGCTTTTACTTAATTATTTTCTTTGATACCTTTGATTTCTCTCTAAGACTTCCACCCTTGCTTTGAGCCTTGCATATTCTAGAGTCCAATTTTCCTGACAGCGTGGATAGATATGAATAATCGTAGCGAATTAATAATAAGTAATTAGATAAAAAAAATTAAACAATTCATTAGAAGAGTTAAATCCAAGCAATATTACTTCAGTTGTATTCATTATTGTCCTATTGTTAGAATCTTTGATAGAAATCAAGGGATTGCTGAGTGAAATTACTTGTGTTTTCTTTGGTGTCTGCATTGTACTGTGCTACATTAAAAAGTGAAAGAGATTAATGCTATTTTAGACCTCAACGTTGCCTCCATTAACCAAAACCTTATGAGTGCACATTTTGGCTTAGTGTTGTTGATTGATTTCACTCTTAATTCATACAAAAAGGAATAAGACTGATTCTGGATTTCTGTATGCTTGTCATTGTTATCAATGGTGTTATTAGTGTTTTAGACTTTGCATACTTTTTGAGGAGAAGCTATAGAAGCAGAGGAGAAGCTTCATGGCGACTTTTTGAGGCTGGTGATCTATTTCTCCTATCTTTTTTCATTTAAATGTACAAGGCTATAATTTGTGCCGACTTATTTTTACTAACAAAAAAAATGCATCCATATTTATGCAGAACCATGTTCAGGGCTACCTTGAAGCTTGAACTATCAGCAAAGACAAAGACCTATTTTTCAACTGCTGTTGATTTGTGGGATGCAGATTTTATTAGAAAATACTTATGTATGTAGGATATGTTTTTTTGTAGAGTGTTACTAGTAAATTCTAAGTGATATTATGCTTATTTTGATATGGCTAGGCTTAGTTTAGTGTGAAATGTATGAATTTTTACAATTAACTTCATTCTAGTACTTTTGCATCATTATTATAAATATATTTTGGTTAGAGATAATTTTTATTATTTAAAGAAATTATTTAGTATAATTATGTATTTATTTTTATTTTATAATATTCAACTCATTTAAATAAAAATGCAGAATTATTATACATATAATCATATTATTAACTATTATGTTGTATTAATAATTATTAGAAAATTATATATATATATCATGGTTCTGAAAACCAAACTGGACCGGCCGGTTCAACCGGAATAACCGAGAACCGGTCATCTAGCCGGTCCGAGTAACGTCAAAAACCGCCTGGCAAAAAACCGGTGAAAAAACCGGTCGAACTGGCGGTTAACCGGTGAACCGGAAGAACCGTCCGGTTTTTTAACGGTTTTTGGTTTGAAGGCTGAAATGCTAAACGACGTCGTTTTGGATTTAAAAAAAAAAAAAAAGGAGAAAACGCGTAAAAATCGAAGGAAGCCCTAGTCAGTTTCCAGTCTCCAGTCCTTCTCCCATCTCCTTCTTTCTCCCGAAACCAAAACGGAAACCCTAGCCTCACCGCCGCTGTCCGTCGCAGTCAGGGCAAGCATAGAAGCCTCTCCTCCCAACCCCTAGATCCCCTTCACCAGATCTCCCAGCCCTAGCCTCACTGCCATATCACCTCCGCTGTCTCAACTACTCGAAGCTGCCGTCCCTACTGCATCTCGTCTCGCGTGCTTCCTCTGTCGCGCAGCCGCTGTTCCGCTGCGCTGGCTCTGCTCCTCTGCTCTAGTTCCGCCGCGCACCACCCTCCTGGGCTCCAGTTCCGTGGCGGTCCAGGCCACCTCTTCTCCAGTTCCGCGGTGGTCCAGGCCACCTCTTCTCTAGTTCTGCCGCGTCCAGCCTTTCGTCGTGCTCCCTCACCTCTGTTCTCTAGAAGAGAAGGTATTTTTTTTACTGTAATTGTTGTTTTAATTTTTCTTCTTCAATTATTGTTGTTATCACCGTGGTCTAGGATTGTTGATGATATTCTTGATTCTGTTATGCTGTTGTTGGTCGCCACCCACAACCATCGACAGCAGCCGACGACCACCGGCCGAGCCCGCCTCCTTCTGAATTTGGTAAGACTCTGTTCTTTCACCTATGCTTCTTGATTTTGATTTTCTGAGGTTCTGATCTTGTTCTGTGAGCTCGCCTGTTCTATGCTTGATTTTGGATTTTGATTTTCTGAGGTTTTGTGAGCTCGCCTGTTCTATGCTGCCTTTATGATTTTGGATTTTGATTTTCTGAAGTTCTGTGAGCTTGCCTATTCTATGCTGCCTTCTTGATTTTCAGGATTGATGTTTTTTATTTTGAATATGTTTTGCATTGCTGCTTCTGTTAGCTCGCTGCTTCATGAATCATGATGAATATTTTTTCCTGCTTCTGGTAGCTGCTTCTGTTTTGCATTGCTGCTTCTGTTACCTGCTTCTGTTTTGCATTGCTGCTTCTGTTATGGGATTGATATTCTGAATTGCTGCTGCTTGTTTGAGTTAATTTTGTTGATGGTTAGTTTCTGAATTGCTGCTTTTTGTTTTGAGTTAATTGTGTTTGAGTTAGTATAATACTATTGTTTGAGACTAATTGATTATGGAGGTTGATTTGGTTGAATTTGTGTAAATTGTGTTGTTTTGTTTTGTTTTGTTTGGATGGTGCAGGCTGAAATTCAAGGAGCATATGCAGTACTGGAGTAGATAAGCAAGCTTGCCAAGGTTCAGAAAAAGGTCTCTGTAGTTAAGAGTGTCATGATCTAGAATATTGAAAAGGCTGTAGAAACGTGAGAACTTTGTTTCAATTAGATATGCAGTTTTATTTTTCCCATAGTATCTATTGATTTGCCAGATTTGGTTTTGGAACTTTAATCAAAATAAAACAGGAAACTTTAGTTTTGCATGTAGCTTAGCCAACTAATTTAGAAAAAAAGGAAGCCTTTGGAGGAACAGGGCCAGGTGGAGCAAGAAATATTGCAATTATTTGTTGATGGTTAGTTTCTGAATTGCTGCTTTTTGTTTGAGTTAATTTTGTTTGAGTTAGTATAATACTATTGTTTGAGACTAATTGATATTATAGCTTAGCCAATCATTTTTTAGTATAATACTATTGTTCGAGTTAGTATAATACTATTGTTTGAGACTAATTTGGTATATTTAAAATTATATATTGAATTTTTATATAATTTTAGTGTATACTTAATTAAACCGGTTCGACCACGATTCGACCCTGGTCGGACCATTGAACCATTGAACCAGTTGCTTGACCGGTTCAATGACCGGTCCGGTTTTCATAACCTTGATATATATACATATAGAAAAAAAAAACGAGACCTAAGGCTACACTTATAAACAGTAGCTAAGTATATATATATATATAAAAAAAAACGAGGGATCTAAGGCTACACTTATAAAAAGTAGTCATGGTATACAATGTGGCTATGCTTTACAGGTGATGCAGTAGCGTTGAAAAGCGTAGCCTATTCTGGCAAAAATGGAAGCTGAAAAGCGTAGCCTTTGGTCCTGGATAGCATCACTTGAAAAGCGTACCCTATTCCCAAACGTCAAAAGCGTAGCCCTTGGTGCAGAAAAACGTAGCCTTTGAGAATAGGCAACGGCCGAATAGGAATCACTCCAAAAAGCGTAGCTGTAGTCCAAAAAACGTAGTCGTAGCCTAAGGCATCATTTTTTTCACTTTTGGCTACACTTTTCAAGTGTACCTGAATGGGTATTTTTCTTGTAGTGATTTTTTATTAGAATTACGAATGTCAAGAAATCGGACTCAAAAAAGGTTGAAATTCCAAGGTTTTTCGTTCTTCTCACTCACGGCATACTCTCTCTTTTTCCTTTTAGTTCAATTGGTGATTAATGAAAGAAAAAGGAAGATGAGTATGGATTGATAATATTAACTCAAGCTTTGTGGTTATCAAAGCGTCATTAGGTGTCATTTGTATTATATACATATACATGCCACGTTTCATGTATATATAACCACGTTTCAGTTTCAATTTCATATATATATATATATATATATATATATATATATATATATAAGTCATGCTTTGGTTTTCTTTCTTTTCAGTTCCTTTAAGGCTTCGGCCAAAAGGAAAATAAATAAATAAATAATATAATATAATACAGTAATGATAATAATAGAGTGAAATTAAGTGATAATATAATAATAATAATACTAATAATATAGTAATAATAATGATAATAGTATAATAATAATGATATTAATAATAATAATAGTAATAATAATAATAACAATAAAAATTAATTTAATTTTTTGTCTATCAAAATATTTTTTTTAATTAATAATTTAAATTTAATAAAATAAGTCATAATTAAATTAAATTTCAATAATCATAAATTCTATTTAATTATTTTTGTTACAAATATTTTTTTAAAAATAAAATCTCAATAAATATAATAACTCATAAATAACTAATTATTTAATTTTTAAAATTTTAGGGTATTACAGAACCTGCTTTATATCTTCATCATAATCGCTGATGTTAAAATTGATATCTGCATCAATGCCACAAAACTTGATTGCAACTCGATCATATGCCCTGAAAATTAAATCAAACTTACACACTAAAATTTAAATTCATGAAATATTTTTCATTAGCCAAAAAGAAAAAAAAAAAAGAACCAATAACAAAATTACCTAACTGCAGCATGTGCTGTGTCAAATTCACTTATTAAAATACATAAATAAATAAATTCATAAACAAACAGAAAAGCAATATACATCATTTAAAAAAAAGTTTAAATTCAACTACAATCATCACTGCGTTTTCTCATCCAAATATACTTGTTTCCTACAGTTCCTGGATAGAGCACTAACAATTGCGGCATCTATAGCATCTTGATTCTCAGTCTTATATGGAAGACCAAGTTAACATGGACACTAATCTTCAATCGCTGAGAGTGGAATCACAGAGTGCATCTTCCAATTCAAGCTGGACAGAATTAGAAGCTCCATTCTCTGAATAGTCTTTGACTCAAACACATATTTTACATCTTCAACCTGATGATGATTCATGTGATCAAATAATCACATTATTAGAAACATCATGATGAGTTTTCTGATATAAAGGAGAAAGAAAAACACGTAATTGAAGGTCCAAGAGAAGAGGCACTTGAGTTTCTTCAACTTTAGCAGCCAAAGAGATGCAAGTGACAGAGGCAAGTTGGATCATCTGTAATACCCTAACTACCAAAGCTCACACTTCCGGCTACGCGACTCTGATAGTTCGGACATTACGACGACTTTTATATTATTTAATACTAAAATATGAGCCTGTTTGAAACTTTAAACCGCAATACTGCTCCCAAAAATACTTTCATCCGATGACATACATCCATAAATACCATACAACTTACAAAACTCATAAAGAGTACATCCATATATATATATATACATAATTATATATATAAATAATATTACAAGTAATAATCAATACAATTCCTATCCCTCTTACAGATTATATCAAGATAAAGGCGAGGGTACAATAAACCATAACTAAAACAATACAGAGCATCACAGCAAAAATTAAATAAGCTCTTCGTAACTTCTGCGCCATATCCTGAAAGGGGAAAAATGTAGGGGGGTGAGAACATCATCCTCGAAAGGGTTCTCAGTAGAGGGTTTTTAGGAATTACTGTAATAGGATACTTGAAGATAACCGCATCAGTGATTAATAACCGTCTTTTGCCTCTTTTCAAAAACAACAGTTTCCAATAAAAGTAAAGTCGGGAATCCTTTCTAAAAGAGGAACCGTTCAATTCTCAAAAGCTCAAAAGTCTTTCAAAACGGTTTATCTATGCTGAAACAAAATAGCCTTTCATATTTCATTCCAAACCAGAAACACAAAACTGAAATCAACCATCAGTTCATTTCATTCCAACCGCGGCCCTAGGCCCAAACAATCCAACCAACAACCAATCACCACAATCCAACAGAGTCCCAAATGCAAACACAGATAGGAAGTTCAAGCACAAACAAACAGTTATTACAAGTAGAACAGTTAGCAATTAATCACATAGGCAAACCAAGTATAATATGCACACCCAACCAATGTCACACAAATGCATATGATGCATGCCTGTCCCTAGTGGCTGATGATATCATCTGTCGGTTATAGAGCCAACTCGACAAGTCCTGGTAGCTAACCATTGGACTGTCCCTCTGTCGTGCATCCCCAACTCGAGTTATACTCATCATAAACTTGATCATAATCATGATCCATATCCATCACCCTCACTGGTGAATATTTATCCATCACCATCACTGGTGAATATTTATGGGGGCGAGCCCCTCCGGGGCTTTCACAGTGCCCGGCCACACTTACGACATAGGGTCAACAGAGTATCAAGTCTCAACCTGGAGCACGTGGTGGCTAGCCACTGCTACTACCCAGGGAAACTCGTATCTCAGATAGTGGAAGTGCAACATTCACATTTATCAATGATTCAGCATAAACATGCAATCAATCTCATCCATGGATCAACATCCATCTCAGCCATCCGGCTCACGGTTCATTCTAGAACCAGCCAATATTCATATCATACACAGCCATTCCGGCTCACGGTTCAATCCAGAACCAATCAATATGTATAAACATACACAGCCATTCCGGCTCACAACAAAACAGCACTTCCACCATTCAACATCATTAAATTCATAAAGTCGGCATTTAAGCCATAAATCATTTCCTCAATTCATTTCACTTTGAAATCGAGTTTCAACTCTTTTCAGCCTTGGCTTTAAAGATCTCATTTCTCAAATCATCTCAGGCTCATAAGCCAAATTTACTCAAAGTGAGTTCCCTTTTTAAAATAAAGCCACTCTCGGCATTCTCTTTCCAAAACTTCCAAAACCATGGAAAGTTAAAGATTCTTTTTGGGAACATTCAAAATCACCCATCCAATAATGGGATTTTATAACAAAAGTTTCTTGCCAGAGTCCCAAGTCTTTAGGGAAGGTCATCTTACATCAATTCTTTAAAAGTCATTGAAACTCTTAAAATCATAGATTCTCGGTTCAAGTAAATAAAACTGAATTTATTATGAAACTGAACCATACAAAATCACAAGTTCCAACCCGGTCCAAAAATCAACTCATTTGAAACGGGACCAGTTCAATTGAATCAAACCGCTTTCAGATTTCTTTTTGGAACCCATTTTTCCAACTCTTCTAAAATGCCTCAAACTTGATTACTCAATCAAAAATCTAGGTTCCTTTAAAATCACTAAAAACTCCTTTTTATATTGAAATCAATATTATAGCATCATTCTTTCCTTCAGTGATTCAAACGGCAAACATAGTTCAGTTCTAAATAAACCGAACTCAACGTATAAAGTTCATCAAATAAATTAAGCTGGAAAGCATAATTATCCTCTTAATAAATCAAATAATACAATTTCTCAAATCCAAATCTTTTAAATAACCTTTCAAACAAGATTTAGATTTTATAGAAATTTCGACAGTACCTCCCCTAAAACTTGGACTTTTGCCACCCGGTTCGGGTCCCAACTAAACCGTTTTCTCATTCCTTCTCAACAGCTCAAACCAGAAATCAATTCAACAGCAAGCTAAATCCAACAGTTGCCTCAGTGGCATATCTCAAGAAAACCATTTAAAAATCAACTCAATATCAACCGATTTAACTCATTTCCAAATCTTTAAAGAATCGGTTCAGTAACAAATCATTTATCAAAACCAAATCAATTAAAGCAACCCAGGCTGAATTTCAAGAGTATTCTATCTTTCACATCATCAAAATAATTGACTCGATTCAAACCAATCTTCAACGGATTAAACTCATTTCAAATCTTTAAAGAATTAACTTCAAACATTACATTTCACAAGCCACATAACAATTCAGCCAAACCAACATCCATAGTCATTCGAGTCAATCAAATAATACATAAGGCAGATACAATCACCAAATACACAATATCTCACATCAGTACCCATATGTAATAATTCCAATAATAAACTATAGTTTTCGGAAAGTGCCCCTACCTCACAACATTGGAACCACAACCCAACTCGTTAACCAACTCCTTTTATCTCGACCCGAAATCACCGGCAAATCAAAATCTCGGCTCTGCCTGCTCTCTCAAAAGCAGAAACAGCCCCAAACGGCACAAGCAAACCGGATTCTAACTCCTAAAACCATTAACATTACGATTACTTTATTACACAGAACAGAACACTAACGCAGAGCTCTCGAAACCGGAATACTTACTGAAACTAAGAAAGAACGGCTGAACCGAACAGCAACGGACTCTGAACCGGTTGGGCGGTAGCCCCGGTAGCCGCCTTCAGCGGCTGCGGCGACCCAACTCCGGCGACGGTGACTGAAACCAACATGCCGCGACAATAAGACTCCCATAATCTCACAAGAAATGAAAACCAAGTTTGAAACCCTTACCGGCATACTTTTCCGGCGACGGCAGCAAGGTTTTCCGGCGGCCAGAACAATGATAACGCCACTAACCAAAATAGAGCAGGATCTAAATAAGCGGCAAAACCTTGGAACAGTTCCGGCTAGCTCCATTAGCGGCGGCCTGGACCCTTTTCTGACGGCGACAATTCCAACCGAGGCGGCGCCGGCGACGCAAGCACGGCTGGGCATGGTGGTTGAACCCCCAGCTCAGCCTCAGATCTCTCTATCTCTCCTGTTCGGTGTGACTGGACGGCCTTCTCCTCAACGGCACGACGGCAGAGCAAACCAGACTGGCGACGACAGAGGTCACGGCGCGTTCGGCGGTGACGCGGGATGGAGGTGCCGGCGACAGCGGCGACTTCACCTTCTCCGCGCTCGCTCCTCCTTCTCCATCGGTGGTTATGGCTCGCGCTCTCTTCAGGTCGCGGTTCTGCCTCTGATGCTGCGCAAGGATGATCGGCGACGGCACGAGCTCCTCGCGCGACGAATCGGCACAGTGACGGGCTCGGCGGCTGCGTTGGCCTCCTCCCCTCTCGGATCTCTCTCTTACTCGGACTAGATCGGCGGCTTCATGGTGGCGACGGCAAGGAGGCTCGCGACGGTGACAAGGACGCGTGGACTGCCGCGGCGGCGCGACGCGGTGAGGGCGACGGCGGCACTGTGAGCTCCCTTCCCTCTCCACGCCGGCGAACCTTCCTTCTTCCTTCCCTCTCAATTCGTTCCCTACTCCTGTTTCTTTCTTTCTTTCAAGCAGCTTGCAGCTGCTGCTGCTGCATTAGGTACTCTAGGTGTACCGGGTCAGGGGAACCGGGTAGGGTTTTTAGGGTTAGGGTTTCTCTTTCAAAATTAGGGTTAGGGGCATTTTGGTAATTTCAAATAAAAATAGGGATATTATAGTAATTAGAAATAAATTCTAATCCATTAATAATAATGTATAAAAATACTATTTGCTCATCAATTTCATAAATTATTTTCAATAAAATGTCCCAACCAAATAATTAGAAATAATATACTCAATTTCTTCATTTTCCAAAATAGCAGTATTAATATTTAAAATATTACTTATTTAATCCAAATCATATAGAAATCCTTATTATTTCGCAACTACCAACTTTATAATTTGAATATAGAAAATAATCCAATAGTTGTAAAATTGGATAATAAATCATAACTTATCTCAAATTCAATAAATCACAACTTGCCTTAATTATCTTTAATAAAATGATTTCCGAAATTAAGGCTATAAATAACTATATGATTTGAGACTTGATCATAATAAGACTTTTCAAAGATTCTGGGTCTTACATCATCTATGGCTTCTCCCTTTGAAGATGGAAGCTCAAGAAGAACCTATCCAGATAAGTATAAATAAAAAAAAAGGATTAGGAAATTCATTAATAAAATATTATAAAGTAGAACCATGCACACAAATAAAGAGTCCGCCATAATAAAACAAGATCACTGATAAATAACACTTTCCAGCAAAAGAATCAAAGTGCATTTTTTGTAAAATAAATACCTATCTTCTTGTAATAGCTTAATTCTTTGTCCCATTTCAGCAGCACTCAATTGTTCCTCCAAAATGACTTTTGTAGCTTCTCCATGCTTGCTAAGGGCAATATCTGCTCAAACAAAGCACACAACACATTGGAAGGCTATCATGAGTATTGCTCAGAGTTTTATATCTTTAATTTGATTTCTGAGATAGCTATCATGAGTCGTAGTTTGTAGTTTTTCGCGCTTCAAGCTCAAAGAAACTCTAGCATAGAATGGCATGTTAAAATACACAAATCTATTCATATGAGAAATGATTTATAACAAACAAAAACACACAAAGATAAACCCATTCATCCAGCAATAGAAAATGTACCTCAAATATAACAGAGATTATGATGATCTGGCGCGAAGTTCTCCGCCACGACCGGTTTCTCCGATTGACCCTGGCCATAACCGCAGCTTCCTCTTTGGAAATATATTGCAACCTCTTCTCAAAATCATCACTACGTCTTCTGAATATCCCATTCCAAATTCGAGAAATTAACCCCTGCTTCTTACTCTTATTCTTTTTCTTATTCTTTTCCTCCTCTCCATCACCAACAACAGCAGTGGCACCAACACTTTCTTCTTTCTTCTTCTCACCTTCTCCAACTACCTTATTCTCCTCACCCATTCTTTTCTGCTCTTTCTTCTTCCCTAAGAACTCAAACAAAATAGAAGAAATAACCAATTAGGGTTTTGTTGACTAAATTTCACTGTTAGCTATGATACGACACCGTATTGCTTGCGAGTAAGTGAAAGGTCAGCAACACGTTAGGGAAAAGAAGCGACTAAGAATGTGAAGAAAAGTGTGAGTGAGACAAAGAAAGTGGGATTAACAAACTTGGATCTGAGAAGGTTCGAGAATCTTGGGTTGAGGGTTTTTGATGCGTGAGCATCTTTCCTATCTTTTCCTAGTGAATTTGTATTTAAATTGTTGAGTTTAATCAAGAATTAATTATCTTTTATCCACTTTGGATGCTACTTTGAGTCTTGTGAAATTCTGTTTATTTTAGGTAGCATTTGGCTGGATTTGATGGAGTTTCCGCAGAAAAAGAGAAGAAGGCGAATGATGCTGTCAACCCTGACCTCTCTATACTCAAACCTGAATAACTCGAACTACAAAGGTCCAATAAACGTCATTTCAGTGGCGTTGGAAAGCTAACTTCCAGAAATTTCCAACGATATATAATAGTCTATACTTCTCTTCCATCAACTCTACCAAGGCTGTGCCTAACTTGAGAAATCTCAAGTTAAGCGCAAGACACAACAACAACACGCAAGGTTTGAAGGCCAAGGAACAAGTTAGGCGCATGGTATTCCAAGTAAGGCGCATTGCCTCCTCTTCAGTCCAAGTAAGGCGCCTTGTGTGGTGAACCGCATGAAGTTAGGCGTGGATCCAGTGAAGCCAAGTGGTCCCCACGTTACAAGGCGCGGATTATTTAATTAATTCTGATTTAAATTTAAATTTTATTTTAAAATAGGAAAAGATATTATTTTAATTTTAGAAAATAGATTTTAAATTAATTAGGATTAGATATAAAAGGAATTCCAACAGGGTGATCCCACCTCAACATTATTCCATTCCAATTTATAATTCCTATTTTCTACTCTGAACCATGAGCAACTAATCATCCATTGTTAAGGTTAGGAGCTCTGTCTATTTGTATGAATTGATTTTATTGCTTTTTCTATTTTAATTCATGTATGGATTTATGATTTAAGAATTGTTTTCGCTCTTCATCTTATGAATTTGGGTGGAACGGAAGTATGACCCTCTTTCTATTTGAGTTCTTGTAAAACTTGGAAAAGCTCTTTACTTGAACAACAGCTTGAAAACATATTCTCCTAAATTTTAATTATCTGGATTTAATGGGATACGTGACATATAATCCTTTTATTTTTAGATAATTAGAATTTTTGTGGCATATAAACTGGAATTTGATCATGTAGCTTCTAATTGGAATTAATTGACCAAGGAATTGGCAGTTAATGAATTTTAGAGGAGACTAAAAAGATATAAGAAATTAGGGTCTAGTCACATATAGTTTGCCATAAATTAAATCCTAAATAATTAAAATAGTTAGTAAGAAAAGTTAATCCGAAAAAATAGATAACTCTGAAACCTTAACTGTTTTCTTCATATTTTATTCCCAGCTTATTTACTTTACTATTTTATTTTCTGAACGATTGTTTAATGCTCTTTGAATACTCAAACACTATTTTCTGTTTGTCTAACTAAGCCAATCAATCAATCATTGTTGCTTGATCCATCAATCCTCGTGGAATCCACCCTTACTCACGTAAGGTATTATTTGATATAACCCGGTACACTTACCGGTTAATTTGTGGTTAGAAAATTCACACCAAATTTTTGGCACCATTACCAAGAATTGATTGTGATTGACAACTATTCATTATTTAATTGCTTAAATTAGATAATTTTTCTTTTAATTTACTTACTTTTAGTATTATTAATTTTTATTTTTCATTTTTTCCTTTACTTTTTGTTTTGCTTTTCGTTTTCCCACCCCCCGTCCCCCCCCCTTTTTTTTACTTCATTTAACTTTTGAAAATTTTTTTTCGAAACCTGCGTCCTGCGTCCGTTTTTTTAATTTTCCTTTTCATTTTCCTTTTCTTTTATTTTCATTCTGTTTCCTGTTTTATTTTTTTACATCATTTAGCTTTTGAATTTTTTTTCAAAACCTGTGTCCTTTTTTTTAATTTATTTTTCTTTTTATTTTTATTTTCTTTTATTTTCATTCTGTTTCTTTTCATTATTTTTTTATCTTTTAATATTTTATTTTATTTCTATTTTTAACCTCCAAAAAAAATTTGCATCTTATATTATTTTTTTTTAATCTCTGAAATTATATTTGGTGTCCTCTATTTATTTTTATTTTAATTTTTTTTGTTTATTTTTTTGGTTAATTTCGACTTTTTCTGTATTAATTCTACCTATAGTTTTCGAAATTTATTTATTTATTTTATTTAGTATTTTTATTTTATTATTTTACACAGGTTACCTCACAGGGACTTCTCTGCACTCTGACGTAGAGAGTCTTATCTTTTCTTGTCTTCAGTTTGTTTATGCGCAGGAACAGAGATAAAGAACATCTCTTAGACTTTGATCCTGAACCTGAAAGAACTTTCAGGCGGCGTTTACAACAAGTAAGACTTTACAAGTCTGCAGAGTCCACTATGGATAATAATAATGCTGTTAATGCCAATGTGGCAAATCCAAATGGGGATGATCAACAAAGGAGAGTGCTTGGCTCTTATTCTGCCCCTACTGCGGATCTTTATGGAAAAAGTATTGTGGTGCCTCCTATAGCTGCGAACAACTTTGAGTTGAAGCCACAACTGGTCACCCTGGTGCAACAAAACTGCCAATATCATGGACTTCCTCATGAAGATCCAAATCAGTTTATATCTGATTTTTTGCAAATTTGTGATACTGTGAAGACAAATGGAGTGAACTCCGAGGTATACAGACTCATGCTCTTCCCGTTTTCTCTGAGGGATAAAGCAAAACTATGGCTAGATTCCCAACCCAAGGAGAGTTTGGATACTTGGGAAAATGTTGTTACTGAATTTCTCACTAAATTTTTTTCACCAAAGAAGCTGACTAAGCTTAGTTTGGAGGTTCAGACCTTCAGGCAAAAAGAGGGTGAAACTCTTTATGAAGCCTGGGAGAGATACAAGCTACTGACTAGGCAATGCCCTCCAGACATGTTCTCCAAATGGACCCAACTGGATATCTTTTATGAAGGATTAGGTGAGATATCTAAGATGAGCTTAGATACTTCTGCAGGCGGTTCATTGCACAAGAAGAAGACACCAGAGGAGACTATTGAACTTATTGAATTGGTTGCAAGCAATCAATATTTATACTCATCTAACAGGAATCCTGTGAACTCTGAGACCTCTCAGAAGAGAGGCGTGTTGGAAGTGGAAGCTATTAATGCTCTTCTTGCTCAGAACAAGCTTATGTCTCAGCAAATAAATCTACTTATTCAGCAGATGGGTGGCATGCAAGTCTCAACTATCAACACCCAAAATTTACCTCAAGAGGCCTCCTATGACATGGTAGGTAATTTTGTACAAAATAATAATTATGATTATACTCAATCCCCTTCTGAACAGGTCAATTACACGGGGAGTGCTCCTAAAAATCCCAATAATAATCCCTATTCTCAAACCTACAATCAAGGGTGGAGAAATCACTCAAATTTTGGGTGGAGAGACCAACCTCAAAGACCTCAGAACTTCAACAATAATTCTCAAGACGGCTTCCAACAGAACAATTACAATAACCGCCAATTTCAGTCTCAGCAGGCAAACTCTAAATCCCAAGAAGATGCTAATTGGGAGATGATAAAGAGTTTTGTGCAGGAAACCAGAGCATCAATCAAGAATTTGGAGATTCAGATGGGTCAAATAGTCACAAGAGTTAATGAAATTGATCAGAGGACCACTAATAGCCTTCCTGGTAACACAATTCCAAATCCAAGAGAGGAATGCAAGGCTATCACCTTGATAGATGGACAAGTGGTAAGTATGAAAGCACAAGTTAATGAAGAGCCCGTTGAAAAAGAAGTTCCAGAGGAGAAGAAGGAAGAAGTAGAGCATGTCCCTCCAAAGCGTGCAGACAACCCATTCCCAAACTCTCTTGACACTTACCCTACATTGCCAAAGGCTCCTGAGTACAAGCCTAAAATACCATATCCTCAGAGACTTCAAAAGGAGACCAAGGACAAGCAGTTTTCAAAGTTCTTGGAAGTCTTTAGAAAGTTGCAAATCAATATTCCTTTTGCTGAGGTTTTGGAACAAATGCCTCTCTATGTCAAGTTCATGAAGGAGCTGTTGTCAAAGAAGAAGCCTTTAAAGGGAGATGAGACAGTGGTCCTGACTAAAGAATGTAGTGCCATCATTCAGAATAACTTGCCAAGGAAGATGCCGGATCCAGGGAGCTTCCAAATTCCATGCACCATTGGGAGCACAACCTTTGAGAAAGCCCTATGTGATCTTGGGGCAAGCATAAATCTAATGCCCTTATCAGTGATGAAGAAGTTGCAAATCCAAGAGGCACAACCCACAAAGATAGCATTACAGATGGCAGACAAATCTATGAAGCCTGAACACGGATTAGTGGAGAATATCTTGGTCAAAGTGGATAAGTTCTTCCTCCCAGCAGATTTTGTGATTCTTGACACAGGGGAGGATGAGAATGCCTCTATAATTTTAGGAAGACCATTCCTAGCCACTGGAAGAGCTCTGATTGATGTATAAGTGGGTGAACTAGTACTTAGAGTGCATAATGAGCAATTGGTCTTTCATGTCTTCAAAGATATACATTCAACAAGTGAAGAAGAGAGGTGCATGCGGACTGAGCTTATTGATCCAAACCTTTAAGAACTCCCTGATGATGCACAGCAAAATCTGCAGCTCAAACTTCCTTTGGTGATAATCAATAAAATGCCTCCTGACATCAAACCTAAGTTTGGTGTCAGAAATGCATCATCCACCAAGGAGGAGGTTCCCAAAAAGAAGAAAGTACCAGAGGATGGAGAAACAAAAAGATCCCCTGATAAACTACTATTTTATGGTTTATATTGTGCTTAATTGTATGGTTTTATCAATTCTTTACCCACTTATTCATATGATTGGCATGCATTTATATTTCCTTCCTAAAATTATTACATGATTGAATATTTGATTCCTAAAGACTTTTAATTATGTATTTTAATTCTCCTTCATTCCATTAGATGCCGTGATCTGTGTGTTAAGTGTTTCAGGCTTTATAGGGCATAAATGACTTGGAGATTGAAAAGGAAGCTTGCAAAAATGGAAGGAACACAAGAAATTGAGGAGATGACCAGCGAGAAGTGACGCGGACGCATGGCTCACGCGACCGCGCGACATAGAGGAAATCGCAGTGACGCGGACGCATGGCTCACGCGACCGCACGGATTGGAACTGCACAAGTGACACGGTGGCATGGATGACGCGCACGCGTGGCAAGGCAAAACGCCGAATGACGCGTCCGCATGAATGACGAGATCACGTGACATGCGCGATCTGCAGAATTCCCTGGGGGCGATTTTGGGCCCTGTTTTAACCCAATTTTCGGCCCATAAAAGCAGACTAGAGCCAAGGAACATGCAGAAACGAAAACAACAATTCATTACAGACAATTCTCAGTTTTAGATCTAGTTTTACTCCTCCTCTAGGTTTTCTCTCTACACATTCATAGTTCTTAGGATTTTATTTTGATTGCTTTTCGCATTGGGATATTGAGAAGAGTTATTACCTCAGCAAGACTTCGTCATTCTAGTTTGTTTTCTTTACCTGTCTCTTACTCTTCCATGTCCTTTGTTTACTCAGAATTATTATTGGATTATTTTTAGAGTTTATTAATACAAGAACTATTTTTATTTTTAATTGATCCCTTTGATTATTGTTTATCATGTCTTTCTATATTTCCCTTTCCTATGTTATGAATTCTACATTCACAATGAGCAAGTAGTTCCATAACTTGGATGGGAGTTGATTGAAAGGAAGACCTTGAGTTGGAATGCTTAAAAGAAAAATTGTAATTGGGTTTATTATTGGTTTGCCCTCTAGTCACTGACACCAATCTTTTTCAATTGAGCGGATTGGGACTTGTGAATAGAAATAGCTTTTCAACTTGTTTGACTTTTCCTTACCTAGTAAGGGATAACTAAACAGAACAACCCTCAATTATCAATTAATCTTGAGAGTACTCTAACAAGAATAGAGCTTCCAACTAATCTACTCCCCGCCAAGGCTTTTATTTAAAATTACACAAATTCTCTAATTTAATTTCCTGTTATTCAACTCAAACCATTTTTTTGAAAACATCTGATTAATAAAGTAGCACATCTTTCTGCAACTCGTTGGGAGACGACCTGGGACTCATACTCCCAGTATTTTAATTTAAATTTTGTGACAACCTTCTAAATTGATAAGCGGATTTCTGGTTGGTTAAGAACTGTACTTGCAACGTATCTCTTATATTAATTTCTTAACTCACCAATTTCTGCCACGTCAATTTTTGGCGCTGTTGCCGGGGAGTTTCAATAGAGTGCTAAAGTTATTAATTGGAATTTATTTATTTGTATTTTATTTTATTTTGCTACTATGAGCTGCATGTTTCTTTCGTTAGATGACGCGTTCACTTCCTAATCCAAGCTTGCCAGTATTCGATCCTGAGATTGAAAGAACTATTTCACGAATAAGGCAAGCTCGGCGTCGGTTAGTCCTCTCTGAGGGCAGATCTGAAACGTCACTTGAGAAAGAAACAGGCTCCCTTTCTGCTGATTCGGTTGATTTACGTGCAGGTGACATAGCAGCACCTAGGAGAATTACTATCCAGGAGGCTGGAGCCCCTAATTTTTCAATGCAACCGTTTCAAGCGCATCACCCAGCGGTGGCTACAGACTTTGAAATAAAAATAGCACTGCTCAATTTGATGCCCAAGTTTCATGGCTTACCTGCTCAAGAGCCTATCAAGCACCTTAGAGACTTCCAAGCAGCCTGTTCTACTGTCAAGCGTGATGGTGCAGATAAAACTTCCATTTTGTTAAAAGCCTTCCCATTCTCTCTTGAGGGAAAGGCGAGAGAGTGGTACTACACTCAACCCGCAGCAACTGTATCCGACTGGGATACACTTAGAAGAGAATTTTTGGAAAAATTCTTTCTAGCTGAAGTTACTGATAAACTGAGGAAAGACATTTCCATGATTGTTTAGGACGAATCCGAGACTCTCTATGAATACTGGGAGCGCTTCAACAACCTTCTGGAAGCATGCCCCCACCATATGATTGACAAGATAGTGTTGCTCGGCTATGTCACTCAGGGTATGAGGCCCCAAGATAAGACCACATTGGAAAGTGCTAGAAATGGGTCTATGAAAAAGTACAAGACCACTGATTAGGCATGGCAATTGATCAGCGACTTAGCTGAATCTACTCGGAATCACAGGTAGAAACAAGGCCGTTCAAAAGCTATTGCAGAAGTATCCTCTAGCAGAGAGACTGCTGCTCTAACTCAGAGTATCTGTGAAATGACCAACTTACTGAGGCAGATGCAATTGAATCAACAACAAAGTCAGCAAGTTCAACCTTCTCCACCACAGCAAAGCCAACAGTTAGTCCCACAGAGAGTTTGCAGAATCTGTGCTGATTATAGCCATTATACTGATGAATGTCTGCAGCTCCAGCAGGAAGATAACACCGTGGCAGCCACTCATAACTTCTATGACCGCCCCAACCAAGGGTACAATCAAGGTGGCAGTTACAGTCATGGATGGCAGGACAATTCTAACCAGAATTGGAGAGATAATTCTAACCAGAATTGGAGGGACAACAATAATAGAGGAGGCAGAGACAATCAGAGAAATCAGAGATGGAATAATAACAACAACAGGCAGCAAAACCAGAACCAGCCATACAGAGCACCTCACCTGAGGCAATCCCAAGGACCACTGAATAACCAACAGTAGACCTCTCAGATCACTCATCCTTCTTCATCTGCTAATGATGAGTTACTACAATCTATTGATCGGAGACAACAGGCCATGAAAAATAACCTTAATTCTACTCTAAATGGTCTAAACTCTACCTTGCAAACTCTTATCTCACAAATTGGATCAATGAATAACTCCAATAACCAGCCTTTGAGCTCCAGTGGAATCCCCTCTCAACCATTACCCAATCCAAAGGGTGGCATCAATGCCATCACCCTAAGGCCCGGAACCACACTGCAGGAAAGGAATCAGGAGGAGCCAAACCCACCAGAACACGCCTCAGCTGAAGAGGTAGTGGAAGTGGAAGATGTTGAAGAGGAAGAGGACATACAGGACATGGTTGATAAAGAAGAAGTTCTACCACGAGAAGAAGCACCAGAGGATGCTGAAGCTGTGAAGGACACCATTCCCATTCCATTTCCACAACTTGCAAGGAAGCCCAGGAAGCAGCTGGAACCTGATCCCAAAATGGTAGATATATTCAAAAAGGTTGAGGTAACTGTTCCCCTTTTTGATGTTATTCAGCAGGTACCTAAGTACGCAAAATTTCTAAAAGATTTATGTATACATAAAGACAAAATTAATGAATTAGAAACTATTCCTTTAGGTAGTTCTATATCTGCTTTAATGGGAGGTATACCTAAAAAGTGTAGTGATCCAGGTCCATGTATGGTTAATTGTGTTATTGGTGGTGTGATATTTTCTGACTGCATGTGTGATTTAGGAGCATGTGTTAGTATAATGCCTTTGTCTATATATGATAATTTGAGGCTCCCTCCCTTAAAAAGGTCGGCAGCTCATTTTGTGTTAGCAGATAAAAGCATTATTACAGTGGCTGGAGTTGCTGAAGATGTATTAGTGGGCATTAAGGGGCTCACCTTTCCCATTGATTTTTATTTCCTGGAGATGCCCCAAAATGACTCAGAAAAGCCATCATCAATCCTACTCGGAAGACCATTCCTGAAGACCAAAAAGTTCAAATTGGATGCTTTTTCAGGAACATACTCTTTTGAAATAGATGGCCGAGTAGTAATCTTCAATCTGAATGAAGCTATAAAGCATCCTCCGGAGGATCATTCTATCCTCCAGTGTGACATCATAGATGAAACCGTGGCTGAAGTTCACCAGGAGGAATTTGAAGAGAGGTACATAGGACAAGGTCCAAGTGTGGGGACATTCTTAGAGGACAATGAAAGTGCTTTACCATTGTTACCAGCTCCAGACACCCCAGAGCCTGACCATAAGTAGAAGTTAGAATTAAAACCCCTCCCTTCACGCCTGAAATATGCTTACCTTGAGGACAAGCAGAAGTTTCCAGTTATCATTGCAAGGGAACTCACTTCTCAACAAGAAGAGTAGCTACTTAGTGTGCTGAGGAGGCACAAGAAGGCAATTGGTTGGAGTTTGGCAGACATAGTAGGCATCAACCCTCAGGTCCACAGAATATTTTTAGAAGAGGGAGCAAAGCCTGTCCGTCAACCCCAGAGAAGACTGAACCCTACTATCTTAGAGGTTGTCAAAAAGGAAGTGACCAGACTACTGGAGGCAGATATCATCTATCCCATCTCAGACAGTGAATGGGTAAGCCCAGTACAAGTGGTGCCCAAGAAGTCTGGAGTCACCACAGTGAAGAATGAGCATGGAGAGCTCATGGCAACCAGAGTTCAGAACGCCTAGAGGGTCTGCATTGACTACAGACGCCTAAACCAGGCCACTCGTAAGGATCACTATCCTCTTCCATTCATTGATCAAATGCTGGATCGCCTGTCAGGTAAATCACATTATTGTTTCTTAAATGGTTACACAGGCTATTTCCAGATTCATATAGCTCCTGAAGATCAGGAAAAGACCACTTTTACATGTCCTTTTGGGATTTATGCTTATAAGAGAATGCCCTTTGGCTTGTGCAATGCACCAGCTACTTTCCAAAGGTGCATGATGAGTCTTTTCTCTGATCTTATTGAGGACTGTATGGAGGTTTTTATGGATGACTTTAGTGTATATGGTGATTCCTTTAATCTTTGCTTGGATAGTTTATCTAGAGTGTTAGATAGATGTGTTAGTACAAACCTTGTATTGAATTTTGAAAAATGTCACTTTATGGTTAAACAAGGGATTGTACTAGGACACGTTGTGTCTAATACTAGCATTTCTGTAGATTCAGCAAAGGTGGATGTTATTTCTAGTTTACCTTACCCCTCTTCTGTGAGGGAAGTCCGTTCGTTCCTTGGCCATGCAGGTTTTTACAGGAGATTCATTAAGGACTTCAGTAAGGTAGCTCTTCCCTTATCCAGACTACTGTAGAAAGATATTGAGTTCGAGTTCAGTGAGGATTGCAAACAAGCATTTGATAAGCTGAAGACCGCCCTGACTCAAGCTCCAATTGTGAGAGGACCAGATTGGAGCCAGCCATTTGAAATAATGTGTGATGCTTCCAACCATGCAGTAGGTGCAGCACTGGCTCAGTGTGAAGGTAAGGACCCCTTTGTAATTGCTTATGCGTCTAAAAATTTAGATGCCGCTCAGTCTAATTATACTACTACTGAGAAAGAGCTTCTTGCTATTGTTTTTGCTCTGGATAAATTTCGAGCTTATTTACTTGGTACGAAAGTAGTTGTGTACTCAGACCACGCAGCTCTAAAGTATCTATTAGCTAAAAAGGAATCCAAACCAAGGCTTATATGTTGGATACTGCTACTACAAGAATTTGATTTAGAAATTAAGGATAGGAGTGGTAACCAGAATTTAGTGGCAGACCACTTGAGTCGCCTTGAGCACATTAAGCATGACTCCACTCCTATAGCTGATAATTTCCCATTTGATAACCTGCAAGTAGTATCTGAGGTAGTCCCTTGGTATGCACCTGCAGCTAATTATCTAGTTAGCCGCACTTTTCCTCCAAACTTTACTAAGCATCAAAGAGACAAGCTGAAAAGCGAGTCTAAATATTATATATGGGATGACCCATATTTATGGAGATGTGGCGCTGACCAGGTAATTAGACGGTGTGTGCCTCAATCAGAATTCCAGTCCATCTTAGAGGCCTGCCACTCATCTGAGAGTGGAGGACATTTTGGCCCTCAAAGAACAGCTAGAAAAATCCTAGACTGTGGATTCTGGTGGCCTACTCTTTTTAGAGACGCTGCTGAATTTTGTAAATATTATTTCCCATGCCAAAAATTTGGTACTATATCCAAGAGGGATGAGATGCCTCAACAAATTATGCTTTTCTGTGAAGTTTTTGATGTTTGGGGCATTGACTTCATGGGTCCATTCCCAAATTCTAATGGTCATTTTTATATATTGTTAGCTGTGGATTACGTTTCCAAATGGGTGAAAGCAATTTCTACCTGCACTGATGATGCTAACACTGTTGTTTCCTTTGTTAGAAACCACATTATTTGTGGCTTTGGATCCCCACGAGCAATCGTGAGCGATCAAGACACCCATTTTTGTAACAGAAAACTAACAGGATTACTGAAGAAGCATGGGATAATTCATAAAGTTGCAATAGCCTACCATCCTCAGACTAATGGGCAAGCCGAGGTGTCAAACAGAGAGATAAAGCGTATCTCGCAGAAGATAGTCAAACCTCATAGGAGAGACTAGAGCACCAGGCTACAAGATGTACTTTGGGCATACAGAACAGCATACAAGACACCCATTGGGATGAGTCCTTTCCGCTTAGTTTATGGAAAAGCCTACCATCTCCCAGTTAAAGTAGAGCATAAAGCCTTTTGGGCAGTAAAAGAGTGCAACATGGGATTTGAAACAGCCGGAGCTGAAAGGAAATTGCAACTGCAAGAATTAGAAAGCCTTTGCCTGAAAGCTTATGAGAACTCAAGGCTGTACAAGGAGAAGATGAAGGCTGTACATGATAAGCACATCAAAAGGAGAGAGTTCCAACCTGGGGACTTAGTCCTCCTTTATAAATCTCGACTGAGGCTCATGCCAGGCAAGTTGAGATCAAGATGGGAAGGTCCATACAGAGTAGAGAAGGCCGAACCGTACGGAGTTTTTCACCTAAGTCACCCTTCAAGCTCTGAACTCATCAAAGTTAATGGACATCGTTTAAAGCTGTACCATGGCGAGAAGTTGAAGAAAAACAAGGAGCTTGAGATCTTCCTCTTGAAAGATCCACACATAGCCGAAGACTGAGCTAATGGAGCGTCCAACTTACGGACGTTAAAGCAAAGTGCTAGGTGGGAGACAACCCACCATGGTATGATCGTTCTTTTCTTTATTCTTAATTTTCTTTTTCCATAACTCTTCTCCTTATTCGCACATCTAGCTTGCATCTGCATTTGCATATTTTTATTTAAAAAAAAAATTTCACGCGACGCGACCGCGTCAATGACGCGTCCGCGTCGCAGGTGGCTCAGATAGAATAAGAGAGCGAACAGAGAGTCACGCAGGAGCATGGCTGGAGGCGTGCCTTTGGCACAAATCACCCCACGCGACCGCGTCGCTGACGCATCCGCGTCATGTGGGAACATTGGCCTCCCACGCGACCGCATCATTCACGTGGCCGCGTGACCTGAAAATCGACGTGAAAAGGGTGCATAGCCGAAAGTTATGCTGGAGTGGTGCTGGACTAGTGCTAGACGCACAGTCCCTACCACGCGAACGCGTGCCCCACGCGTCCGCGTCATATCCCAATATTGGCCACTCACGCGATCGCATGACCCACGCGATCGCGTCACCCAAAATTTGGTAAAATTAAGATTTCGAACAGAGAGTTGTGCCAGAGCGAGGCTGCCCTCGCGCCAGTAGCATAAACTGTGTCACGCGACCGCGTGACCGACGCGACCGTGTCAATCCATCTAAGCGCAATTCGTGCGAACACATCACCCACGCGTCCGCGTCGCTTGCGCCGCACAGCTTACCCTGATTTGCCAAATATCTTATCTTTCTTCTCCCTAAATCCTATTTTCTCTTTTTCCTTCCTTATTTCTTCCTTCTTTCTTCTTTCTCACTTTCTACTTTCTCACCACCATTACCAAGGTTTTCTTTTCTTCTTCTCTTCTTACTTTTCTATTCTTCTTCTTAATTTATGTTTTCTTCTTTTCTTTTCTTTTTACTTGCATTATCCATGTTTTCCTTTTCCTTTTTCTTTTTCTTTTAATTGGTGTTAGATATTTAGTAAGGTCATTATTATTCCTTAAGATTTGCTTGTGGATTGTTAAGAACTTGTTTGGCAATTATATGTTAATTTTTAAAGGGTTGCTTGCATGTTCCGTTTATTATTTTCCATAATTTACTCACCATGCATGCTATGTGTTTGTGAAAACGCCCGTATGGCATTGTGCACTATTTTGAATCTCTTTTATTCTACTACTCTAAATGCCCGCTTTTTCCAAAACCCTTTTTATTATTTTATTAATTTAACATAATTGTTATTACAAACAGGTTGTTAGTTTGAACTCTGTGGTAATTTAACATGGACATTGAACGCTTGATCTATGCTACTCATGCCTTTGCATGCATGCCAATAAACACCTTGCATTCAATTGTCATCATATGCACTGGCTAATTTCCATTTATGATTTTTCACATGTAGTCATGACCATGTGTTAACTTCATTCATCTTTAATGCGCATTGATTACCACCCATACCATCCTCTTCCTTACTCTGTCCCTTTGAATTCATGTTACTTTCTTTTTTCCCTTTTCAGGATGGCCACCAAGAAAGGAAAAGAGAAAGCTACTCCTAAACCACCAGCAAGAATAGGAACAAAAAGAGCATTAGTGGCAGAGCCTTCTTCAACTGCAGTCAAGCCCTCAACAAAAAGAATTAAGAGGATTATAAAGGTTGATGAAAAGGAGAAAGCCTTCCCCACAAAGGACACTGCGCGATTTCCCAATTGCTACTGTGAGCAGATGTTCCCTATCCTGGCGGAACGAAGTTACAACAACGAATACCTTCTTATCCTCCCGTCCAATATTGCTACCTTTGTTGAGCCGCAAATTGAACGAAGACAATGGGGTTTCCTCCAGAGACAGCCAAGGCAGGTTAATCTTTCTTGGGTAGTTGAGTTCTACTCTAATTTCTACCTGCCAACCCTACAGTCTGTCTATGTACGTCAGAAGCAAGTCCTCATTACAGAAGAGGCTATTCAACAAGCTCTAGATCTTCCCCCTGCTCCAGAAGGATTGGACGCCTTTCAAGAAGCCTCACTCAAGCGCCAGATATACCAATTTGACTGGGACGTTGTTCTCAGAGTTATCGCCCTACCTGGCAACAGATGGATCTTCGGATACCACCGTTCCCGTCCTAAGGGAATATCGGCTTCAGCACTTACCTTGGAGGCTCGCGTATGGGCACAGATCATGTCCCACTACGTCTTTCCGAGCACCCACGAGTCCTCCTTTACTGCAGACATGGCCGCTCTACAATGGTGCATCCTTACAGACCAGCCTCTGAACCTACCAAGATACATCCGGAATGCTATGGGACACGTATAGATTGCGGGCAACTTACCTTTTCCCGCCTTGGTCTCAGATCTCGCCTCAGCAGCCGGAGTCTCCTACAGAGATGGGGACACCAAAGACATGCTTCCACGGGATGATCAATACGTCCCTAACGGGAAATATATTAGACTCCCAGCAACCATTACTAGCCAGCCTACCGAACTGGATGAGGACATTCCTCCTTCCGCACCACAAGCACCTACAACAACCCAACTGCTCCATCAGATACTTGAAAAGTTGGATCGGCAGGAACAGATAGCTAAGATGCGAGAGCGCCGTAACAAGCGCCGATTCACATACCTTAAGGAGCTGATTATGGGAAAATTCAAGGACTCAGACACCCCGGACTCCACTTCCTTTACCAGCACAGGGAGCCATGACGGTCCCGACTGTGGAGATACTGCTACCAGCCCACCCTTGTTCCTGATAGATGGCACCAAGGACGGTGCAAAGCCTTAAGTGTGGGGAGGTCGGTCAATACCTGACTTCTGGAGGTAATTTCTCTTCCTTAACACCAATACATTAGGATATTTAGTTAGTTTTGCTTTTGTAGAATAGGATAAATTACATAGTAATAGATTAGTTGCATGCATGTTCTACTTGATTGAAAAGACAATAAGTTTCTTTTAAGACCCTATCTTTAGAACAAAATTTCACTAATTTTAATCAAAACTTTTATGTTAAAATTGCTTGAAGTTGTATTTGGAACATGATTTTTGAGCTAAAGAACACACAACCTGTGAGATTTGAGCCCAAATGCATGGTTACATTATTTAACCATAATTATTTTATTCTTGTGTGTTTACTTCTCTATGATTGTAATCTACATTTTATTTCATCCTATATGTCCAATGTTTAATATATTTATATGTTTGCATATGATTGAGGCCATTACTTGTTTAAACTCACTTATCCAAATTAAGCCTACCCTTTCAATTACCTTTGTTAACCACTTTGAGCCTTTAAATCCCATTTGTTCTGTATTTTACCACATTACTAGCCTTAAGCGAAAAAATAATTTTATACCCCAATTAAATCTTTGGTTAGCTTAAGATAGAATTGTGTGTGTTAATTAAGTATGGGAAATTGTGGGAACAAAAGATAATAAGGGAATGTGTCATGATAATACAATGGGAATTTGGGTACCTACTCATGTGAAACTATAAGAATTAAGAATCTATGTGCATTGATTAGCTATGTTTATTTTTAGTTTATTTTAAAAAAAATCCAAAAATATTCAATAAATAATTAAAGGGACAAAATTACCCCAATGCTAAGTTAAGAATTCAAAGATCAATGCATGTATGATAAAATTAAAATAAAAAGTTGATACATGAGTATGGAATGTGAAAGAGAAATTTTGGATAGCTGGGTGTGAATTTTAAGTTATATAGAATATATATATGTTGGGTTGAAGCTTGGGTTAATTAAAGATTCAATTTATAAGCTTACTTAGCCATATATGTATCCTTACCCTTACCTTGGCTCCATTACAACCTTGAAAAGACCTCATGATGTTTGCATTAATATATTAAATGTTGTTGATTGGTTAGGTGAAGAACAAAAAAATTAGAAAGCATGATTAGAGAAGGATAGAGTGATTGCCCTATACACTAGAGAGATTAGAGTGTACATACATCATCAGTGAGGGTTCAATGCTTAAATTATATGTTCCCTGCTTTCATGAGCTACCTTCTTGCATTTTTATCTATTCTTACTGTATAAGAATTGAATTAGTGGAGTTTGAATTGTAATTGTCTTGAAGAACCTATTTACTTTTGATCAAGTAGACAAGAATCATATAGTTACATTCATATATATAGGTTGCATTGCATTACATGAGTTTTACATGTTCCTACTCATTTATTTTATCTCCTTCAACTAAGCATGAGGACATGCTAATGTTTAAGTGTGGGGAGGTTGATAAACCACTATTTTATGGTTTATATTGTGCTTAATTGTATGGTTTTATCAATTCTTTACCCACTTATTCATATGATTGCCATGCATTTATATTTCCTTCCTAAAATTATTACATGATTGAATATTTGCTTCCTAAAGACTTTTAATTATGTATTTTAATTCTCCTTCATTCCATTAGATGCCGTGATCTGTGTGTTAAGTGTTTTAGGCTTTATAGGGCATAAATGACTTGGAGATTGAAAAGGAAGCTTGCAAAAATGGAAAGAACACAAGAAATTGAAAAGATGACCAGCGAGAAGTGACGCGGACGCATGGCTCACACGACCGTGCGACATAGAGGAAATCGCAGTGACGCGGACGCATGGCTCACGCGACCGCGCGGATTGGAACTGCACAAGTGACGCGGAGGCATGGACGACGCGCACGCGTGGCAAGGCAAAACGCCGAATGACGCGTCCGCATGAATGACGCGATCGCGTGACATGCGCGATCTGCAGAATCTGCAGAATTCACTGGGGGAGATTTTGGGCCCTGTTTTGACCCAATTTTCGGCCCAGAAAAGCAGACTAGAGCCAAGAAACATGCAGAAACGAAAACAACAATTCATTACAGACAATTCTCAGTTTTAGATCTAGTTTTACTCCTCCTCTAGGTTTTCTCTCTACACATTCATAGTTCTTAGGATTTTATTTTGATTGCTTTTCGCATTGGGATATTGAGAAGAGTTATTACCTCAGCAAGATTTCGTCATTCTAGTTTGTTTTCTTTACCTGTCTCTTACTCTTCCATGTCCTTTGTTTACTCAGAATTATTATTGGATTATTTTTAGAGTTTATTAATACAAGAACTATTTTTATTTTTAATTGATCCCTTTGATTATTGTTTATCATGTCTTTATATATTTCCCTTTCCTATGTTATGAATTCTACATTCACAATGAGCGAGTAGTTCCATAACTTGGATGAGAGTTTATTGAAAGGAAGACCTTGAGTTGGAATGCTTAAAAGAAAAATTGTAATTGGATTTATTGTTGGTTTGCCCTCTAGTCACTGACACCAATCCTTTTTAATTGAGCGGATTGGGACTTGTGAATAGAAATAGCTTTCCAACTTGTTTGACTTTCTCTTACCTAGTAAGGGATAACTAAACAGAACAACCCTCAATTATCAATTAATCTTGAGAGTACTCCAACAAGAATAGGGCTTCCAACTAATTTACTCTCAGCCAAGGCTTTTATTTAAAATTACACAAATTCTCTAATTTAATTTCCTGTTATTCAACTCAAACCATTTTTTTGAAAACATCTGATTAATAAAGTAGCACATCTTTCTGCAACTCGTTGGGAGACGACCTGGGACTCATACTCCCAGTATTTTAATTTAAATTTTGTAACAACCTTCTAAATTGATAAGCGGATTTCTGGTTGGTTAAGAACTGTACTTGCAACGTATCTCTTATATTAATTTCTTAACTCACCAATTTTCGCCACGTCATCCCCACTGAAGGTTTCTCCCAGGAATGAAAGTGGTGTTGACTAGCAATCCAATGTGAATTTATGTAGTAAACAGAATCCTCTCTCTAGAGCATATTGAGCAACTTTATGGAGACACAGAAAAGAAGTTCAAAGTAAGGGGTGAAGAGCTGAGCCCCTATGATCCTCCTCCTTAGAGGAACTGAACGTCAAGCTAGTGACGGTAAAGAAGCGCTTGTCGGGAGGCAACCCGATAATTTTGTATCCTTAGTTATTTTTCGTAGTAGTGGTTTTCTTATTTATTTTATTTTTATTGAGTTTTTACTGTTTTTCTTTCATTTTACGTGTATTTTGATCATGTAACTATTTTAGAACAGGAACCAAACACTTCAAAAAAAAAAATTTGCCTATCTCCAAATTCAGCGTGAAAGAGTTGAAAAAAAAAAAATATATGCAAACTGGTCCCCACAACACCCTTCTTCATCCCCTTACTCCCTTTCCCCTTATTCCCGTGATCACCCCCACCTACCCCCTCATTCATTCCCCATTCAAACCAATACCTCTCCCCACCCTCCCCCTTCACCCCCTATATATATATATATATATATATATTACTATTCCCTCCCTTCTTTATATACGTATATATATTATCCCCCTCCCCCCTTCTATATATTTTTACGTATATAACCCCCCCTTATCTATCGTGTATTATATATATATATATATATATATATAAAGAAAAAAAATCTAATAAATAAATACATAAATAAATGAATAAATAAATCACTATATATATCTAATTTAAAAAAATTTTAAAAAAAATACAAAAATCTATATATATTTTAAATAGTTTTAAGCTTTCTTTTCTTTTTATCATTTTTTTTAATTTTTATTTTTCCTCCTCCGTGCACTTTTTATGTCTTTCCCTGTTTTCAGATTTTCTTTGCTTGATGACAAGCAAACTTTTAAGTTTGGTGCTGTAGCTTCGCTTGTGGCTTTTCTGTTTATTTTAATGGCATCAAAGGGAGGCGAATCATCTTCACGGAGGAGCACAGCCTGAAGAAGAAAATGGCCACTAGAATAACTGAGGTGGTTGAGTTCCTTTCATTCTATATTCCTTCCCGTTCTTACTATGTTATATTCCTGTTTTTCTGTCTACCTTGTTATTGCATGATCAGTTGTTATTTCAATTCCTAGGTCCTAGTTTAATTTACTGTTTATTTTGCTATTTGATTTTTAATTCCGAAAAGTGTCTCATGTATTGCTCACTGAACTTGAATTCAAAAGAAAAGGAAGAAGAAAAAGGTGTATTACATGAGAAATAGAGTTTATAACAAAGAACAGTCTGATTTACTTAAATGTGGTGATATTCTTTGTTATTATGAATGCATGACATAAACCGTGCATGTTTGAATTTGAATCAAGGAATGTTGACGTATAAGGAAAAGGAATTTAGAAAAGTATTATGAATTTTCTGAAATTAGTGACAGTTAATCCTTGAAACAAAAGAAACAGCAAAAAAAAAGAGGATATAAAAGTAAGGTCCAAGGCTCTGAGCATCAATGACTAGGGAGGTCAGACATGATTAAAAGCTCAAAGAGTTATTTTCCTAGTCATATGTTTGTGGTGTTCTTGTGTCAAGTAATCCTTGAGACAGAACATTTAGAGTCGAGATCAATTGCAATTAGTAGAGTATGCCAAAGGCTTTGAGCACCATTGTCTGGGATTAGCTGAAAGAAAAAAATCATAACTTTAAAAGAGTTCTCCAGTTAAGTGCTTGTGGTATTTTTGTGTCAATTAACCCTTGAGAAAGAACATTTAAAATCACGGCTAGGATCAAGGTGCAAAGCACCAGTTAATTGAGAATTAAGGGATATCTGATGTGTTCAAGGATTTAACTGAGGTATAAAGATCAGAAAACTCATAATATGATCCGGATTTTAATTCCGCATGACATTGACATTCCTCTGATTCAAAGGAGAGTGAGATGCAAAAACTATTCAGAATTTCAATAGATAAATCCCACTTTAAGAAGAGACACAAGCATAACTAAACTCTCACTTCTCATGCAAATTTACATCTTAATCTTGTATTAGTTTTGGTTGCTTGAGGACAAGCAACAATTCAAGTTTGGTGTTGTGATGTGTGAGCATCTTTCCTATCTTTTCCTAGTGAATTTGCATTTAAATTGTTGAGCTTAATCAAGAATTAATTATCTTTTATCCACTTTGGATGCTACTTTGAGTCTTGTGAAATTCTGTTTATTTTAGGTAGCATTTGGCTGGATTCGATGGAGTTTCCGCAGAAAAAGAGAAGAAGGCGAATGATGCTGTCAACCCTGACCTCTCTGCACTTAAACCTGAATAACTTGAGCTACAGAGATCGAATGAACGTAATTTCAGTGGCGTTGGAAAGCTAACTTCCAGAGCTTTCCAACGATATATAATAGTCCATACTTCTCTTCCATCAACTCTGCCAAGGCTGCGCCTAACTTGAGAAATCTCAAGTTAGGCGCAAGACACAACAACAACATGCAAGGTTTGAAGGCCAAGGAACAAGTTAGGCTCATGGTATTTGATGAGCGGATAATTTATACGCTTTTCGGCATTATTTTTAGTATGTTTTTAGTAGAATCGAGTTACTTTTAGGGATATTTTTATTAGTTTTTATGTTAAATTCACATTTCTGGACTTTACTATGAGTTTGTGTGTTTTTCTGTGATTTCAGGTATTTTCTGGCTGAAATTGAGGGACTTGAGCAAAAATCAGATTCAGAGGTTGAAGAAGGACTGCTGATGCTGTTGGATTCTGACCTCCCTACACTCAAAGTGGATTTTCTGGTGCTACAGAACTCAAAATGGCACGCTTCCAATTGCGTTGGAAAGTAGACATCTAGGGCTTTCCAGCAATGTATAATAGTTCATACTTTGGCCGAGTGTAGACGACGTAAAAGGGCGTTGAACGCCAGTTCTATGCTGCTGTCTGGAGTTAAACGCCAGAAACAAGTCACAAACCAGAGTTGAACGCCAGAAATACGTTACAACCTGGCGTTCCACTCCAGAAAGAGCCTCTGCACGTGTAACATTCAAGCTCAGCCCAAGCACACACCAAGTGGGCCCCAGAAGTGGATCTATGCATCAATTACTTACTTCTGTAAACCCTAGTGACTAGTTTAGTATAAATAGAACTTTTTATCATTGTATTCGCAGTCTTGGTTACTCCGGTTCCCCTCTGGGGCCGATACCAATGAACTCCATTATCACTTATGTATTTTCAACGGTAGAGTTTCTACACTCCATAGATTAAGGTGTGGAGCTCTGCTGTTCCTCAAAGATTAATGCAAAGTACTACTGTTTTTCTATTCAATTCAACTTGTTCCGCTTCTAAGATATTCATTTGCACTTCAACCTAAATGTGATGAACGTGACAATCATCATCATTTCTTATGAACGCGTGCCTGACAACCACTTCTGTTCTACCTTAGATTGAATGAGTATCTCTTAGATCTCTTAATCAGGATCTTCGTGGTGTAAGCTAGATTGATGGCGGCATTCATGAGAATCCGGAAAGTCTAAACCTTGTCTGTGGTATTCCAAGTAGGATTCAGGGATTGAATGACTGTGACAAGCTTCAAACTCGCGAGTGCTGGGCGTAGTGACAGACGCAAAAGGAGGGTGAATCCTATTCCAGCATGATCGAGAATCTCAGATGATTAGCCGTGCTGTGACAGAGCATTTGGACCATTTTCACAAGAGGATGGGATGTAGCCATTGACAACGATGATGCCCTTACATAAAGCCAGCCATGGAAAGGAGTAAGACTGATTGGATGAAGACAGCGGGAAAGCAGAGATTCAGAGGAACGAATGCATCTCTATACGCTTATCTGAAATTCTAACCAATGAATTACATTAGTGTTTCTATCCTTATTTTCTGTTTAATTAGTATTATTTTCGAAAACTCCATAATCAATTATTATCTGCCTGACTGAGATTTACAAGGTGACCATAGCTTGCTTCATACCAACAATCTCCGTGGGATCGACCCTTACTCACGTAAGGTTTATTACTTGGACGACCCAGTGCACTTGCTGGTTAGTTGTATCGAAGTTGTGACAAATTATGAATTGAGATTAGAGCACCAAGTTTTTTTTGGAGCCATTACCAGAGATCACAATTTCGTGCACCAAGTTTTTGGCGCCGTTGCCGGGGATTGTTCGAGTTTTCGGCAAGCTTTTGGTCCGGTAACATCAGTGCCAAATTTTGATCCAGCAACAACACCAAGTTTTTGGCGCCGTTGCCGGGGATTGTTCGAGTTTGGACAACTGACGATTCATCTTGTTGCTCAGATTAGGTAATTTTCTTTTTGTTTTATTTTCAAAAATTTTTCAAAAACTTTTCAAAATTTTCTCCTTTGTTTTCGAAATTTTTTTTTTAAAATAAAAATATTTTCAAAAATATATTTTTTCTTCATAATTTTTAAGAATGAATTCTAGTGTTTCATGAAGCATGTTAAAGCCTGGATGACTGTAGGGAATGTCAGGCGTGTCATGTCTGAGTTACATACTAAAGCTTGGCTGGCTATTAAGCCATGCCTGACCCTTTGATTGGAGCTTTAGATTAAAGAGCATAAGATTCCTGGAATTCATATTAAAAATTTTGGAATCCTTATTTTTCTTTTTCAAATGATTTTCGAAAAAATTAAAAGAAAATACAAAAAAAATCATAAAATCATAAAAATCAAAAAAATTATTTTATGTTTCTTGTTTGAGTCTTGAGTCAAGTTGAAAGTTTGGTGTCAATTGCATGTTCATCTTGCATTTTTCAAAAAATTCATGCATTCATGGTGTTCTTCATGATCTTCAAGTTGTTCTTGGTAAGTCTTCTTGTTTGATCTTAATGTTTTCATGTTTTGCATCTTTTCTTGTTTTTCATGTGCATTTTTGCATCCATAGAGTCTAAACATGAAAGATTTCTAAGTTTGGTGTCTTGCATGTTTTCTTTGCATATAAAAATTTTCAAAAATATGTTCTTGGTGTTCATCTTGACATTCAAAGTGTTCTTGATGTTCATCTTGACCTTCATAGCATTCTTGCATGCATTCATTACTTTGATCTAAAAATTTCATGCATTGCATCATTTTAGTGTTTTTCTCCCTCATCATTAAAAATTCAAAATTCAAAAAAAAAAATTAATTATCTTTCCCTTTTTCTCTCTCAAAATTTTGAAAATTAGATTTGACTTTTTCAAAAAATTTTAAAATCTAGTTATTTTTATGAGTCAAATCAAATTGTCAATTAAAAATCTTATCTTTTTCAAAATCTTTTTCAAAAATCAAATCTTTTCCATTTTTCTTAGTTATTTTCGAAAATTCTAAAAATATTTTTCAAAAATATTTTTCTTATTTTTATATCAAATTTTCGAAAATAACAATAACAATTAATGTTTTGATTCAAAAATTTCAAGTTTGTTACTTGCTTGTTAAGAAAGATTCAAATTTTGAGTTCTAGAATCACATCTTGTGATTTCTTGTGAATCAAGTCATTAATTGTGATTTTAAAAATAAAATCTTTTTCAAAACTAATTTCAATCATATCTTTTCAAAAATATCTTCTTATCTTATCTTTTTCAAAAATTTGATTTCAAAATATCTTTTCTAATTTCCTAACTTCTTATCTTTTTAAAATTTGTTTCAACTAACTAACTAACTTTTTATTTGTTTCTTATCTTTTTCAAAACTACCTAACTAACTCTCTCTCTCTAATTTTCGAAAATATCTTTCCTCTTTTTCAAAAATTCTTTTTAATTAACTAATTATTTTAATTTTTGATTTTAATTCGAAAATTACTAACCTTTTTCAAAAACTATTTTCGAAAATCACTAACCCTTTTTCAAAAATAATTTTCGAAAATCCTTCTCCCTCATCTCCTTCTAATTATTTATTCATCTACTAACATCTCTTCCTCACATCACTCACCAAAAATCCGAACTCCCTCTCTCTCTCTGAGTTTAGATTTTCTTCTTCTTTTCTTCTACTCACACAAGGACCTCTATACTGTGGTATAAAGGATCCCTATTATTATTATTATTTTTTCTGTGCCCTCTTCTTTGTCATATGAGCAGGAGCAAGGACAAGAATATTCTTGTTGAAGCAGATCCAGAACCTGAAAGGACTCTGAAGAGGAAACTAAGAGAAGCTAAATTACAACAATCCAGAGATAACCTTTCAGAAATTTTCGAACAGGAAGAGGAGATGGTAGCCGAAAATAATAATAATGCAAGGAGGATGCTTGGTGACTTTACTGCACCTAATTCCAATTTACATGGAAGAAGCATCTCTATTCCTGCCATTGGAGCAAACAACTTTGAGCTAAAACCTCAGCTAGTTTCTCTGATGCAGCAGAACTGCAAGTTTCATGGACTTCCATCTGAAGATCCTTTTCAGTTCTTAACTGAATTCTTGCAGATATGTGATACTGTTAAGACTAATGGAGTAGATCCTGAAGTCTACAGGCTCATACTTTTCCCTTTTGCTGTAAGAGACAGAGCTAGAGTATGGTTGGACTCTCAACCTAAGGATAGCCTGAACTCTTGGGATAAGCTGGTCAAGGCTTTCTTAGCCAAGTTCTTTCCTCCTCAAAAGTTGAGCAAGCTTAGAGTGGATGTTCAAACCTTCAGACAGAAAGAAGGTGAATCCCTCTATGAAGCTTGGGAGAGATACAAAGGACTGACCAAAAAGTGTCCTTCTGACATGCTTTCAGAATGGACCATCCTGGATATATTCTATGATGGTCTGTCTGAGTTATCTAAGATGTCATTGGATACCTCTGCATGTGGATCTATTCACCTAAAGAAAACGCCTGCAGAAGCTCAAGAACTCATTGACATGGTTGCTAATAACCAGTTCATGTACACTTTTGAGAGGAATCCTGTGAGTAATGGGACGCCTATGAAGAAGGGAGTTCTTGAAATTGATACTCTGAATGCCATATTGGCTCAGAGCAAAATATTGACTCAGCAAGTCAATATGATTTCTCAAAGTCTGAATGGAATGCAAGCTGCATCCAACAGTACTCAAGAGGCATCTTCTGAAGAAGAAGCTTATGATCCTGAAAACCCTGCAATAGCAGAGGTAAATTACTTAGGTGAACCTTATGGGAACACCTATAATCCATCATGGAGAAATCATCCAAATCTCTCATGGAAGGATCAACAAAAGCCTCAACAAGGCTTTAATAATGGTGGAAGAAATAGGTTTAACAATAGTAAACCTTTTCCATCATTCACTCAGCAACAGACAGAGAACTCTGAACAAAATACCTCTAATTTAGCAAACCTAGTCTCTGATCTATCTAAGGTCACTGTGAGTTTCATGAATGAAACAAGGTCTTCCATTAGAAATTTGGAAGCACAAGTGGGCCAGCTGAGTAAAAGGATCACTGAAATCCCTCCTAGTACTCTCCCAAGTAATACAGAAGAAAATCCAAGAGGAGGGTGCAAGGCCATTGACATAAGCACCATGGCCGAACCTATAAGGGGAGGAGAGGACGTAAATCCCAGTGAGGAAGACCTCCTGGGACGTCCAGTGATCAATAAGGAGTTTCCCTCTGAGGAACCAAAGGAATCTGAAGCTCATCTAGAGACCATAGAGATTCCATTAAACCTCCTTATGCCATTCATGAGCTCTGATGAGTATTCCTCTTCTGAAGAGAATGAGGATGTTACTGAAGAGCAAGTTACCAAGTACCTTGGTGCAATCATGAAGCTGAATGCCAAATTATTTGGCATTGAAACTTGGGAAGATGAACCCCTTTGTTCACCAATGAACTAAGTGATCTGGATCAACTGACATTACCTCAGAAGAAACAGGATCCTGGAAAGTTCTTAATACCTTGTACCATAGGCACCATGATCTTTAAGGCTCTGTGTGACCTTGGTTCAGGAATAAACCTCATGCCCCTCTCTGTAATAGAGAAACTGGGAATCTATAGGGTACAAGCTGCTAAAATCTCATTAGAGATGGCAGACAATTCAAGAAAACAGGCTTATGGACAAGTAGAGGACGTGTTAGTAAAGGTTGAAGGCCTTTACATCCCTGCTGATTTCATAGTCCTAGATACTGGGAAGTATGAGGATGAATTCATCATCCTTGGAAGACCCTTCCTAGCCACAGCAAGAGCTGTGATTGATGTGGACAGAGGAGAATTGATCCTTCAAATAAATGAGGACAACCTTGTGTTTACAACTCAAGGATCTCTCTCTGCATCCATGGAGAGGAAGCATAAAAAGCTTCTCTCAAAGCAGAGTCAAACAAAGCCCCTACAGTCAAACTCTAAGTTTGGTGTTGGGAGGCCACAACCAAACTCTAAGTTTGGTGTCAAACCCCCATATCCAAACTCTAAGTTTGGTGTTGGGAGGTCTCAACAAAGCTCTGCACATCTGTGAGGCTCCATGAGAGCCCACTGTCAAGCTATTGACATTAAAGAAGCGCTTGTTGGGAGGCAACCTAATTTTTATTTAATTATATTTTTATTAGTTATATGTCTTTATAGGTACATGATCATGTGGAGTCACAAAATAAATCAAAAAATTGAAAACGGAATCAAAAACAGCAGAAGAAAAATCACACCCTGGAGGAAGACCTTACTGGCGTTTAAACGCTAGTAAGAAGCATGTTTTGGGCGTTCAACGCCAGAACAGAGCATGGTTCTGGCGCTGAACGCCAGAAATGGGCAGCATCTGGGCGTTTGAACGCCAGAAATGCACCCTGGAGAAGAGCTGGCGCTGAACGCCCAGAACAAGCATGGTTCTGGCGTTCAACGCCAGAAATAGGCTACAAATGGGCGTTCAACACCCAGAACAAGCACCAATCTGGCGCTGAACGCCCAGAGTTGTGTGGAAGGGCATTTTGCATGCCCAATTTGGTTCAAGGTTGTAAATCCTTGAACACCTTAGGATCTGTGGACCCCACAGGATCACCTCAGGATCTGTGGACCCCACAGGATCCCCACCTACCTCCACTTACTTCTTCTCACCCCTCTTTCACACAATCCCATAAACACTCTTCCCCAAAACTCTTCACCAATCACCTCAATCTCTCTTCCCTATCACCACTTCACCACTCACATCCATCCACTCTTCCCCATAAACCTACCTCATAAACACCACCTACCTTCAAAATTCAAAATCAATTTCCCGCCCAAACCCACCCTAAATGGCCAAACCTACCCCCCTCCCTTCCCTATATATAACCCTCCATTCTTCCTCATTTTCTCACAACACAACCTTCCTTTCTCTTCTTGGCCGAAACACACCTCCCCCCTCCTTTCCATATTTTCTTCTTCTTCCTCATCTATTCTTTCTTTTCTTGCTCGAGGGCGAGCAAAATTCTAAGTTTGGTATGGTAAAAGCATAAGTTTTTTGTTTTTCCATTACCATTGATGGCACCCAAGACCGGAGAATCCTCTAAAAAAAAAGGAAAAGAAAGACAAAAGTTTCCACCTCCGAGTCATGGGAGATGGAAAAGTTCATCACCAAAGCCCATCAAGACCACTTCTATGATGTTGTGGCCAAGAAGAAGGTGATCCCTGAGGTCCCTGTCATGCTCAAGAAGAATGAGTATCCGGAGATCCGACATGAAATCCAAAGAAGAGGTTGGGAAGTTCTAACAAACCCCATCCAACAAGTCGGCATCCTAATGGTTCAAGAGTTCTATGCCAATGCATGGATCACTAGGAACCATGATCAAAGTAAGAACCCGAATCCAAAGAATTATGTTACAATGGTTCGGGGGAAATACTTAGATAATAGTCCGGAGAATATGAGGTTGGCGTTTAACTTGCCTATGATGCAAGGAGATGAGCGCCCCTACACTAGAAGGGTTAACTTTAATCAAAGGTTGGACCAAGTCCTCATGGACATATGTGTGGAAGGAGCTCAATGGAAGATTGACTCCAAAGGCAAGCCAGTTCAACTAAGAAGATTGGACCTCAAGCCTGTGGCTAGAGGATGGTTGGAGTTCATCCAACGCTCCATCATCCCCACTAGCAACCGATCTGAAGTTACTGTGGATCGGGCCATCATGATCCATAGCATCATGATTGGAGAGGAAGTAGAAGTTCATGAAGTCATCTCCCTTGAACTCTACAAAATAGCCGAAAAGCCCTCTCCTGGGGCAAGGCTAGCTTTCCCTCATCTTATTTGCCATCTATGTTACTCAGCTGGAGCTTTCATAGAAGGAGACATTTCCATTGAGGAAGAGATGCCCATCACTAAGAAAAGGATGGAGCAAGCAAGAGAGCCCATTCATGGATCTCAAGAAACGCATGAAGCTCATCACCATGAGATCCCGGAGATGCCTCAAATGCATTTTCCTCCACAAAATTATTGGGAGCAAATCAACACCTCCCTAGGAGAATTAAGTTCCAACATGGGACAATTAAGGGTGGAACATCAAGAGCACTCCATCATCCTTCATGAAATAAGAGAAGATCAAAAAGCAATGAGGGAGGAGCAACAAAGACAAGGAAGAGACATAGAAGAGCTCAAGGACATCATTGGTTCCTCAAGAAGGAAACGCCACCATCACTAAGGTGGACTCATTCCTTGTTCTTACATTCTCTGTTTTTTGTTTTCTCTATGTTAAGTGCTTATCCATGTTTGTGTCTTCATTACATGATCATTAGTAGTAGTAACTATGTCTTAAAGTTATGAATGTCCTATGAATCCATCACCTCTCTTAAATGAAAACTGTTTTAATTCAAAAGAACAAGAAGTACATGAGTTTCGAATTTATCCTTGAACTTAGTTTAATTATATTGATGTGGTGACAATGCTTCTTGTTTTCTGAATGAATGCTCGAACAGTGCATATGTCTTTTGAAGTTGTTGTTTAAGAATGTTAAATATGTTGGCTCTTGAAAGAATGATAATAAGGAGATATGTTATTTGATAATCTGAAAAACCATAAAAATGATTCTTGAAGCAAGAAAAAGCAGCAAAGAACAAAGCTTGCAGAAAAAAAAAACAAAAAAAAAAAGAAAAAAAATAATAGCAAAAAAAAAAAAAGAGAGAAAAAGCAAGCAGAAAAAGCCAAAGCTCTTAAAACCAAGAGGCAAGAGCAAAAAGCCAATAACCCTTAAAACCAAAAGGCAAGGGCAATTAAAAAGGATCCCAAGGCTTTGAGCATCAGTGGATAGGAGGGCCTAAAGGAATAAAATCCTGGCCTAAGCGGCTAAACCAAGCTGTCCCTAACCATGTGCTTGTGGCGTGAAGGTGTCAAGTGAAAACTTGAGACTGAGCGGTTAAAGTCAAGGTCCAAAGCAAAAGAAGAGTGTGCTTAAGAACCCTGGACACCTCTAATTGGGGACTTTAGCAAAGCTGAGTCACAATCTGAAAAGGTTCACCCAGTTATGTGTCTGTGGCATTTATGTATCCGGTGGTAATACTGGAAAACAAAGTGCTTAGGGCCACGGCCAAGACTCATAAAGTAGCTGTGTTCAAGAATCATCATACTGAACTAGGAGAATCAATAACACTATCTGAACTCTGAGTTCCTATAGATGCCAATCATTCTGAACCTCAAGGGATAAAGTGAGATGCCAAAACTATTCAAGAGGCAAAAAAGCTACAAGTCCCGCTCATCTAATTGGAGCTATGTTTCACTGATAGTTTGGAATTTATAGTATATTCTCTTCTTTTTATCCTATTTGATTTTCAGTTGCTTGGGGACAAGCAACAATTTAAGTTTGGTGTTGTGATGAGCGGATAATTTATACGCTTTTTGGCATTATTTTTAGTATGTTTTTAGTAGAATCGAGTTACTTTTAGGGATGTTTTTATTAGTTTTTATGTTAAATTCACATTTCTGGACTTTACTATGAGTTTGTGTGTTTTTCTGTGATTTCAGGTATTTTCTGGTTGAAATTGAGGGACTTGAGCAAAAATCAGATTCAGAGGTTGAAGAAGGACTGCTGATGTTGTTGGATTCTGACCTCCCTGCACTCAAAGTGGTTTTTTGGAGCTACAGAACTCAAAATGGCGCACTTCCAATTGCGTTGGAAAGTAGACATCCAGTTCTTTCCAGCAATATATAATAGTCTATACTTTGGCCGAGTGTAGATGACGTAAAAGGGCGTTGAACGCCAGTTCTACGCTGTTGTCTGGAGTTAAACGCCAGAAACAAGTCACAAACCAGAGTTGAACGCCAGAAATACGTTACAACCTGGCGTTCAACTCCAGAAAGAGCCTCTGCACGTGTAACATTCAAGCTCAGCCCAAGCACACACCAAGTGGGCCCCGGAAGTGGATCTATGCATGAATTACTTACTTCTGTAAACCCTAGTGACTAGTTTAGTATAAATAGAACTTTTTATCATTGTATTCGCAGTCTTGGTTACTCCGGTTCCCCTCTGGGACCGAGACCAATGAACTCCATTATCACTTATGTATTTTCAACGGTAGAGTTTCTACACTCCATAGATTAAGGTGTGGAGCTCTGCTGTTCCTCAAAGATTAATGCAAAGTACTACTGTTTTTCTATTCAATTCAACTTGTTCCGCTTCTAAGATATTCATTTGCACTTCAACCTGAATGTGATGAACGTGACAATCATCATCATTCCTTATGAACGTGTGCCTGACAACCACTTCCGTTCTACCTTAGATTGAATGAGTATCTCTTAGATCTCTTAATCAGGATCTTCGTGGTGTAAGCTAGATTGATGGCGTCATTCATGAGAATCCGGAAAGTCTAAACCTTGTCTGTGGTATTCCGAGTAGGATTCAGGGATTGAATGACTGTGACGAGCTTCAAACTCGCGAGTGCTGGGCGTAGTGACAGACGCAAAAGGAAGGTGAATCCTATTCCAGCATGATCGAGAACCTCAGATGATTAGCCGTGCTGTGACAGAGCATTTGGACCATTTTCACAAGAGGATGGGATGTAGCCATTGACAACGGTGATGCCCTTACATAAAGCCAGCCATGGAAAGGAGTAAGACTGATTGGATGAAGACAGCAGGAAAGCAGAGATTCAGAGGAACGAATGCATCTCTATACGCTTATCTGAAATTCTAACCAATGAATTACATAAGTGTTTCTATCCTTATTTTCTGTTTAATTAGTATTATTTTTGAAAACTCCATAATCAATTATTATCCGCCTAACTGAGATTTACAAGGTGACCATAGCTTGCTTCATACCAACAATCTCCGTGGGATCGACCCTTACTCACGTAAGGTTTATTACTTGGACGACCCAGTGCACTTGCTGGTTAGTTGTATCGAAGTTGTGACAAATTATGAATTGAGATTAGAGCACCAAGTTTTTTTTGGAGCCATTACCAGAGATCACAATTTCGTGCACCAGTATTCCAAGTAAGGCTCATTGCCTCCTCTTCAGTCCAAGTAAGGCGCCTTGTGTGGTGAACCGCATGAAGTTAGGCGCAGCTCTTAGCCAAGTTAGGCGTGGATCCAGTGAAGCCAAGTGGTCCCCACGTTACAAGGCGCAGATTATTTAATTAATTCTGATTTAAATTTAAATTTTATTTTAAAATAGGAAAAGATATTATTTTAATTTTAGAAAATAGATTTTAAATTAATTAGGATTAAATATAAAAGAAATTCCAACAGGGTGACCCCACCACAACATTATTCCATTCCAATTTACAATCCCTATTTTCTACTCTGAACCATGAGCAACTAATCATCTATTGTTAAGGTTAGGAGCTCTGTCTATTTGTATAGATTGATTTTATTACTTTTTCTATTTTAATTCATGTATGGATTTATGATTTAAGAATTGTTTTCGATCTTCATCTTATGAATTTGGGTGGAACGGAAGTATGACCCTCTTTCTATTTGAGTTCTTGTAAAACTTGGAAAAGCTCTTTACTTGAACAACATCTTGAAAACATATTCTCCTAAATTTTAATTATCTGGATTTAACGGGATATGTGACATATAATTCTTTTATTTTTGGATAATTAGAATTTTTGTGGCATATAAACTGGAATTTGATCATGTAGCTTCTAATTGGAATTAATTGACAAAGGAATTGGCAGTTAATGAATTTTAGAGGAGACTAGAAAGGTCTAAGGAATTAGGGTCTAGTCACATATAGTTTGCCATAAATTAAATCCTTCATAATTAAAATAGTTAGTAAGAAAAGTTAATCCGGAAAAATAGATAACTTTGAAACCATAACTGTTTTCTTCATATTTTATTCCCAACTTATTTACTTTACTATTTTATTTTCTAAACGATTGTTTAATGCTCTTTGAATACTCAAACACTATTTTCTATTTGTCTAACTAAGCCAATGAATCAATCATTGTTGCTTGATCCATCAATCCTCGTGGAATCGATCCTTACTCACGTAAGGTATTACTTGGTACGACCCGGTGCACTTGCCGGTTAATTTGTGGTTAGAAAATTCACACCAGTTTTGCAGTGTGGTTGGTGGATCTATCTTAGGTGGAGATTGAGGGGGAAGGAACATATAGGAATATACAAATTACAGGAATATACAAAATTCATATGTTAGAATTTAGAAACTCGGTTCTCTGTAGCAGCAACAGGGAAGGGATAGGGCTAGGGCTAGGGATAATGAAATCAGAATAGAATTACAATGGAAGGGGTTAGGGATATGGATCAAAAGGAGGCGGAGGCCTACCTGAACTAACGGCGATGAGAAGAGATGATGACAAACCTCCGGCGAGGAGAGAAAAAGTAGCGACGAGAATGGCGGCGGAAGGAGCTCGTAAGACAAGAGCACAGCAGAGAGAGCTCGTACGACAATGGCAATGAAGGGAGTAAACGCGATGAGGGCAATGCAGGGAGCTCGTGCGACGCGAGCCGTGGCGGCGACGACAGCGGAGGACGTCACATCTTCAATGGAGAGAGAAGGCAAGGAGTAATTCAAGAAAAACGTGAAAAAGTGAAATGAACCATTGGGAGTTTCAGGAACCTAACTCCTTTTTTTAATATTTTCGACGAAAAATTTTAAATTACAGACGGATTTTCCGTCTGTCATAATTTAATAAAATGTAGCATTTTTGTCCATTTAATTACAGATGGATTTTCCGTCTGTAACTATTTCCCATGAAAAAAATTAATTTTTCCGACAATTATCGACGGATTTTTTTTCCGTCTGTAATTTATGCTAATTCTTTTTTATTTTGTTTTTCGACAAAAAATTCTTCTGAAATTCCGTCTGTATTTCCGTGGGATAAAATCCATCAGAAATATCCGTCTGTAATAACTAGTTTTCTAGTAGTATTTTATTTTAAAATAATTACACAAATTACAAATAAGCATGTGTGATTGTCATAGCTATAAGGGATATCCCATATGAGATGGATAAACAAAAGGTTTAATTACATCATAACGTTTTTTATGTCAAATCCATTTTAAATTTGATAAATGTATTGCTTGTGAAGTATATATGGTCGAATCCATTTTGAATTTGATAAAAGTATTGCTTGTGAAGTATACATTCGTGTATGTCCTATGTAAATTTACCCGTTTTTTATTGCAAACTGAAAACAGATATTCGAAAGAAACATTTGCTTAATTACGGATATGCAAAAATCTTTCTCATTATTATAATGGATTCTCAAAAAAAAAGTTTGTCGAATAAAATATACTTCGACTTAAAACATTGGGTTGTAAACACAAGAGGACTTTGCAATTAGTTATACCTCAAATGGCATAGTCTCTCAATACTCACTTAAGACTTAAGAGGTCATGGGTTCGAGTCTCCCTATCTTCGGTAAAATAAAAAAAAAAAACATAAGAGGACTTTATGAACTTCTTTGAAAAGATTAGATTCAGTACTCTCTTAATTCCTATAATTTTACTAAATTTGTAATTAGATTTTTATAGTTTTTTTCCTTTTAATTGGGTACGAATACAACTTTTATTTTTGTAATGAGTCCTTGTCATTGTGAAAAATATTAGAGTTAGTAAAATATTTTTTCGTAAATTAAAAGTACTCACAATTAAAAACCCAATTAAATCTTCGACCACATATTTTTTTGGAAAAAATATTCCATTTATTTTAACGTTATTGACACGAAAATGACTTAATTATAAAATTAAAAGCATTGTAGAGATATAATTAAAAAAATATAAATTTAATTACAAATTTGATAAAATTATACAGATCAACAAAATTATTAAAGTTAAATAAAATCATGCTATCTAGCTTAATAAGATGTGGTATATCAATAAATATATTATATAAAAACAACATCATTAGTGACTATTGATTTTTTGGTAAATATGTAGTCATCAAATCATCATTTATAAAGGGTTGCAAACTACTACAAAATATAATTATTCACGTACGCAGTCACGGACCTAAGTGTTAGGGTAGGGGGCACTTGCCCCACTCCCATTTCAAATTTTTTTGAAATATATATATATATATAATATATTTTTATTTTAAATTTTAAATGACTTCATTATAAATAAATTAAGCCTAATTATTTAAAGTTCCAAATCTATTTTATTTTTTTATTATTTTTACTAATGTTAACCTAATCAAATTTAGTATTTTTTCATTCTCAAATTTCAGCCGTCACTACTCTTTTATTCTCTTAAACCATCTTCTTCATTTCATATTTTTAACCTTCTTTTTCTATTTCTTTTTTAGTGGTCATCTTCTCTTTATCAAAAGATAAATTTTAAATATTTTTTTATATAACTTTCTATGATTCTATGTATCTTTTAATTTTATTATTTCTCTTTTTGATATTTTCAATTGTAAATTTTAATTCAAACAACTATAGTGTAGGTATTAATCTAATTTTTTATTCTTTTCATAAATTTATATATTTTATTTTATTCTCAATTTAGTGATCCTTACTATTTATTTGTTTATCTTTCGTTCTATTTTATTATATGTAATTATGTTGCATATAAATTTCTAAAGTCAATTGATCAATTTACTCATTTAGAATATATATTTTTTATTTTTAGAAATAATAATGAAAAAAATATTTTTCGTCTTATTTTATTATATGTAATTTTTTATTTTTTGTATTTGAATAATTAATGTGCACTTTAATTTTATGTTTTTAAATTTAGATTAATATATCTTTTGATAGTAATGTATATTATTTTTGCCCCCTAACATAAATTTTCTAGGTCCGTCACTACACGTACGCATTTCATTTAATTTATGTGCATTTCTTTTTATTTTCACGTAATATTTTTGAATTGATAAGAAAAATAGAATAATAATAAGTTTATATTGATATAGTCATATGATTCATTATTATTAAAAAAAACAAAAAAATTAAATATTCAACTCGAGCTTACTATTTTCAGAAACGACAATGTAATCTCTGACAAAAAGGAATAATTCCACCCCTAACGATTTAATGTGAAAATCTTTTACTCAATTTCAATTATATTAGTCCAATAAAATGTAAAAGTGTCTATTTTAATGTATACTATTAATTAATTTGTTTCATTCAGTATTGATATCATATTTACCAGTGCAAAATAACCGAAGAAACTAAAATAAAAAAAATTCCATGAAAATTGCAAATTTATAATCACAATTATTAAAATATATTTTCTTAATAAGTATGTATGCCCAACTTTTTATAAAAAAAAATATATTCTAATAAAATATAATTTTTATATAATTAAACCTTTTCATCGCACAAATTTTATTGCTAGTTATATATATATTTCATACTTTTAAAGAAGATTCAAAAAATTGTATTAACAACAAAAGAAAAACTATTTTTGATTGGAAAAAGGTAATAAATTTTAATTTTGTAATAACTATGCATATGATATATCATATTAAAGAAAAATTTTAATAACTTTTATTTCGTTAATTCTTTTTCACTTATTTTTTTATGGAATACATAAAGATATGTTTGCTCGAGATACACATAATCAAACACAATAAGAAAAACACTTCACTTAACATATTAATTATTTTCTCCTGTGATCTAGAAGAAATATAGCTCTAATTAATAGCAGCAGCAACATCTTAGACCCGTACAACAACCATATGCAAAGCTCTTAGATCCACATAACTTGTTGCAAGTTTTAGCATGACATTGTCCTTGAATGCAAAACATTACTACATCATTAATAGTCCTATACATTATTCCACCTCTTGCGTCTGCGGTAATAATAAACACAACAAATCCGTTAGAATTTCTATCTAAATCGAAATGTGCATTTGAATGTAATATGATAACAATAATATATTTGCATGAATATTTAAAAATAATTGAAATCTCCGTATAAGAAATCTATAATCTCTCTCATGATCTTTTTATTTATTTTAGAAAAAGAGTTCAAACAAGTGCACCCGATTTTTATTATAAAATGAAATTTGAAACAAAAGCAATGTTATTTAGTTTATAATTTTATACAAGAGGGACCAAATATTTAATAGATTATCGGTAACAATTACTCAATCAATAATTAGATCATAATTTAACAATGAAAAATGATTAGATCATACCATCCGATCACAAGAATGCTTTATATGGGAAAGGAAAAAAATGTTTTAGAAAAAAGTGTAATAATAACGTTGAGAAATATTTTTTGTTACTTTAAATTTAAGCAGAAAATCAAAATTTAGGAATAATTACTATAACTCTCTCATGATAAAACAACAATGTAATTAAGTTTTAAAGCAAATTTTGATACCTAAGGTACTAGCGAAAAGTGAAGCCACGAAAAAAATGCACAAAAACAACTTTGTAACAGCATTAGGGATAGACACATGAGTTCATGGTCTGCGTTAGGAATAGACATGCATCATGTTGTTTGTACATTTGCATTTGATTGCGCTTGCTTGTCTTATTTTTTTTGTGATTGTGCAGTTTGTCTTGTTGTAACTTGCTTGTACATTGAATTGAATCTCTTGCTTGTACTATTTGTTTGTGAATGTATTAAAGTGATTACGAATTGACATTTGACTAAGGATTAACTATGTGACTGAGAGACGGGTAACATGACTAGTTTTATATTTAAAATTTGTTTTGAGTTTAGAGATTTTAAAAAGAGGTAATTAGTTAGCTAAAGTAGAACCAAGAGTATTTTCAAAGGGTTTGATAAAAATATAGTTTTATTGAGTAAAGTTAATTATTTGCACTTTATTTCATTACTTTTACGGTATTCCCATTCCCTACTGAGAACGTGCGGTTTGTTCTCACCCCAAAATCTTTCACCCTTTCAGTGTCATAGGTTCGAAGACTCAGCTTGAAGCTGCAGATGGTTATTAGTTTTCTTTGCGTTAAGTTAAGAGTTGAGTTGCTTTCATAGAATTCCCTCGCCTTTGATATTTTAGATTTATTTTATACAAAGGGATAGGTATTGTCTTCAAGTTTTATATTGAATTCATTTGTATAGCATTTATTATTATTAATAATGGTGTGATTTTAATTACTAAAAATAATTTTCTAGTATTTTCTTATAAACTGAAATGCGATATCGACAGAAAGGCTCAATATTAAATAGATAATAAAGGAAATCAGGTCCATAACGCCTTACTTTTAGTACGATCATGACGTGTTAAAAGTTAGGGTGTTATAATAATAATAATAAGTTTATATTGATATAGTCATATGATTCATTTTATTAAAATAAATAAAAAATTAAATATTCAACTCAAGCTTACTATTTTCATAAACGACAATGCAATCTCTGACAAAAAAGGATTATTAAAAGGATCGGAATACAAAAAGAATTGTTTGCTCGAGATACACATAATCAAACACAATAAGAAAAATACTTTACTTAACCTATTAATTATTTTCTCCTGTGATCTAGAAGAAATATAGCTCTAATTAATAGCAGCAGCAACCTCTTGGACCCGTACAACGACCATATGCAAAACTCTTAGATCCGCATAACTTGTTGCAAGTTTCAGCATGACATTGTCCTTGAATGCAAAATATTGTTGTATCATTAATAGTCCTATACATTATTCCACCTCTTACGTCTACGGTAATAATAAATACAACAATCCGTTAGAATTTCTATCTAAATCAAAATGTGCATTTGAATGTAATATGATAACAATAGTATATTTGTATGAATATTTAAAAATAATTGAAATTTCCGTATAAAAAATCTATAATTTCTCTCATGATCTTTTTATTTATTTTAGAAAAAGAGTTCAAACAAGTGCACCCGATTTTTATTATAAAATGAAATTTGAAACAAAAGCAGTGTTTTAGTTTATAATTTAATACATGAGCGACCAAGGATTCAATCCATTATCAATAAGAATTACTTCATCAATAATTAGATCATAATTTAACAAAGAAAAAAGAATAGATCATACCATCCGATCACAAGAATACTTTATATGCGAAAGAAAAAAAATGTTTCTCAGAAAAAAGTATAATAATAATGTTGGAAAACATTTTAGTTTCTTCAAATTTAAGCACAAAAATCAAAATTTAGGGATAATTAGTACAACTATCTTATGACAAAATAATAATGTAATTAAGTTTTAAAACAAATTTTGATACTAGCGAAAAGTGAAGCCACGAAAAAAATGCACAAAAACAATTTTGTAGCAGCATTATTAATAGCCATTTTGCCAAAATCACTTTATGTTCTCTTTCTTTCTTTCAATAATATGTCTAATCCTAATATGATATTTTAATTATGATGATAATAAATTGGTCTTTTGGGATTACAAATACTACTATCTCACACATTATTAGCATGTTTACTTACCCAATGATAAAATAAAGTTAGATAGTCCTTATATTTGGAAAATTTATTTAAATATTTTTCGTCTAATTTAAATATTTAGTCTGAATTGTCCTTAGATTGTCCCCCGACGTGCATCCCCAAGAGTCTATGCATAGTTTTTTCTCAAATAATCAATATTTCTCAATGGGGTAACATTCTCGAAAATTTATATAGTGCCCGGTCACACTTACGTCGTAGGGTCAACAGAGTATCGAGTTTTCAATCTGGTATACGTGGTGGCAAGCCATGGTACTTTATCCAGGGAACCTCGTATCTTAGATAATTCAAATTCATAAGCCATGTGAATAATTCAAAGTTCATATCTCAACGTTCTCAACATCATAATCATTCATCAATCCAAATCTCATTTCCAAATTCATTCAAAAATCGTATTTCAAAGAAATTCCTCATCATCCTTCTTTCTATTCTGTTCACTAACAATTCTCAATCCAAAACATAACTTTTCCTTTTATAAATGAAGTAATCTTAAATCATATAATGCTTAAAATTAAACCTTTTAAGATAACTACTTCAAATGAAACTTCTAATTTTATAAAATTTCGACAGCATCTCCTCTAAAACTCGGATTCTGCCACCCTTTTCGGGTCCCATCCAAACATTTCTCAACCCTTTTCAAATCTTATTCATTTGCAAAATTCAACTAGTTCCAATATCAAATTGTTTTCAAAGCGAATCAGTGCCAATAATAAATCTCTTTTTAAAATCAAACCAGCTAAAATACTAAATCATTTATAAAGTCATTTATAAAGTTAGTCTAACTCAAAATTAAACCGTTTCCAATATCAAATTGTTTTCCAAAGCTGATTCGTTCACATTATCAAAAATAGCTTCAAAATCAAGAAAGCCATTTTTCATAATAATCAACTAAATAACTTTTTAAACTAATTTCTTTTCAGCAATCACAAACTACTCAAGCAATCAAGCAACCAGTCATTCAGTCCAGCAAACAACCACATTTATAAGACAATCATAATCACAGACATATGTTTCTCACATTAATATCTATTTATAACAACTCTATAATGTAAAATAGATTTTAAGAAAAACCCCTACCCCGATTAGTCGCAAGTTGCCTAATTAAACCCATTAAATCCTTATTCTCATGTTAATTGGCAGTAACCGTAGAAATTCTCAAGCAACCGCAGGGATCACGGCAACAACCACATATCTGACATAATTTAAAATTAACGCGGAATGGATATTGAGCGATATTAGAACATAATTGATAGTAGAGTATTGTGATAAACAAGAATGTAACCAAAATAACCTTACCATGATAAACAAAATAGAACAACATAATAACAGCTTCCAGATTGACCGGACAGCAGCTTCGATAGCGGCCGAAAACTCTGATGGTTCAGCAGCAACCTCAATTTTTGACATGCAACCCCATAAAATTGACCTTACAACATCTATACATAATAATCCTTAACTGCAAATAACTAGAACGATTACAATACGAGTTTCAGAGCACAGGCAACTTACCATGAAAGGAAGAATGAAGGAAGTGGAGCAGCAACTTTGACGACAGTCTCCTATAGTAACAACACCGTTTCCCGGCAGCCAGAGGCGCGGCGGCGCAGCCTCTAGCAGCGGCAGTGGTGAACGGTGGCGCTTTTCTTCCTCGGTGTGTCCCTGAGTCGCACGTCTCCTCTCCCTTCCCTGGACGGCAACGCACAGCAGTGACAGAACCATCGGCAGCCGCGACAAGTTTCAGCGACGGTGGCGCACAGATCAGCGTTGGCGATAGGGTTTCGGGCGGCAGAGGCGGCGTGGAGCTTCGGCAGCGATGGCTTCACGGTGAGGGCGCGATGGCAGCGTGCGGTTCCCTCCTTCGTGTTTCTCTTCCTCACCTCAGATCTGATCCGCGACGGCAGCTTCGAGGCAGGTCGGCGGCGACGCATGGCGCAGTGGCGACAACCCCTTCCTTGGCTCCCTTATGCAGCGGCTTGGGCTAGATGGAAGGTAAACGGCGACGTTTGGGCATGAAAACGGCGGCGAGGATCCTCCAGCAGAAGCAGCAGCAACGTGGGGCTTCGACGGTGAGGCGTGGCGGCGACGGCTCCTCCCTCTAGCTTGACGACGGCGTAACGGCAGCCCACACCCTACCGGCGACGCATCTCCCCTCTCAGATCTCTCCTCCATGTTTTGTTTCGTGTGTAAATGGTTGGAAGGCAGAAAGAGTGAGGAGAGGAGGGTTGGGGGCTGCGCAGGTGAAGAGGAAAGAGAGGCGGTAAGGATAGAATTAGGGTTAGAGGCAGTTTGGTCATTTTACTAAAATTAGGGGTAGTAGAGTAATTGAAAAACCAATTTTAATTCAACAAAATCATCTCTAAAAAAAATATTATTTAATCATAAATTTACAAATTAATTTCGATGAAATATTCTAATTAAAGGATTAGATATAGTATAATTAATTTTCTTTATCTTTAACTTAAAGTATTAAATGATATAAATATAAATCATCTAAAATCAAATCATATAAAATTCTTATTATCTTTAATAAGAATAATTTCTAAAATTAAAACTATAAATAAATATATGATTTGAGATTGATTTAAAATAAAACTTTTCAAAATTTTTGGGTCTTACACCATATGCAAAACTCTTAGATCCGCATAACTTGTTGCAAGTTTCAGCATGACATTGTCCTTGAATGCAAAATATTGTTGCATCATTAATAGTCCTATACATTATTCCACCTCTTGCGTCTGCAGTAATAATAAACACAACAAATCTGTTAAAATTTCTATCTAAATCGAAATGTGCATTTGAATGTAATATGATAACAATAGAATATTTGTATGAATATTTAAAAACAATTGAAATCTCCTTATAAAAAATCTATAATCTCTCTCATGATCTTTTTATTTATTTTAGAAAAAGAGTTCAAACAAGTGCACCTGATTTTTATTATAAAATAAAATTTGAAACAAAAGCAGTGTTATTTAGTTTATAACAATTACTTCATCAATAATTAGATCATAATTTAACAACGAAAAAAGAATATATCATACCATCCGATCACAAGAATACTTTATATGCGAAAGAAAAAAATGTTTCTCAATAATAATAATAATAATAATAATAATAATAATAATAATAATAATAATAATGTTGGAAAACATTTTTAATTTCTTCAAATTTAAGCACAAAAAACAAAATTTAGGGATAATTAGTATAACTATCTTATGACAAAATAATAATGTAATTAAGTTTTAAAACAAATTTTGATACTAGCGAAAAGTAAAGCCACGAAAAAAATGCACAAATACAACTTTGTAGCAGCATTATTAATAGCCATTTTGCCAAAATCACTTTATGTTCTCTTTTTTTCTTTCAATAATATGTCTAATCCTAATATGATATTTTAATTATGATGATAATAAATTGGTCATTTGGGATTACAAATACTACTATCTCACACATTATTAGCATATTTACTTACCCAATGATAAATTAAAGTTAGATAGCGCTTATATTTGGAAAATTTATTTAAATATTTTTCGTCTAATTTAAATATTTAGTTTGTGTAACACCCTAATATTCAAATCCTTATGCTCGAGTCATAAGTCAATGATATTACGGTGGTACGACTCTCAGGTGGATTTTTAATATATAAATATAGGTAATTTCGAAAAGAGTATTAATCGAGAAGCCTGAAAAGAGTAGAAATAAAATCGCAAAGACGTATCACTCACGTTTCGATAACAAAAGATAAACTGTGAAGCCGAAAATGATATACGAACAAGGCGTAGAGGAGATTAAGAGATAGATAACAGATAGATATATATAACATAAGTAAATAGCCACTAGTCGCGACCCGCGAAGTTTAGGCCGGCTAGGGTACAGTATGAAAGTAGATGACAACATTATATCCTAATCTCTCCCAAAGGAAACATAAGAGCCTCTATAGGCAAGTTCCAAAAGAGTTCAATACATAATATAATCTTTTCAAAACATAGGTGGAGAGATTCTAATCAAACACAAAGTAGAGGAAATAAAGATCTTCGCCGTCTCTCAGACGACCCACAACTCACTTCTGAGCACCTGGACCTGTATCTGAAAAACAAGAGATATATACGGAATGAGAACCCCGGGCCCATGGGTTCCCAGTACGGTAAAAGTGCCAAATAAATACAATGCACTGCAATAAAAACTCACCAAGCATCCTAAACTCCTTTTCACCAAGTATCCAGCCTAGATTCTCACTAATCTATAAATAGGCATCTGTCGTAAGGGAATACTAAATCTAGATCACATCTCATATGACTCCCAACTCGCTGACTCTCCCACGAATCAGATTTCAGAATCATAAACAAAGCCATCATCAGTCGTGCTGTCTCAGCAATTCTATATCAATATATCATGCCCTCCCTGGAACTAGTGAAACCACATCACTGCATCTACCCAGGGAGCTCAAATCATCTCAACTAATGATCACCATCATCATGCAATCGCATCATCAATTCATCTCATCAAGAACAGCCCTCAACCTCCACCGACACCAACATGAGGGGCCTCTCAGTTGTACAAACACAAGCAATACAGGCAGGTAATACACAATTAGGGTACAAGTAGAACAAGTAGCACATAATCAGGTAACTTAGCATATATAATGTAGAAATCCAAAACAAATAGGCAAACCCAAACAATTCAAACATATGCAAATGATGAATGCCTGCCCTATGGCTGATGATATCATCTGTCGGTTATCAAGCCAACCCGACATGTCCGGTAGCTAACCCGGGCACAGTCTCTCTGTTGCGTATTAATATCATTAGAGGGAATATGTGCCCTGTCACCATTAGAGGGTATCTGCGCCCTGTCGCCATTAGAGGGTATCTGCGCCCTGTCGCCATTAGAGGGTATCGGTGCCCTGTCACCCTTACAACCAGAGAGAAAACACAAGCATGCTTACATTCAACATTTTTCATCATTATTCATTTATCATATTCGTTAATTTATCATATATGCCTTTATACTCAGCCATAATCCATAATGTCTTTGCCGTAACTCGGCAATAACTCAGCCACCCGGCTCACAGTTCCATCCAGAACTAGCCAATTTATCAACATGGATCCGCCGTATCCGGCAAGAACTCAGCCATCCGGCTCATGGTCCAATCAAGAACTAACCATTTATCAATAAATATAGCCCTTCGGCTCATGGCATACACGGTACTTCCACCGCCATCCTCCATATCTCATATAATCATATCTGATCATCATTGATCATAACCTTTTCCCTTGCTTCACTCGCAAGTTACCACATCCCCTAGCTCCTTCCTCATTGCTAGGCATACCATAATGATTTGATACATAAGGGGTGAGATCGGAGGCTTAAAAGTATGAGGTTTGGCTTTAAAAACTCAAAAATCTAACTTTGGCATGAAAACAAGGCCACGCGTACGCGCACTCCACGCGCACGCGTGGATGGCCAAAAACTCATCGACGCGCAAGCGTTATACGCGCGAACGCGCGGGTTGAAAAATATCCAAACGGCGCGCAAGCGTCAGCCACGCGTACGCGTGGGTGCTCTTGCGCCCAGGCACAAAACTGGCACGACCCTGGCACAACTCTCTGGAAAATAGCTGGGCATTTGGTACAGCGCATCGACGCGCCCGCGCACGCGTGGATGGTGCTTTCTGGAAGAACGGCGCGCACGCGCCAGGTGCGCCTACGCGCGTAGGGTCGTTCTGCTAAAAATTTTCTAAGTTAAAAGCTGCAGAATTTACAGATTCAACCCCCAATCTTTCGACAAACATAACTCTCTCATTTTAAATCGTTTTTCACCCGTCCTTCGAACGGCATGGACATCCCGGATCCAATTTTATTTCTAAACAGATTTGGCAGAAAACAGAGATCCGTAGTCCAGGTTATGTCCCGTCAAAGTATGCCCCAAAACCATGTTTCCATACAAAACCACAAAGTGCCATTTTCAAAACAAGCCATTTTCAACTCTTTTCAAAATCAATCAAAACATGCCAATTTCAGCCTTTTCTTTGAAATCAATCAAAATATACCAAAATCAACATCAAGCCTCCTCAACTCGCACGTTGACACTTTCTCAAACTCAAACACATTTACATATCATATACTCTTTCTCATGCCAAATTTCAACAACACTATTTCCAATCAACCATCATTATACATAATCAATATCGTACTCACTATCACGTGGCTTTACCCACAAATCAACCTTAATTATTCCTCAAGCATATATCACGACAAACATATCTCTAATGCATCATCATACCATCAAGGCATCAATAATCATAATCACATATATGACCATATAATATATCTCAACCAAAACCAAACATACTTCATCTATATAATTGCACCCAAATTTACCAAATCCCACACCTCAACTCCTCAAACCTTATTATTCAATAACCAACCCAATCATTCATATATTCATTATCTGAAATTCATCCAATCACTTGTGTCATCATACAATGCACACATCAACTTACCTTTCTCACCTTTTTTCGGCCTCCGGCCCAAAATCCACGGCCTCCGGCCCAATATCATAATTTAAATGCATAAACCACAAATCAATACTCATTACCCAGTACATCAAATTCTCAATACACCAAGCATACAAGGCCACACAATTCTCAACCCAAATCATTAATTCACATTACATACCAACTATGCATATTAGCACCAACCATTTACACAATCCAAACTTAATCCTAGGGGCATCTAGCCTAGGAATTCTCATCACAACACACGGTACTTAAATGAAACTTAAACCGTACCTCTTGTAGCCAAACCAATTGAGCCTCTTCTTTGGAAGTCTTCACCAACCTTAGCTCCAAGCCTCACCAAAGCTCCTCAAGCAATACCAATCTCCCAATTGTGCACCAACATCACCAAATACACTAACATAACCAATATCACATACATACATCAACCTAGGGCTCATAAAAATGACAAGTCACAAGGGTTTGAGCACTTCTTACCTCAACCCATATGAAGTAGGGATAGAACCCACTTAGAATCCATGTTGGAGTATCCCTAAACACCTAAAATCACAAGATTTTAACACTAATTACCCAAAAACGTGTAACAGTGGGAATTTCGAAAACTGGGCAGAGATGAACGGAATACTCACCACAAAACTTAAGTAGAATTGTAGAGGATGAGAAGAGCGACGCGTGGCCGCAAACGGCTCGTCAATCGGAGCTCCGTAGCTCAAGTTATGGTGGTTTGAAGATCAAAGAGAGTTAGGTTTTCTCTTTTCTCTTTTCTCTTCTCTCTTCCCAATTTCAGCGCCCAACACCCCTTCTTTAGGGCAAAATGAGCTGAAATGATCATAACTAATGTTTATATATGTTGGGTCTTGGGCCCACTTAGGCCCGGTTCACTTATTTTTGCCCATTGGCCTAATTTTGGGCCAAAACCTTTAAGATTAGCGCTCTAAATTGCACTTTAAATATTTCTACCTTCCCTAATTATAGTTCCTCATTTATTAATCTTATTTACCCATAATCAATTTCCTCAGTTGTAGTACCAGACAGATCTCAGCCGGTACTGCCGGTCAAAATTCTACTGTGCGCTTTTACGCAGAAAACTATGTTTTCCGACTCGGAAAAATTCACTGAATCCAAATATCATATTTGAATTATCAAATTCCAATTGCAAAATCTTCCAACCATATTCGCTGTTATTTAACTTATTATTTAATTAATTTCGGTTAGACCGGGTATTACATTCTACCCCCTAACAGAAATTTTCGCCCTCGAAAATTCCATCCATCACTGCGAGTACGCGAGCGTAGTCTGCCTCTATATCCAACGCATAACAGTCCCAAGGTCCTTTTATTCTGCGCGCTTCCGTTGCCGCGCTCTGATTTCTCTATATTCGAGGTTCTCGGTCATTTGTCCAACGCCGACCAATAGTCTCGTTCCTTACTTTTATCGTCTCATCAACTCACCCTATTAAATCTCAAATCATGTCATCAATAATATTACCATCGTCGTTAATCACAGCCATCGTCCCCCATCACTATAATCAATCAAAGATCATCACCACACCTTAATGATACTCCATCACTATCCTCTCTCTCTGCCAAGCCAATTACCACTAATCACAGCTCAACTCCAAGCATAAACTCCAAACTTACTTTTTTATTCTCAAACCCTCGAATTTCCACATGACTTGCTGTTATAAAGCCTCCGACTCATCAATCAAAAACCCCTTTCATTTCTGGAAAGCAAATGAGTTTGAAATAACAATTTAACAAAATTATAAGAATCCGCTTTCCTTTAATAATCTATAAAAGCATTCGAGACACATCTCTTTTGTTAACGTTACTCATATCAAAAATCATCCTCAAAACCATAACCAACGGTCTTTCAATTTCTTGGGAAAAATTTTCAACAGTACCTCCCCAAAAATTGGAGTTTACCACCCGTCACGGATTCCCTTAAACCAATCTCAGTACCGCATCAGCATTCCAATTTAGTGGTTTTCACATTCGTCTTTCAAAACCAATCATTATAAATCTCAATCTAATTCCAAGGTCACTATGACCAAACATCATAGTACTCATCTCTCAAACACGACAACTTGCACTCTCTCATCATCTAAATCCAATTATGCATCAATGATAATTTCCTCATCCACTTTAGAACCATCAAAGCTCGCAGCCGCAATCAATTCCAACTATTAGGGATCATTACTTGCAGTAACCCGCTTAACCCTTCTAGTATTCAAACATAAGATACTATAGTAAACTTTTACAGCTCTTATTCGTAGCTATCCTGTGTTACTGCTTCCACAAGTTTTCGCTGCTTTATTCTGATCTCTCGTCTAGTACGAGTTCTATCACTTACTCCCTCACAACCACAACTTAGCATGACTGGCATTCACTAGATTTCTATCTATGATAGCCAAAACCACATACCAACTTAATCGTACTTTTAACACGTTGTTACCGATCTTTTGCTTACCAATTCCCAAACCGTCGGATCTAACGGTATCACCCGTTGTTGTAGTGAACACACGACCTTGTTGTTGGCCCTTGGTAGTATTCCGGTTGACCTTCTTAGGACATTTCCAGGACACGTGTCCAACTCCTCTGCAACCATAGCAAAGTCCCAATCCACCTCGACACGGAGTTCCCGGATGATGGCTTTGACATCGCCCACCAGTCATTCCACTCTGAGGTTGCTTTCCGTTAAAGGCCTACCTAATCACTTATGCTCACCAAACCTTCTATTAAGATAACTTAGGGTTATCTAGAACAGATCATAATTTTTTATTCGACCATGTATTATGAGTGAATACCAGCCTTCAGCATTATCTAAAGTGGTAAAGAATTAAGTTATCAGTTTTCTTATTACCTCAGGTACGAAAATCAGACCTGGCAGTCTCCCGGTCCTTCCAATGTGGGCAATCTCTGACCAAATGTCCTAGCTTTCCGCAATTGTAACACAAACCCGAACCATAACGACACGGTCTATTTGGGTGATGATCTCCACATCTCTGACAGCTCAAAACATCTGAAACAACCACTATTTGCTTTTCCCTACCTTTTCCTTGGAAATTCTTATTTGTCGCAAGGTCATTTTGCCTTTGGGGAAGACGTTGTGGGTATCCTCTTCTCTTAAACTCTTGACCCCTTGTTGGGTATTCCTGATTGTGCTCTCTGCGGTGGAACTCCTGACGGTCATTCTTCGTCTCAACAGCCTTCCTCACACATTCTTCAGCAATATGGCTCTTGTTCACAAGTTCGGAGAAGACCCTAATCTCCATCGGTCCAACGGAGCTCAGGATTTCACTTCGAAGTCCTCCCTCATACTTAATACACTTCCATTCCTCGAAGTCTCCCGGGGTTCCTTGACACATACGAGAAAACCTGAATAACTCCTCAAATTTATCCGTATACTCAGATACGGACATTGTACCCAGCTTCAGCTGCAGTAATTCAAGTTCCTTGACCGTTCTAGCAGAATTTGGGAAGTACTTCTTATAAAATTCCACTTGGAAGGTACCCCAGGTGATAGGATCATTCCCCTGCTGCAGGAGACGTCGGGCCCCTTGCCACCAATGCGATGCTTCCCCCGTGAGCAGATAGGTAGCAAATTCAACACACTGTTCTTTAGGCACCAACTGCGCTTGCAGTGCTCGCTCCATGGCCTGAAACCAGGTGTCAGCTTCAGTCGGATTAGTGGTTCCCTTGAACTTAGGTGGATTAACCTTTAAGAAAGTTGCCAGTGTCATCGGGCCCTGAGCTCCACTTCCGCCATTGCCATTATTGTTTATCTGTTGCCTAAGAGCCTCCGCAGTGGCCTGCATAGTAGCAGCCATATTCTCCAACACCGCATTAAAGTTTACCGGGTTATTTGGGTTGATTTCCGGTTCCTGAGTACTAGTACGATCTCTCTCACGTCCCCGACCAGGTCCACGAGGCGCCATCTGGTTCCTATACATACCAAACAATCGATATCAAGTTGATCAGTCTCAATATCGGAAGTATAGTGCTTCAAAGTACCAAAAGTACACTCATGGACTTCATGCTAGATGTATCAGTTAGATACCCTAACTACCACAGGCACAGACTCAGAGTATGCATTGAAGCATAAGTAGTTCCATCCCTCAGGCTCACGAGGACGAACTGCTCTGATACCATAATGTAACACCCTAATATTCAAATCCTTATGCTCGAGTCATAAGTCAATGATATTACGGTGGTACGACTCTCAGGTGGATTTTTAATATATAAATATAGGTAATTTCGAAAAGAGTATTAATCGAGAAGCCTGAAAAGAGTAGAAATAAAATCGCGAAGACGTATCACTCACGTTTCGACAACAAAAGATAAACCGTGAAGCCGAAAATGATATACGGACAAGGCGTAGAGGAGATTAAGAGATAGATAACAGATAGATATATATAACATAAGTAAATAGCCACTAGTCGCGACCCGCGAAGTTTAGGCCGGCTAGGGTACAGTATGAAAGTAGATGACAACATTATATCCTAATCTCTCCCAAAGGAAACATAAGAGCCTCTATAGGCAAGTTCCAAAAGAGTTCAATACATAATATAATCTTTTCAAAACATAGGTGGAGAGATTCTAATCAAACACAAAGTAGAGGAAATAAAGATCTTCGCCGTCTCTCAGACGACCCACAACTCACTTCTGAGCACCTGGACCTGTATCTGAAAACAAGAGATATATACGGAATGAGAACCCCGGGCCCATGGGTTCCAGTACGGTAAAAGTGCCAAATAAATACAATGCACTGCAATAAAAACTCACCAAGCATCCTAAACTCCTTTTCACCAAGTATCCAGCCTAGATTCTCACTAATCTATAAATAGGCATCTGTCGTAAGGGAATACTAAATCTAGATCACATCTCATATGACTCCCAACTCGCTGACTCTCCCACGAATCAGATTTCAGAATCATAAACAAAGCCATCATCAGTCGTGCTGTCTCAGCAATTCTATATCAATATATCATGCCCTCCCTGGAACAAGTGAAACCACATCACTGCATCTACCCAGGGAGCTCAAATCATCTCAACTAATGATCACCATCATCATGCAATCGCATCATCAATTCATCTCATCAAGAACAGCCCTCAACCTCCACCGACACCAACATGAGGGGCCTCTCAGTTGTACAAACACAAGCAATACAGGCAGGTAATACACAATTAGGGTACAAGTAGAACAAGTAGCACATAATCAGGTAACTTAGCATATATAATGTAGAAATCCAAAACAAATAGGCAAACCCAAACAATTCAAACATATGCAAATGATGAATGCCTGCCCTATGGCTGATGATATCATCTGTCGGTTATCAAGCCAACCCGACATGTCCGGTAGCTAACCCGGGCACAGTCTCTCTGTTGCGTATTAATATCATTAGAGGGAATATGTGCCCTGTCACCATTAGAGGGTATCTGCACCCTGTCGCCATTAGAGGGTATCTGCGCCCTGTCGCCATTATAGGGTATCGGTGCCCTGTCACCCTTACAACCAGAGAGAAAACACAAGCATGCTTACATTCAACATTTTTCATCATTATTCATTTATCATATTCGTTAATTTATCATATATGCCTTTATACTCAGCCATAATCCATAATGTCTTTGCCGTAACTCGGCAATAACTCAGCCACCCGGCTCACAGTTCCATCCAGAACTAGCCAATTTATCAACATGGATCCGCCGTATCCGGCAAGAACTCAGCCATCCGGCTCATGGTCCAATCAAGAACTAACCATTTATCAATAATATAGCCCTTCGGCTCATGGCATACACGGTACTTCCACCGCCATCCTCCATATCTCATATAATCATATCTGATCATCATTGATCATAACCTTTTCCCTTGCTTCACTCGCAAGTTACCACATCCCCTAGCTCCTTCCTCATTGCTAGGCATACCATAATGATTTGATACATAAGGGGTGAGATCGGAGGCTTAAAAGTATGAGGTTTGGCTTTAAAAACTCAAAAATCTAACTTTGGCATGAAAACAAGGCCACGCGTACGCGCACTCCACGCGCACGCGTGGATGGCCAAAAACTCATCGACGCGCAAGCGTTATACGCGCGAACGCGCGGGTTGAAAAATATCCAAACGGCGCGCAAGCGTCAGCCACGCGTACGCGTGGGTGCTCTTGCGCCCAGGCACAAAACTGGCACGACCCTGGCACAACTCTCTGGAAAATAGCTGGGCATTTGGTACAGCGCATCGACGCGCCCGCGCACGCGTGGATGGTGCTTTCTGGAAGAACGGCGCGCACGCGCCAGGTGCGCCTACGCGCGTAGGGTCGTTCTGCTAAAAATTTTCTAAGTTAAAAGCTGCAGAATTTACAGATTCAACCCCCAATCTTTCGACAGACATAACTCTCTCATTTTAAATCGTTTTTCACCCGTCCTTCGAACGGCATGGACATCCCGGATCCAATTTTATTTCTAAACAGATTTGGCAGAAAACAGAGATCCGTAGTCCAAGTTATGTCCCGTCAAAGTATGCCCCAAAACCATGTTTCCATACAAAACCACAAAGTGCCATTTCAAAACAAGCCATTTTCAACTCTTTTCAAAATCAATCAAAACATGCCAATTTCAGCCTTTTCTTTGAAATCAATCAAAATATACCAAAATCAACATCAAGCCTCCTCAACTCGCACGTTGACACTTTCTCAAACTCAAACACATTTACATATCATATACTCTTTCTCATGCCAAATTTCAACAACACTATTTCCAATCAACCATCATTATACATAATCAATATCGTACTCACTATCACGTGGCTTTACCCACAAATCAACCTTAATTATTCTTCAAGCATATATCACGACAAACATATCTCTAATGCATCATCATACCATCAAGGCATCAATAATCATAATCACATATATGACCATATAATATATCTCAACCAAAACCAAACATACCTCATCTATATAATTGCACCCAAATTTACCAAATCCCACACCTCAACTCCTCAAACCTTATTATTCAATAACCAACCCAATCATTCATATATTCATTATCTGAAATTCATCCAATCACTTGTGTCATCATACAATGCACACATCAACTTACCTTTCTCACCTTTTTTCGGCCTCCGGCCCAAAATCCACGGCCTCCGGCCCAATATCATAATTTAAATGCATAAACCACAAATCAATACTCATTACCCAGTACATCAAATTCTCAATACACCAAGCATACAAGGCCACACAATTCTCAACCCAAATCATTAATTCACATTACATACCAACTATGCATATTAGCACCAACCATTTACACAATCCAAACTTAATCCTAGGGGCATCTAGCCTAGAAATTCTCATCACAACACACGGTACTTAAATGAAACTTAAACCGTACCTCTTGTAGCCAAACCAATTGAGCCTCTTCTTTGGAAGTCTTCACCAACCTTAGCTCCAAGCCTCACCAAAGCTCCTCAAGCAATACCAATCTCCCAATTGTGCACCAACATCACCAAATACACTAACATAACCAATATCACATACATACATCAACCTAGGGCTCATAAAAATGACAAGTCACAAGGGTTTGAGCACTTCTTACCTCAGCCCATATGAAGTAGGGATAGAACCCACTTAGAATCCATGTTGGAGTATCCCTAAACACCTAAAATCACAAGATTTCAACACTAATTACCAAAAAACGTGTAACGGTGGGGAATTTCGAAAACTGGGCAGAGATGAATGGAATACTCACCACAAACTTAGTAGAATTGTAGAGGAGAGAAGAGCAACGCGTGGCGCAAACGGCTCGTCAATCGGAGCTCCGTAGCTCAAGTTATGGTGGTTTGAAGATCAAAGAGAGTTAGGTTTTCTCTTTCTCTTCTCTCTTCCCAATTTCAGCGCCCAACACCCCTTCTTTAGGGCAAAATGAGCTGAAATGATCATAACTAATGTTTATATATGTTGGGTCTTGGGCCCACTTAGGCCCCGGTTCACTTATTTTTGCCCATTGGCCTAATTTTGGGCCAAAACCTTTAAGATTAGCGCTCTAAATTGCACTTTTAAATATTTCTACCTTCCCTAATTATATTCCTTATTTATTAATCTTATTTACCCATAATCAATTTCCTCAGCTGTAGTACCAGACAGATCTCAGCCGGTACTGCCGGTCAAAATTCTACTGTGCGCTTTTACGCAGAAAACTATGTTTTCCGACTCGGAAAAATTCACTGAATCCAAATATCATATTTGAATTATCAAATTCCAATTGCAAAATCTTCCAACCATATTCGCTGTTATTTAACTTATATTTAATTAATTCGGTTAGACCGGGTATTACATTCTACCCCCTAACAAAATTTTCGCCCTCGAAAATTCCATCCATCACTGCGAGTACGCGAGCGTAGTCAGCCTCTATATCCAACGCATAACAGTCCCAAGGTCCTTTTATTCTGCGCGCTTCCGTTGCCGCGCTCTGATTTCTCTATATTCGAGGTTCTCGGTCATTTGTCCAACGCCGACCAATAGTCTCGTTCCTTACTTTTATCGTCTCATCAACTCACCCTATTAAATCTCAAATCATGTCATCAATAATATTACCATCGTCGTTAATCACAGCCATCGTCCCCATCACTATAATCAATCAAAGATCATCACCACACCTAATGATACTCCATCACTATCCTCTCTCTCTGCCAAGCCAATTACCACTAATCACAGCTCAACTCCAAGCATAAACTCCAAACTTACTTTTTTATTCTCAAACCCTCGAATTTCCACATGACTTGCTGTTATAAAGCTCGACTCATCAATCAAAAACCCCTTTCATTTCTGGAAAGCAAATGAGTTTGAAATAACAATTTAACAAAATTATAAGAATCCGCTTTCCTTTAATAATCTATAAAAGCATTCGAGACACATCTCTTTTGTTAACGTTACTCATATCAAAAATAATCCTCAAAACCATAACCAACGGTCTTTCATTTTTGGAAAATTTTCAACAGTACCCCCAAATTGGGTTACCACCCGTCACGGTTCCCTAACCAATCTCAGTACCGCATCAGCATTCCAATTAGTGGTTTTCACATTCTTCAAAACCAATCATTAAATCTCATTAATCCAAGGTACTATGACAAACATCATAACCATCTCTAAACACGACAACTTGCACTCCTCATCATTAAATCCAATTATGCATCAATATAATTTCATCCCTTTAGAACCATCAAAGCTGCAGCCGCAATCAATTCAACTATTAGGATCATTACTTGCAGTAACCCCTTAACTTAGTATTCAAACATAAGATACTATAGTAAACTTTTACAGCTCTTATTCGTAGCTCCTATCCATGTGTTTAAACTGCTTAAAAAAACTCGACAATGTTTTTTTTCCGCCTTTACCCGTGCTTGTATTCTGGAAGGATCTCTCCCGTTTTCTAGTGGGACCAGGATTTTTTTTCTTAGTCAGCCGTGTGAGCTCCCTCACAATCCCACCAACTCTAGCTAGGGTTATCTAGAACAGATCATAATTTTTATTCGACCATGTATTATGAGTGAATACCAGCCTTCAGCATTATCTAAAGTGGTAAAGAATTAAGTTATCAGTTTTCTTATTACCTCAGGTACGAAAATCAGACCTGGCAGTCTCCCGGTCCTTCCAATGTGGGCAATCTCTGACCAAATGTCTAGCTTTCCGCAATTGTAACACAAACCCGAACCATAACGACACGGTCTATTTGGGTGATGATCTCCACATCTCTGACAGCTCAAAACATCTGAAACAAACCACTATTTGCTTTTCCCTACCTTTTCCTTGGAAATTCTTATTTGTCGCAAGGTCATTTCGCCTTTGGGAAGACGTTGTGGGTATCCTCTTCTCTTAAACTCTTGACCCCTTGTTGGGTATTCTTGATTGTGCTCTCTGCGGTGGCGACTCCTGACGGTCATTCTTCGTCTCAACAGCCTTCCTCACACATTCTTCAGCAATATGGCTCTTGTTCACAA